>NW_020194725.1:348539-409496 GCF_003025115.1 Trichoderma citrinoviride | reverse complement strand
AGTCTCCGCAACAACCGCTCCGCGTCCGGGTACTTGAGCTCGAACCGCCTCAGCTTCAGCGGGCTCAGCCGCGCGTCCCGCAGCTCGTCCGGCACCTGCCGCAGCCGCACCTTCCTGTAGAACGGCCGCCTCAGCAGGCTCCGCTTCCTGCTCTCCGCCCTCGCCGAGCTCAACCGCCGCAGCCGCCTCTCCTCCAACAACGGCAGGTACAGCAGCAGCCTTAGCCTCAGCCGCAGCCTCCGCTCGCAGCTCTACCTCCTCGACCTCTCCAACATCAACCGCTCCCTCATCTACTCACTGAAAACGTCGGCCCTACCCAGGAGCAGCAGCTCGAGCAGCAGGAGGCCCAGCATCTTCCCCCGCCGCAACGGCAGCCCCGGCTGCTCCGACCGCAGGCGCCACTGCCCGAACGGCCACCTGCAGTGCCAGCTCTCCTGGCGCCGGCAGCTCTTCCGCTACGGCAGCGACTACGCCTGCGGCATCCTCTACTCCCTAGGCCGCCCATAACACGTCGGGAACGGCTGCTGCTGCCGCCATGATGCGCAAGGCCGTCGCCACCGCCTTCGTCCGCCGCGCCGTCGAGCTCGCCAGCCCCGAGCACGGCGGCCTCGACCCCAGCAAGGCCGCCGAGCGCGCCCTCACCGCCTGCAGGGGCGCCCCCAAGTTCGTCAGCGAGGTCGGCGTCGGCGGCGGCCAGGCCGCCCAGGTCGACTTCATCCTCGCCCTCCAGCGCGCCCTGCAGCACTACGCCAAGGGCGGCCAGCAGGGGCAGGACCAGCAGCAGGGCGGCAAGAGCGCCACCCTGCTGCCCGCCATGCTGCAGCAGCTCTACGCGCTCGACATCCTCGAGGAGGAGGGCATCCTGGGCTGGTGGGCGGATGCGCGGGCCGTGGACGGCGAGGCCATGGCTGGGCTTAAGGAGAAGTGCAGGGTGCTCGTTGAGTGGTTGGAGAATGCGGAGGAGGAGGACGACGATGATGAGGATGATGATGACGACGACGACGATGATAGTGATTAGACATTATTATCAAAAGTTTCAAAAGAAAGATACAATACAGTAAAAGCAACGAACCTTTTCATTCAAGTAAATAAGAAGGGAGCGACGTTTCGCCCAAGCTGGGTATCATTATATATTTGCCTGCGTCATGCATCATGAGAAAGCCTAGCTAATCCGAGTATGTCCTACAAAAACAAAGCAACCAAACATTTCCGCCCCTTTCTTCCGAGCCATGCGATTTTCATCGTAAATGCAATGTGCCTTAAAGCGCCATGTTCCCAATTTCCCTCGAGGTCGTCCTTGACAGCCATGTTCTGCTCTGTCTTACGGAGAGACTCATGTTAACACCCCTGAAAAGATTTCTGCGTGAGTGAGAATCAGATGAAAGAAGAAGCAACATGATCTGTCCTTCCCCTGGGCCTTGATCTTCCCCAGCTCATCCAGGTGGCAGAAAGCCGCCCTTCTTCATATTGATGTTGGTATCAATATAAGTCGCAAGCCATCCTACTTCTAGTAGTAACTCTGTAAATCTGCACCGATGGATGGCTGTGCGCCCATTGGGCGACCCCGGCCAAGAGAGCCTGGGCCACTACCAGCAGCAGCAGCAGCAACGTGAGCCGCCTGACCCCTGGGATCGACGTCGTCGAGAGATCGGTAGCCATGGCCGCCGCGTCCTCGTCCGCCTCGTCCGCCCCTGGCAGCGTTGCGATGGCCCCGATTCGGGTTGCCGCCCTTGCCACGTCCCCTGCCGGTATGAAAGCTTCTGGTCTCGTTTCGGTTGGTGTACTGCACCGACCGACCCGCACACTCTTCATCCGCGTTGTGCTTGCGCTTGTTGGACTTGTTGGCGAACAGGCTCTGATACTCATCCTCTGTGGGATCCTCTGCCTCGATGCGCAATATGACTTTTTCGTCAACACTCGTCTCAAACGTGAAGCGCTCCTCGGCCGGCAACGGCTGCCAAACCTTGATCTTGCCGGCATCCATGGGACGAGCGCCTTTCCTAAGCGCAAGAACCACAAGGGGCACGGGGTTGTCGGTGTGAAACTTGGCCGTATGCGGAACCGGACGCACGCACGCAGCCCAGATGGAATTGTCCAAGCAGGCAGTTCCGGTGACCTCCCACAACATCTTGCTGCCCATGCCGCCGACCTTATCGAGAATGCTTGCTGGGCACGGCCTGGGGCAGATGAGGATGTTGTTGGCATGGAACTTGAGATCGCTGTTGGGTATGTTGGGAGGGATTTTGGCAAGCTTCAAGAGCTTCTTGATATCCTCGGCGCCAATCATGTAGCTGGTGAAGAAGACCGTCTTCTTGATCATGAGCTTGCTCTTGCCCGAAGGCTCCTTGCACAGGGCAGCGTTGTGCTGGTTGATCATGTGCTGAACTTCGGCCACTTCGACGACGGGGTCAAGGAGGGTAGAGACGTCGACCACCTGGACGACATCGGCCGTGATGGGTCCTCGCGTGGGCGCCACGATCTGACGCCTGTTGTACTCGGCGAAGAAGTCTCGGAATCCCTTGGTATGCCTCGGCCGGTCCTCGTACACCTTGATCTCTGTCGCCTGCGAATACGTCTCCATGAGGGCCTCGAAGAACAGCTGCTTGAAGTGCATTGTATTCTGAAACGTCTGGTTAGAGGGGCTCACCCTCGGCTTCAAGCTGACCATGTCGAACTCGAGTCCTTTGCTTGTAATCATCTTCTTAATCAGCTCGCCAAAGCCATGCTCAGAGCGGCCGGTCAGCAGCACGCAGAGGGCATCCGGCTGCTTCGTGCTCAGCCTGACAAGGTCGGCGACCTTTTCGTTCCACCAACCTTCCCAGGCTCTCTTCTCTTCCTGTTCGGCGCCATCGCCCGTGGCTGCGAGGATGCGGTTGTCATGCCACCATCCGCCGTTGGTAAAGGCTTCCTGGGTCGCAAGCAATCCAATCGTCGGTCCAGTCCACAGGGAGGGATTCGGCATGGGAGTTCTGAACACTTGAGGGTTGTCTCAAAGTCAGCATCGAAGTCATCCGGCCCAGTTGGCACTTGGGGATAGCACAGGAGGGATACGCACGTGTGTTGTCGAAGTCGTAGACATGGAGCGTTTTGATCTTGTCGACGGCTGATGTGATTCAGTCATGTTAGCTTGCGAACCAACGCATGAAGTCTCATCAAGTCGGGGATGGCAACATGCAGGATGACGTACGTGGGAGCTGCTTCGTCAGAATGGACCATCGACTGAGCGCCGTGACCGTGAAGGGCGAGCTTTTGGGGGCGCCATTGTATACGCTGAAGGCCGAAGCCATGGCGCTCGACAGCAAGGCGATGAGGCTGCGAATGCGGCTGCGAGCGGCGATGGCGATGCTCGGTGATCGGGCCTGAAGGTTGCGATGCGTCTGGGCGAGGCGGGATGAAGTCGTGATGCAGGCGCTGGGCCGAGAATTTTGGCTCGGGCTGGAGGTGGAATCGCATATGCTCAAGTTGCTGGCCCATATATACCTGGAGTTGGAGCCGGAGCTGGTGCAGGCGGCCTTACAGCGCCTGGCCCTGCTGAAGGGCGCCTGCTTTAGCGGGCTGTGCACTGGAGCGTCAGCACATCAGCGATCCATCTATACGGCAGTGGCTGCTTGGCTCCGAGGTGCCAGCCGTCATCACCTCGGGACCTGATGCAATCCATTGAGAGAGCATCAACGGACACTGACCCTGCGTTCATTGCACCTCTGGCGGTGCGCTGCTCGTCTGGGGGAGCAATTCGAAAGGTCTGGGGGACGTTTGAGTTTCTGGAGCTGTGTTGCGTGTCTGATGTGAGATTATCTCATCAGCCCGGCTCTAGCTGCATCTGCTGAAGCCGGCGGGTAAGCTGATCGTCTTTCTGCGACTCGCAAGTGATGCGGTGGCGATAGGGTTGGCGCTTCCACCCGCGTCTTGTCGTCTTCTTCGTTTCAACCTTATTGTAGCCGATGAAAACGGCAGAGTCGGTGCTTGGCCGCAACGCATGTGATTCTGTTCAACGTCCAAGGACACGGAAAGATTCAGGCAATCTATCCACAGCCTGCCCATGGCATCATCTCCGGCCAGCGCAGCCGTGCGCTTCCTTGCCGCTTCGAAGAAGGCGCCCCAGGGGATCCTGCAGTTGCGGCTGCACGTCAAGCCCGGCGCAAGCAGGAACAGGGAGGGCATCCAGGCCGTGACGGAGGACGCGATTGAGCTCTGCGTCGCGGCCCAGGCCAAAGATGGCGAGGCCAACCAAGCCGTCATCGAGGTTCTCAGCGAGGTCCTGGCCATCCCCAAGTCGAAGCTGGTTCTGGCCCAGGGCGCAAGATCGCGAGACAAGACGGTGGTTGTGCAGGACTTCAAGGGCGACGGGGCTTCGTATGCCAACACGGTCCTCGAGCTGCTTCATAAGGCTAGCTCAGAGGCCTCATGATGGTTGGAAGCGCGATTTTCCAACTGATGATTTGCTGCTGGATTGATAACGGCCATACGCAGAACTTTTGTTCTCAACCATTCTTCGCCGGTGACTCAACCGCCGCTCACCCCGCCATTTCACTACGCACGAGTGCGCTTCAACGTGCATTGGGACGAATACTTAACGAGCCTCGGAGCCGAGTTTCCATGCAGGACCATGAGAGAGACGAGAGCACAGCATGAAACAGCCGTCCGCTATCAGATTTCATCATGGCTAAGCCGACTTTTACCATCAAGGCTCTCCAGCTCGAAGACGTGCCCGAGGCAGCTCAGCTCAGCAGCGATGCCTTCCTGGCGGATCGCCAGACCCAGATGAAGGCTCTCGGCCGGAACCCGTTCAACATGAAAGAGTACCACACGAAGAGCCTTCCGAAAATGCTCACGTCGCCCCGATGCGTGATACTCAAGGCCGTCGACGACGAAACGGGGGAGTTTGCTGGCTTCTGCAACTGGGGGCTGATTGGATTTTCGCCCAGCGAGATGCCATTGCTGGAGGGCAGGATCCAACCTCCTGAAAAGCCGGCCGCTGCCCCGGCGGCATCGCAGTCAGAGGGCGAAAAGGAGAAGGAGAAGGAGAAGGGAAAGGATGGGGAGGCACCTTCGCCTGAGCAGAGTGCTTCGGGACCCGACATCGGAGACGATCCCATTGAGCGGCTTCAAGCTCTTACAGGCGCTGACCTGGATGCGTGGCAGAGAGAGGTGATGCCCCCGGGCACCAAATGCCTCGTGGTCATTGGGCTCTCTGTGTCACCAAAGTTCCAGCGACGAGGCATCGGATCCGCGCTGCTGCGCTGGGGAACCAAGATTTGCGACGAGGCAGGCGTCTTCGCATGGGTTCACTCGTCGGAGCCGGCGTGGAGGATCTACGAAAAGGCAGGGTTCGAGGTGATACGGTGCCTCGACGTGGACCTGGACGAGTACGCTCCGTGTCCTCCTCCCGACGAGGGCCCGGGTGCCAAATGGGGGCATTACGTCTTTCGATATATGAAATACTTTCCTGCCAAAGGTTAGGTTAGGGGTGGTCAACGGAGGGAAAAGATAGATGAAGCATTTCCAGATCATAAAGTCCCATGTGCCATTGCTGTCTAAAGCTCGTTGTGTCTGGTTACTGCATGCTTTCACACTGCAAAGAGATGGCACTCGTATCTGGTGCTTTGTAGCACAGAGTACACGGACAAATGCTTTGCATACAAGCATCGAGATGGTATCGACATCTGAGGTTACCTCACCAGATTAAGCCGGGAGGGACGTGCATCGCTGGATACAGCGCTGATCTGCATTATGCGGGGGAAAGGATTCGGCAGAGGACAGTCGAGTCAGATTCCAATCGGATCTCAGTTACATGTAGCAGGTTGACAAATCAAAGAGAGAGAGATGCTACGAATACCATCGCAAATTGAAAGAAAGCACCGGCAGCGGGTGTCCGTCCATCTCCATAGGTATTCATTCATTCATGCCAGAGCTGGGAATTGACGGATGCTGTTCCGACTTACATCGAGATACATGAGTTATGATATCAGTAGTCGCAGTAGTATGTACCTTGTCACCATCCTTGCTTCTTTTGCATGGCATACGATACCTAACCATGAAAAAGGAGACCCATTCCTCCCTTGCGTGTCTTGTCTTGCTCTATTTACAGCCAACACAACGCAGACACCGCATGCATGCCACTCAACCGTCTCTGCCCCGTGTAAATGATGGCTTTAACCTCTGTCTCAGAACTGATTCACGTATTTTTAGAGTCTCTAAACACCTACTACTAGTACTACATACTCTCACAGGTACACAGTAGGTAGTAGTAATTGTCAAGTACCTTATTTCATCTTTCCTGTACGAACACAGGGTGCCAAGACCTGTATCAATACGCCCTCGCACAAAAGCAGAGCATGATCCCTGATACTAGTAGAGAGGCTGCGGCTGGGCAATCTTGCGGAAAGCCGGTCCGCTGAGCCTAAAATTTGGACATCCCAGCTTGACGGATGCTGGACCCGACCAAAAAAGCAAGAAGATGTAGCGGTACCGACGACGCGGATGGCCTGCCACGACGTGCATGTACTCGTTACTACATCCTTTGGCGCGTAACAGAGAGCAGCTGCAAGGGGAGAAAGAGCACTCAATACCATGAATTTTATGTTTATTTTGCCTAGGTACCTATATTTCTTGTTTTTTCAGCTTTTGTGTCTGTTGCTCATTGCCCTGCATCTTTTGACATGGGACGGGTACAAACTACTATCCCGTCTGGTCTCGTTTTGTGGGCTTCCAGACCGCGGCGTACCGCTGCGACGGAGCCCAATGACATCTCGACGTCGAGACGGGACGAGACAAACCCGAGAGGCGGAGCCGTTAATGCTGCAGCAGCCCGCTGCGAGCCCAGAAATGCGGACGAGGCTATTCGTTGGGCTTTGCTTTGCTTTGCTGCAAGGGAGAGAGAGATTTGTCTGACCTGGGACGTTTTGTGATTTAGTAGTAGTAGGTCTTTGCCCATGACAGCTTGCAATGTGGCTAAGGGAAGCGGCTGGTCCTGAAGGATTTCTATTCGTCGCCGAGTTTCCCTTTTGCTTTTGGGGCTGATGACAGGCTGTGTGTGTGTTGCATGTAGTATGAGTCGATTCTCGACTGAGAGAACCTGTACAGAAAGGAAAAGTCGTGAGCCGTGTTCGTTCTTCAGCCCCCCTTGTACTTTGCATGCCGTACATGCATCAAAATACAAGCTTTGCCGCGTCCCCATCCCCCCAGACGGGCATCAGAAGAATGGCAGATGGCATCCCCTTCACTAGTACCTGCCTTTGTCGCGTGAGAAGTGCTCAGGTGGGCTGTGAAAGATGGGGGGTGGTGGCAGAGCTGATGAGAACACATGTTTACGATACGGCTTCATCATCGCATATTCAATGACAGACACTCACGGACGTGCTGTCTTCTAGATGGCTACTTCGTGGTGCCTGCGTTGAATGCTTCCCTCATCAAAGAATACCTAACCACTGGTAAAAAAACCAGCACTCATTTTTATATCTGACATGAACTTCACCATACCTCCGTGTGCACAAGATTTAGCTGTGCGATTCATAAAAAGGGTTCACTTCCAGTGAGGAGGCAAGTAACCAGACAACTCTCAACTCGGAACAGATATTTGCCTTAGGTAGATCCGATCTGCCAACTTTGATGTGAGATGGTTCTCGGAGAGGTGGAGCTCCCTACCCATGAATAATATCACGAAGGACACAGCGCCAAACGCCTCTTATGATGATGATATGTATCTCGTACAATAATTCCTACTGAGGTGGCTTGCATGGTAAAAATACTTGCCTACCTTGGGTATTCATCGTCTGCTTGCCACTTTGACACCCTCGCGAAGCCCACGGAATTTGCTTCGTATAGGTACGCCGCGGGGAAAGGTGCACTGAAGCTCACAAGTTGCACATTGGAAAGACCCCAGCGAGGCGACATCCAGACGTACAGTACATGGAAGGCAGAGAAGAGCACATGTCTCTACAGATAAGTAACGAATCGAACAGCTCAGCGAAACTCATCGAAGCCCATATAGTAGTATACATAACACAGCTAGGGCTTCCAAGTGATCGAGTCGAGGTCAATGTCCAAAGCAAGGTAGGCCGCGCACTACTCGCGCTCCGTGTGAACCAGCAATGCGCCACACGGCTCTAGTGCCCCCCCTAAAACAAACCGAGGCTTGAGAGAGGGGGGGAAAAAGACTAAGACCCGTCCACGTACCGTGCATTAGGGAGCGCCACACGGATCTGGGCTAAACAGAACACGGCAACGAGCAACAAGATTTGGTATAGATTGGTACAATCCAGTTTGAAGTTGGGTCTCCCCTTTGCTTGCAAGCTAGATTAGCACCTTCGTCCTTGTTTCTTCCTTTCTCATTATTCTCCCCCTTGTTGTGGATACACGCTTGTGAATTTTTTTCTTCTGGAATGATTTTCTTAGTGAGGAAAAAGACGGGGTTCGTTAATATACTAGCACCTTTATTTCAACGTTCCAAGTTGGAAGCCGACTCGGTGTGTTTTGTTGGGTCGTAGTTGATCCGTTTCCAAGTTTTCTTTTCTTTTTCCCTTTTTCCTGCTTTTGATCCTCCCATTGGACAGACTCATTTGAATGGGTGATTCGTCAAGCCCCGTTCACCTCCCCTACTAGTAGCCGCATGAAGGATTCCAATTGACCTGCAACTCCTCTGCTGCACGTGTATCGATACCTGAGCAGCAAGTCCATCGCCCTCATCCGCGAGTACAGGTACGGGCGCCCCCAAGCCCCATCAGGTTGCAGCTCCAGTGCATCCAGTGCGTCTTCTGCAGCGCCCAGCCCTTCTGAACCACCCACCTGATCTGCCCTGGCTCGCCCACTAACAGCGCTGTACTTACCGATTGACCTTAGCCGCGGCCCACCCGCTCTCCCATCTTTCGGGCCATCCATTCGTCCATCCAAGACGGAGCTGGGCTAAATCGTCCAACCTCGATCCAGCCTTTCGACGAGATTCGCTCGCATCTGCCCTTCTCGCTCGCCCTTTTTGAAAGCGCCCAGGTCCCCCCAGCGCTCGCTCGCCAGACTCTCTGCGACATCCTTTGCCCGGCTTGCAGACAGATTGGCTGCCCGTGCTCCTGCCAGCCCGGCGCACCGCCTCCGTGTCCGGCGCCTTTTCGACTTGGGATTCTGCCGTCGCTCCGGTCCGCTCAGCCAGGCCAGGAAAGCCCAAGCCCAGCTCCCAGCATCTTTATCGCTCCCCCCCGAAACGACGCAGATCGAAAACAAATATCGAGACGGAAATTGAGGACAAGGACGGGGGATTCTTACCGACGCACATTCCAAGCGAGGTCTTGCTGCCTCTGCGACTGCGGCTTGTTGCCTCTTGGCCGCCGCTGAGCCTCAATTGGAGGCGCGTCGCTTCCTCGCACGTCGTGCTTTTGAACTCGGTCCAGACCACCGGCTCGGCCCAGAATGTCTGGCACGGAGGCTTCCGCTGCTCAGGGCGGCGGGGGAAACAATGCCAGTGAATTCGTGAGTAGGACCGCTCTCTGCTCTCTGCTCTCTGCTTTATCTACGTCTTACATCAAATGCTGATTGAACCATGATGTCAGGTCCGCAAGCTGTTTCGGTAATTGCCCACACACGATGCGAATTCCAAACTCTCTACAACTTCAGCTGACAGTTGTCATAGCATGCTGGAAGACCCGTCGCATCAGGATGTGGCTCGATGGGGAAAAGATGGCGACTCGTTCGTCGTTGTCGAGGTGAAGATCCATGGCAGCTGCCACTGTGTTACATGAGCACTTGCATTGACCTTTATTCTCCAATCAGGGCGAAAAGTTCACAAGATCCATCCTACCGAAGCATTTCAAGCATAGCAACATGTCAAGCTTCATTCGACAGCTCAACAAGTACGACTTTCACAAAGTGAAGCCATCCGGCGATGGCGATTCCACCTCCCCGAACGGCAACGTAAGTTCCCTTGGCAGAGATGGAATCTCCCCTGGATCGAAGAGCCATGGCTCTTCCACGCGGGGCGCGCATGAGCTAATGGTTAGGCCTCCGCGTGCAGGTCCTAGAGTTCAAACATCCCTACTTCCGCGTCGACAGCAAAGATGACCTGGACAACATCCGCCGAAAAGCGCCGGCCACGAGAAAACCTCAGGTCGCAGAGGACTTCACGACGAGCCAGCATGTCAGCGTCATCTCCGAGCAGCTGACGGCGACGCAGCAGCAAGTGCAGCAGCTGCAAGAGCTGTTTGCCGACGTTTCGCAGACCAACAGGCTCCTCGTCAACGAGGTCCTCACCCTGCAGAAGATGCTCAATGCCCAGAAGCAGGCGCAGCACGAGATGCTCAACTATCTCTCTCCTTACAACCATAGCCGGAATAGCGGCATGATGGGTCACTCGATGAACTCAAATGGCGGCATGTCGACGTCGGACGGGGACGAAGCTGTGCCGGAGCTCAGGAGGGCGCGAGAGCTCTTGTCCAGTGTCGCCCCCGACGCCGTAGCTGATCGTGAGCTTGAGCGCCTGCACGACATTTACGAATCCCCTGCCGACTCGGCCACCATGGTAACGCCCGTATCGATGCCCATGATGCATGACCCCATGAATGATATAAGCCGATATCCCGTATATCCTGTAGGGCAGACCGTCGGCATTGATCCTTTCCACTCGGATCACATCAACAAGATTCCGTACGCCATGCCCAACGAGGGCAGCTCGGGCTCCTTGGACCAACACCAGCAGCAGCAGCACACGGCGCAACCAGGAGCGTCCAACCAGATGAATAGCGCGTCAGGCCCTGCGGAATCCATGGACAAGCCTGCGTCTCTGTGGGGGCCCAAGAAGCCAGTTGTGTTCCTGGTAGAAGACGACGGAACGTGTGCCAAGATTGGCATCAAGTTCCTCAAATCCATGGGTTGTGATGTTGAACATGCCGTAAGTGGACTGAATCCCAAGAAGAAGGACAGATCGAGGGGGCGCTGCGCATCCTGTGGTCCGCGTTGCATATCAGTCGGGCGTTAGCGGCTAACAAACTGCAGATTAATGGAGTGGAAGCGTATAACAGGATCAATGCCGTTGGTCGCGACCACTTCGACCTCATCTTCATGGACATCATCATGCCCAGACTGGACGGTGTGTCAGCTACCATGTATATCCGCCAGCACTGCCCAACCACGCCCATCATCGCGATGACGTCAAATATTCGACCAGACGAGGTGAATGGATATTTCGAGCATGGTAAGAATCCTGGATAGAGGGCGTGTAACCGTTGGGCTCTGAGCTGACTGGGGTGCAGGGATGAATGGAGTGTTGGCCAAGCCGTTCACAAAGGAAGGCATGCTCAAGTCTGTCAAGACAAACTTGCAACACCTCTTGAAGAACCCGCCCAACCAGTCGGATAACGGGCACGGATCCGGATTTCTCATGAACGTCCCCTACCTGAGCACGACGGGCAATCCCATCAAGTTCGAGTCTCCAACGCCACCCACGGGAACCGGCGGCTCGAACTGGCAATCGGGCCACATGTCGCAGAACGGAGTCGACCAGGGCTTTGGGCTCATGGACGGGAGCGGCCAGTATAACATGACGCAGGGTAGAGGCGGGTATTCGACGATGGATGCTTCCTCAGGCCGTATATCCGATCACGATAGCCCTCCGGAGAAGCGCCAGCGTCTGAACAACTCGCAACGAAATTACGCTTAATGTCAGGGCTGACGCCCGTTCTCGTGCATAGAAGTGCTTGTTGGATGGCCATCTTGTTCTTGTCTTTGGTGTCCTCTTACCTCCTACCGCTTCCCCGGTTTCAAATTTTCAATCTTCTCTTTCCTTCAGTTCCCGATTTCCCTTGTCGAATCTTTGGCTCACTTGTTGCATGGGAATGTTGTTACACGGCGTTATGACTTGTTGTAAACCAAAGGAGGAATTTGTCTTCCCCATGTCCATCGTCGAAGATGGATTCCATCTGCTCTCTTGGGTTTTCTGGTCGGGAGGATGATTTCGTACGGGCTGGATATTTGCCGGGGCATTCTATGGCCAAATTTCCGGAAAGGATAGGAAACAGTTTTTGTCGTGTCTTCTTTTGTTTCTGAAGCAAACGAAAATCGGAGTTGGAATGATATATGCTTGGGTAGGACATGGGTGTCTCATGAAGATCGGCTGGAAGGAAATCAGTTCCCTCTCTGTGATGAAGCGGTGATGAGGGCCGTTATAGACGCGGAACATCGCGAGCCTGAAATGGTGACAGTCTACCTATGACTGGGAACTGGTTAATTATATGATTGATTTCCTTGAGTAATTCTTCCAAAGCTTACCATTTCGTGAGCGAAGAGTGGACGACCATCCTTGGTTGCCTAGGTAGGATATGGGTTATCGATCAGATGTGAGTTGAGGGAGCCATCAGGAATGAGATCTGAGTAGAGGCGTCCCCGAGAACGGAATTGGGTAGGTACGGAGTATCGCGGATTCAAAGAGTCGGTATGACAGATGGGAGCCGTCCAAGCTTTATAAAGAGACCGGTAATCAAAACACCCGGCCCTCTTCCTATGACCTGACTCTTCGTCTCTGGCCCCCCCTGCTGTGCGGGAGAAAGAAATGGGCCGGCAAGATCCGATTTGCGCATCTCCAGCACCAACGTCACTTGATAAACAAGGGAAGCCGGGGGGAAAGAGGATGTCGCGAATTTAGCTGGGCTGGGCGAGGTTGTCGTTTATTAGCGCGGCGGAGCAGCATGTCCGGGAGGACTGGGCAGGTAATTTATACGGAACCCACGACTGTGAGACGGAGCGGGCACCGACGTCATGATACAGGCAAGGGAAAGAAGAATGGTGGAAGGGGAGAAGAATAAGACGAGGAAAAGAGCGGAAGGAGGTGAGCAAGAAGAGAAGACTGCAAAGGAGAGAAGAGGAAAGAGAGCAGAATGGTCAACATGGAAGGAACAGCTCAGGCCTTTTGAGGGTTTAATGATTGACATGTCCGCGGCCGTTGGTCCCGTCCATGGGTTCCGATGATGCATGCCGCGGCGCCTGAGAGCGGTTCGATCGTGGTCTGGACTCGGGACCGCGAGGGAAAACAATGGGGACGGGGAAAGAGGTTCTGAGTGTTTTCCGGAGGGCAATTGGATGGTGTTTCGCTAAATCTCGAGGGAGGCGGGGAGGTGATGATGACGGAATTTTGTTTCGGAGTTTGTTGTTTTTTATTTTCTTCAATCTGGACAGGCATTGATGGTGTATTTGTGGTGGTTCTTGTGTTTGTGAAGCTGGGGGAATGTAAGAATGTAAGCGGAACTCTTTGGGTCCCTAGAGATGGTTTTGGTAGGAATAACGGGTTGAAACATTGATTTGGAGGGTTGATTGTAGATCAGAATCAGTGTGAGCATTTGGAAGGCCGACATGAAGTTATGTGAGGTGAGAGAGAGGAAGAATACGATTACGGGAAGAAGAAGGATTCTTGAGGCCTTGACAGCTGCAATGTTTGCTGCCAGCACCAACATGGAAATCTATCAGGGTGCTTGCTTTTGGCACTATTGCCGCCGCATGCTTGCTAATGCACCATTACGACAGGTGCTACTTCGTACGCATCCGTTTTACGAAAGCGATGCAGCAATCAATGCCGTGGCATGGGTCTCTGATGCCGGAAGCCTCTTTTGCGTTGATGCTACCTTACCTCGCCTACCTGTGCTGTAGGTGCTGTTCAAAGTAACATAGGTAGAGAATGCGCGGTGTCGGCTACGGCGGGAGGTTGTCTGTGTGATACAGCTGGGAGGGCGGGTTTGGGGCTGGTAGCACTTACGCGAGCGATACGAGGTTTTCTTTCTTGCTTCATGGTGCTTTGCTTTGTTTGTGTTCAGATGGTTGTCAGGCGATGAAGTACTGCTAACTACTACAGAGTAATACAGAGCACACAGCAGCTGCGGTAGGGAACTCGATGGTTAACCGACCCGGTACAAAGATGGCTACCTCAAGTATTGGATGGTACAACTGATAGGAACAAATTAGAGCGGTGGAGAGACTTATTGCAGTTGGACTGCTTGCCAAGACGAATAGCTTGCGGCTTTGGAACTTTCTAGGCCCTGCATTCTGCGTTTGTCGATGCATGAAGCCGGGAGGAGGATCCTGGCCGGGTTGGGGGGCGTTCTGATTCGGAGACGATCCGAGAGTTTGTGGGAAGCTGTGAGGGCTTGCTGCTGTACTGCAACAGGAGGGTTTGGAATACTAGATGGTATAGTACTCGTAGTGTGCTGGTGCTGATGCGAAAGAGGCGGTTTCTGCGCACCAAGGCGAAGAGGCACTAAGATGGAAATACTCGGGTACGTGGAGTTGCTGTTTCGGGGTCTCAGGCTGGACGCTGGTTGGTGCCTTTGGAGCTGGAGGGAGCTTCATCTAAAGGCGGCCGCTGGAGAGCGCTGTGAATGAGGTGAGGCCGCTGTACTGCTTAGGCGTACCGTCCCGGCACTGTATATGCACGGTACGCCTGCTGCAGCTGTCGGGTGGCATTTTCACTTTACGCGTCAAGACGCGTTTCCCGGTTTCGTGCCAGCATTGGATCTCCCCGCGCAAGATCCAGGGCATCGTCTGCAGGATCAAGAACTGAAGCAGCAGTCAGTCAACAAGACTCGGCTCTCAGCTTTGAGGTGGAATACAGGCTGAATATCAATGCCACATTCCATTTCACCCACCAAAGACGAGCAAATGGACGGCGAGGCGGACATTGCCAGCAACGCTGCTCCAGCAGAGACAGCCGCAGCCATAGACGATGTCGACGTCGACATGAACGAGGCCGAGGCCGACGCGCCGTCCGCAGGCCAGGCCGAGCCATCTAAAAAGGAGATCAAGCTGGACGAGCTCTTCGCAGATGACGACTCCGACGACGAGTTTCCCAGCTCAGCGCCCGTTAAGCGCGAGGCTGTGGGCTCACCAGCACGGGCAGCCTCTCCTTCGTATGTACTCCTCCTCTTCTGATCGGTTGGAACGTCGACGGAGAGTGTGTGAGCTGACCTTTTGCGTGCCTGATTAGAGCCATGCCGGCTTCGGATCCGGAGGTCATGCGCAGCTTTTACCAGCGACTCTTCCCCTGGCGACAACTTTTCCAGTGGCTGAACCACAGCCCGACGCCCTCCAACGACTTTGGCAATCGCGAATTTGCCTTTACTCTGCAAAATGACGCCTATCTGCGGTACCAGTCCTTTGCAACCGCAGATCTGTAAGCTGGAACCGGGTGCAAGCCCAAGAGTCATCAAAGACTGCCAATGCTCACGATGCTGTTAGGTTACGGAAAGACGTCCTCCGCCTCATGCCCTCCCGTTTCGAAATCGGCCCCGTCTACACAACGAACCCGCGAGACCGAAAAACCCTGCGCAACTCATCCGCCTTCAAGCCGCTGTCGAAAGAGCTCTGCTTCGATATCGATTTGACCGACTACGACGACATCCGAACGTGCTGCGACAAGGCCACGATTTGCAACAAGTGCTGGCAGTTCATGACCATGGCCATCAAGGTTGTCGATGTGGCCCTGCGAGACGACTTTGGCTTCAAGCACATCATGTGGGTGTACTCTGGGCGAAGAGGAGCCCACGCCTGGGTGTGCGATAAGAAGGCTCGGTCCTTGGACGACCAGAAGCGCAGGGCTATCGCAAACTACCTGGAAGTGATCAGGGGTGGTTCGCAGAGTGGCAAGAAGGTCAATGTCAAGAGGCCGCTGCACCCTCACCTCAGGTACGTGAAGAATCATCGGCTCAGAATGTCCGTTTGTCACGAATGCTCACGCCAGTTCCAGCCGGAGTCTCGATATCCTCAAGACGCACTTCCAAGAGGACGTACTGGCTGTCCAGGATCCTTGGGCAACAGACGAACAAGCCCAGAAACTGTTGCAGCTTCTTCCAGACCGCAATCTCAACGAATCATTACGCCGCAAGTGGGAGGCGGCTCCAGGCCGGTCATCGACGTCCAAATGGGCTGACATTGACGCCGTTGCCAAGACGGGTGCGAGCAAGCACCTGGACTCGAAAGCACTGCTCGAAGCCAAACAGGATATTGTACTGGAATACACCTATCCCCGCCTCGATATTGAGGTCAGCAAGAAGCTGAACCATTTGCTCAAGAGCCCCTTTGTTGTGCATCCCGGCACAGGGCGGGTCTGTGTGCCCATTGATACCAAGGCTCTCGAGGATTTCGACCCCCTGAGCGTGCCGACGGTACAAAGCTTGCTTGCGGAAATCGACAGCTGGAAGGGTGGAGAGGACGGCGAGGATAGTGACGACAAGCCCCACGTCAAGATTGCGGACTGGGAAAAGACCAGCCTCAAGCCGTATGTCGAGCAATTCCGGTCGTTTGTGTCGGGGATCCTCAGGGATGAAGGGACGGCAAAGGTGAAGAGAGAGCGAGAGGACGACTCAATGGAGTTTTGAAAAAGATTATCATGACGGTGAACCATGGTTTCTTCTGCGCGGCACAGGGCTATCACCGGCTTGCATATAATGGGGAACATATAATTTCTGCAACAAGCATTGGGTATTGGATCTCGCTTGGTATTACTCCAGGCGCTGCATGCAGCCGCTACGTCTATGATGAAGTCTCTTCTACTTGTTCAGCTTTGTTTTCATCTCCAGCATCTGCCGTGGCATCTACTTGAGCGAGACCTTGTTCCTTGCTTTCTGATACCTCGGCCTCTCCGGCCTTCTCCCCTTCGTCATCCTCGTGCTCCTCCTCCTCCTCCTCCTCCCCCGCCTCGCCTTCACCTTCGCCTTCACCAGCATCTTCACCAGGCTCCTCGCCTCTCAATCTCCCGCCCTTCCTCTTGGGAATCACGCTGAGAAACGCCCGCCCCCAGTCGCCACACTCTAACCACTTGAGCATAATCTCCACAACGTGGTTGGTCGCCAGGACCTGCCGGCTCTGCATCACCATGAACTGGCCAATGGGCAGCTTGGCCGTTCGAATGCCCTTTTCCCCCGCGCGGCGATAGCAAAGGCCCTTTTCGCGGTTCTTGTCGACCAGTCCGCCTACGATGTAGCATGTGTTGGGTTCTAACCGCTCGAGCGTGTACGGGGAATCCGACGACAGGTACACGACGTCCTTGTTCGCCTCATCCAGAGGAGGCTCCGGATCAGGGAGAGGAAAAGGATCAGTCTCGTCGCGCGTCCACGCCGGAGCCTCGTCGAGACTGCGCTGCAGCGACTCAATCATCTCGCCTCCGCTGCCATCAGCAGCGTTCATCCTCTCGCGGACCTTGGCCGCGCAACTCAAAAAGTCCCCGTCGTCAAACCAGATGCCCTTCCACTTCTTATGCTGAGCACCGAGGACCTCGTTGAACCTCTTGGCAATCCCCTTGTTGAAGCCCGCGACCCAGAGGTGCGCGCGGTACCGCGCCTGCTTGTTGTCCGAGTACGCGCGCGTGACCTGGCTCGACAGCGACACGCGCTCCTTGTCCATCATGTACTCCTCAAAGTCGCAGTCGATGATGATGCCCACCGGGACGAGCGTCGACGGCGTCTTCTTCTTCTGCAGGTCCGAGGGGTCGACGCCCTGGGCGATGAGGGCGGCGCGCTCGGAGCGGGCGCGCGTCTTGCGCTCGTGGCGCTTCTCCTTGCGGCGCTTGCGGCGGTCGTCCTTGCCGGCCTCCCATTCTTCCTGCTTGCGGAGGCGCTTGAGGGCGTTTTTGGACATGGGCGGGTTTGGGGGGGCTGTTGAGGGCGCGGAGGAGGAGGAGGTGGTGGTGGTGGTGGCTGTTTGTGCCTCTTCTTGGTGAGTGGTGTCCATTGGTTCTGAGGGAGGTTGTTGCGCTTCTGTTTCCAGGGAGCTCATTTTCACGGCTTTAATGATGTTATAAGGTGCTTGAGAGGGTTTCAAATGAGTTGTTGAAGCAAGAATGTATGATTGGATCCGGGGGCCTTTTGAATGGAGTTCCCTTGGTGTTGAGGTTGACTGCTGCTGGTCCTTGTTCGTGTGAGAACTTGCCGAGGGATTCTCATGCAATGATGAGTTACGGAAGCTTTGTAGCGGCGATATCAGGGGAACGCCGAGTGTCGAGAAAGTCAATCAGTTGGGAGAAGCTATCAGCGTTCACAATTGGTCATGCAGTGCCGCTGAGATACCCAAAGTCGCCTATATCATGAAGTTTTCGATTCCTTATACGACTTTTTGTATGAAGCAATCTTTTGCACCTCCGAATCTCTTGGTGGGCTGGTGGGGCCGAGCAGGTACGTACCAATGATGCGGGAACATGGAATCGCACTCCAATTACTAGTCTTTGTCCAATCACAACACTCCAATTGATGACACCGAGCCATCACGTGACGCATCCAAGGCCGCAAGAATAGTGTCAAAACAAGCTCCTCTTCCCACCTCTCTCTCTTCCCATCACCAAACGGCGAGCCCAGCAAACCCGCAATTCCCGCACGTCCGCCATGGCGAAGCCGTACGTGCCGCACGACGTCCTCGACGAGACGGCCAAGACCTCGCTGGTCGGCCTGGGCAGCGGCTTCTTCATCGCCGCCATCCAGAATGCCCTGTCCAAGCGCAATGTGGGCGCTATGAGCGTCTTTACGCGGGGAGCTCCCATTATTGGCATCTGCGGTATGGCTTGATACTACCCCCTCGGTCCAATTCGGATTGGCTGGCTCTATTCCTGGACAGCAAGTGATTGGCGAAGTTGAATCTTCTTGTCGCTGACGGTGGGGGTTCTTGTCTCTAGCTGCTGGTCCCGGTGCCTATGCTTTCTTCTCCCGGACGATGATGAACCTGCGTGAGAAGGAGGATGCTTGGGCCGCTGCCTTTGGAGGTTTCATGTGCGGCAGTGTTCTCGGACTTCCTTGTAAGGACACCCCTTTCAGACCTCTATATATGACTCTCGGTAATGGCCGACGGTTAACCTCTCTTCTTGCTCTTGCACAGTCAAGCGCATGCCCATCGTGATGGGTCTTGGTGCCTTTGTCGGTACCGTCCAGGGCCTTTTCCACGTCGCTGGTGGACGGCTGGACAGCTTCTACAAGGAGGAGGATGAGTTTGAGCGCAGGGAGATTGTCCGACGGACGACCCGGCTGCCCGTTGAGCAGACAATTGCCGAGATCGGCGAGGGACGAGGTAAGTCTATGCCTCTCTGAGAGTTCCTCTATAGTAAGGATGTGACCCCCAGCTTGCTCAGTACGCTGACACTGCGACACACAGGCATCCGTCCTCCTGGCTACGAGGAGCGGAGACGAGCGCTGATCAAGGAAAAGTATGGCTTCGAAGTCAACCCCGTGAGCGCCTCTGTTGAGGGCAGCCAGTAAAACTGCGGGAGAATATTCAAGGAGAAGCAAAGAAAAAAAAAAGTATAAAAAGAAGTATAACGTCAACCAGCTGCCAACGATTTGAGGTGAGTCCACGGCAGCTTGTACATATTATTGTCATCGCATTCCAGTGCGGAAGAGATGCGGTGCTAGATTTAATCGGATTTTCGTTTTTTGTTTTTTTCTTTGTTTCCTGTTCTCGTTGAACTTTCCGTCTTCTCCGTCGCTACCACCATTGCTGTCTGCATGTGGCTTGGCGAGATTTCTCACGAAAAGGTACGTTTTCCTCTCTTCTTACCCTCTTTATCTCACCCTGCGTTTTGGTCTTGTTTTCCCTTCCATGATGAAAATCGCTTTCAGAGGCTGTTTATGATATCGATGATTACATATCACCATATCTACATTGTTATTTGTCTGATGGAATCTCTTCTATACATCTGATTCATTCCGCATCTGCTGCTTGTTACGAATTGCACGCTGACGCATTGAATTCACAGGCTGCTGAGAACAGTATCAGCGAATCCATCTCAAAGTAGACCCGAGGGCTTCAGGGTTCCCATTCAACTATTGAATCCCATTCAACTATTGAATCCCATTCAAATATTGGCATATCGTCATGCTATGTACCTACTATACGTATTGTGTATATCCGCCCCGATGAAAGGATTCGTTCCCAATAAATGCCGTCAATCCCAACTTCAAACGCTGTGAAATGCGACAACCACTAAATGTCATTTCTTTCTTTGCTCAAGCAAAAATAGAGACTGCTTTTGATTGCTTCTCCCCCCCCCCCCCGGTCAAACCCCATGTAAATCCCCTTTAGAGCGCCTTGACAGATTGGAAAAAGGGATTGGCGAGCAGCTTCTCGTCCGCAGCCACCAGCTCCTTGAGCTTGGCCACCTGCTCCTCCTTGCTCTGAAGCCCCCCGTTCCGCACGGCCTCTTTCCACTCGACGAGCACCTTCTTGAGCATGGCGCTCCCCTGCTCGACGTCCTCGGTGCTGTAGCTCACGCCGAGGTCCTCGTGCTTGGTCGTAAAGTCCTCGAGCTCGTCCGCCTTGCGCTTGGCCATGCGGACGACCTTGTCCGGGAAGCGCACCAGCTCGGCGACGTGGATGCCGAAGCTCTGGTCGCAGATGCCGGGCTCGACCTTGTACAGCAGCGTCACCTCGCGCTTGGCGTTGGCGTCGCCGGTGCCGGTGCCGCTGATGTGCGCCGTGACGTGCATGTTCTTGACCTGCGGGTACTGGTCGGCCAGGGCGGTGAGCTCGTGGAAGTGCGTCGCGAACATGGCGAAGCAGCCGATTTCCTTGACGATGTGCTCCGAGATGGCCCAGGCGAGGCCGAAGCCGTCGTAGGTCGAGGTGCCGCGGCCGAGCTCGTCAATGATGATGAGCGACTCGGCCGTGGCCGACTTGAGGATGTTGGCCGTCTCGAGCATCTCCGCCATGAAGGTTGAGACGCCCTTGAGCTGCGAGTCGGAGGCGCCGACGCGGGCGAGGATGGAGTCGAAGATGGTGAGCTCGGCCTCGGAGCAGGGCACGAACGAGCCGACCTGGGCCATGAGGGCAATGACGCCGGCCTGGCGGATGTAGGTGGATTTGCCGCCCATGTTGGGTCCGGTGATGATGAGGAACGAGGACTTGTCCCGCGTGAGCTCCACGTCGTTGGTGATGAACTGGACGTCGTCCTGGAGCTCCATGCAGGGGTGGCGAGCCGCGGTGAGCTTGGTCTGACCTTCGCCGCGGGGATGAATCTTGGGCCGGACGTAGGCCTCAGGGGCGTGGACCGCGGCGTGCGAGAGCGAGACGATGACATCGAGGTGAGCCAGCACGCCGGCGAGCCGCTCCAGGACCGGGCAATACGAGGACGCTACCTGGACGACCTCGTTCACCAGGCTGCTCTGGGTGCGATTGTAGTTTTGCGACAGCTGGTCGTGCTCGCGGCGATAGGCCTGCAGCTGCTTTGTGGTAAAGTAGACGCCGTTCTTCTGGGTTGAGCATTCCAGGTACTTTGACTTGCCGCGGATGCAGCCGGCCTCTTGTCTCGTCAGGCGCATGCACACGCCGTGGACCTTGTGGTTCGACTCGAGGAAGATCTTCTTGTCGGCCTCTTGGTCCAGATCGCGCGCGGCGTTGTTGAACTCTTGCCGGATGTCGCGATCGAGCTGGTCAAGCTTCTTACGGATGACTCGCAGGCTCTGGTCGTACTCTGGCTTGATGATGTACTCGTGCCGATCCAGGGCATCGAGGTCCACGGTCTGCTCCACCATCTCCTGGAGCTTGCCGAGACTATCGGACAGCTCGCGGAGCTTGTTGGTGTAAGCATCGTCAAGGGGGTCCTTGTATGCCTCGTCCATGACTCCCTCCAAGGTGCCGATGAAGCCTGGCAGGCGGATGACAACCTGATAGGCGCGGACGACATCCTCCAGATTGGCTTTGCCGCGCTGAAACTTCTTCGACAGGCGGTACAGGTCGGGGACTGACCTCAGATGCTCTTCCTGCATGGTCTGCCGAAGCTCGGTGTCGGTGAAGAAAGCCTCGACGAGCTGCTGCCGCTTTTCGATCTCATCCTTGCTCATCAACGGCTGCTTCAGCCACTGCGCCAAAAGACGGCTGCCCACGGGAGTCTTGCAGTGGTTGAGCACGCCATAGATGCTCATCGTCTTGGACCCGTCTCGGGGACCTGGCATGAGATTGAGAGCCTTGAGAGCGGCAGCATCGAGCTTCATGTAGTGAGCCAAGTCGTGCTGGTAGAGCTGGTACTGGCCAAAGTTGGAGGCATCCTGTAGGGCACCGATGTACTTGATCAGGCATGCTGCCGCGCCCATGGCCAGCTTAAGGTCTGTCTGGGGCAGCATGGCCACGGACTTTTCATCTTTCAAAAGGCGAGCCAAATCTTGTTCAATGTCTTTGATGCCAAAATCACCAGCAGGGCGCTCGGCCAGAGCGACACCGCAGTTGTTGATGATTTGTCGTATCTTTGCCAGTTCAGGGTCCTTTTCTTTCTCCCTGTCGCCCTTTTCGTACTGGATGAGGCACTCTCGTACACCGAGCTGGATGATGAGAGACTCCAGGTTCGAGTAGAGGTCATTGTCGAGGAACTCGCTGACACCGAGCTCTCGCACGCTGGCGTCAGCAAAGCAGACACCGACGGCCCGCGCCTCGGAAGCCTTTGCGGAGATCTTGACGGCCATGATCATGGGCGCCGAGTCAATCTGGCCACCGAGCTCGTCTTCCACATCTTGGAGATTTCCCGGAGACGCCTGCTTGACGCACTTCCAGTTCATGCGGCCGCTCGGGCTCTGCCAGATCTCGACTCTCTTGCCCAGCTTGAAGAGGGCCTCGCGGAGGAACTGCCGGAAGACGGTCGTGGATATCGTGACGGAGGGGAGACCCGTGTGGTCATTCTTGCCGAGCTGTCGGACGACGGACGTCGTTTTGTAGACCTGGATGCGTTGCGTTGCGTTGCGTTAGAACAGGTGCGGACTGGTAAAAGCAGCCTGACGCGACGGATGTCATACTGTTTTGGCAATGTACGTGGCATCGCTTCCGTGGGCGGTGTACCAGTCGCCTCTGTCGAATATCCGCACGGCATCGTCGCCGATATCTGGAAGAGACTTGAAGAAGCGGATGAAGCCGCCCTCGTCGTCGACCTGTGCTCAATGTCAGCTTCAAAAATTCAGCGGCCCAGCTTGGATTCAAATATACCTTCAATTCGGGTCTTGAGGCCATGATTTGTGTTTGATGGAAGATGAAATGGACGAAGAAAACTCCAGACCCTCTCCTTCTCTTAAATTAAGGATAGAGAGTGAAAAGAGTAGTGATCAAATCATGGAGGCGCTGCTTGAACCTGCTAAATCCCCAGTCGCGTGTCTTGGAGGGGAGACGCGTCTGGTGCCGCAATCAATTAAAAAGTCCGAGTAGGTACAAATCGTGGTGACGCGAAGTGCGGGATTAGGTAATCGCCGTTGGCCTCGGTCAAGACAGGTCCGGGCGACCGACTTCAAGTTGCTGTTGCTCTCAAACATGCATGAGCTGATCAGTACCATTTCTTCTGCTGTTGGTGTTACCGTCTTCTTTCAAGCATTGGCATAGTTTTCTCTGGTCTATATGATCAATTGCTCAGCTCTGCGGTGGTTTCCTTAACTAAGAGGCCATATCTCGACTTCGTCATGCCACCACGGTGAAATAGAGATATACTGGTTGCTCATTATCCTGGACTGGACATGGACAATCCCGTGGCTGCAAATGTGCTCGGGGTCGCCGGCGCTGTAAGCTTTCCTCTCAGACCCTCATCGACTGAAACGTCCATAATGAGGATGACCCGTATCTCAGAGCTATGCTAACGGTATAGTCCATAGGTGTGCTGGTCTGTACAGGTATGGCCATCTGATATCAACCCAGGGCGTGGACAGCATCACTAAAATAGAGACAGCTTATCCCCCAGATCATCATCAACTACCGTCGTCACGACACCACAGGCCTTCAGCCCTCGATGATGATGCTCTGGGCATGTGCAGGTGTCCCGCTTGGTGTGTACAACATCACCAAGAACTTCAACGTCGCCCTGCGCATCCAGCCTCAGATACTGACATTTCTGAGTCTGGTCACCTGGGCCCAGTGCCGATATTATGATAAGGTAAGGACATGGCCACTATGCTCTTGCTATCAAGTCATATACTAATCGCTAACATTATGCTCAAACAACAGAAGTGGCCCGTTTCTCGTTGTCTGCTGGTAGCCACTCCTATCGCTCTTCTGATGGGCGCTACACAAGCTGCCCTCATCTTTGCCCTCCGAGCAGCTCATTCCTCGCATCTCACATGGCCGGACACCCTGATGGCGGTTCTCTCTGCTGCTCTCCTCGCTGCGGGCGTGCTCAGACACTACTGGGATATCTATGTTCATCGATCAGTGCGCGGAATCTCATTCATCTTTGTGGGTATCGACGCCGGCGGCGATCTCTTCTCACTCATCTCGGTCTTCTTCCAGCCGGAACTGGACATTCTCGGCATGGTCATATACGGGACTGAGCTTGCCCTTTGGATAGGCGTGTTCGCTTGTGGTGGGTATTTCAACCTGTTGCCCTGGATAAAACAACATTCGAAGACACCATCGGAACCCAATGGGAGTCGCAGTTCCCCTGAGCTATCTGAAGACCCCAATTCTCGGACATCTCACTCATCTCACGCTATCTCTCTTCGAAATATTCCTTCGTCCACATCCGTCTTTAGAACGCCATCAGGCGAGTTGGCGGTTGCACGAGCTAGAACTGGCTTTCATGACACCGAGGACGAGAACGTCATCACTTCACAGAGTTGAACCGAGCATCATCGCCCCCGTCTTATGCACTGATAAGGTCAGCAGACTTGATGAATTACTGCCTGGCTGTATCTTCAAGAATCATATCTGCCGCCTTTTCCGCAATGGCATACACAGTCGCCTGTATATGCGCACCTATTTGCAGCGGCATGATGCTCGCATCCACAACTCGCAGGCCCTCGACGCCGTAAACCTTGAGCCTTTCATCCACGACCCCCCCTCGGATTCCTGCTCGGCCGCCCAAGGCGCATGTGCCAACCGCATGCATTGCCATTACGGTGTTGTCCATGATCCATTTCCTCATAGCGTCATCGTCTGTATAAGAGCTGGCAGGGGGGTGAACCAGCTGCTTCACAACGTCGCTAAGAAAAGGCGCAAGGAGGATGTCACGACCAAAGCGGGTTGATTCTAGCATGATCTCCCGGTCAAGCTCTCCGGCGGGACCCTGATAATATCCAGGTTCGATGACTGGATCCTCCCTCTGAGAGGGCGCTGGTTGAACGTGGATCGACCCGACAGAGAACGGATACTGCAGAATCTGGTACAGCGTGGCGAACTTCTTTCCACTCTCTGCGATGGGCGCAGCGCCGAGCTTGAAGATGTACTCTACCTGGCCACGCTTCTCGAGGCGCTCTTCCAGGATGGCTTTCTTTTCTGCAGGGAGTCCGGGCAACGCCTGGGCTCCGGAATGCAACTTGCCCATAGTCTCTTCTGGGACGTATCTGGCAAGAGGCACAAAGGCGTAAGAGGCAAAGACGCCGGCAAGGCGGCCGGTTCTGTGCCGGGCAAACTGTTCACGAGCTGCAGCTGCGTAATCTTCGTCCAAGAAGAGATCATCGTTATTCTCAAGACCTGGATCGACTTCCACGATGGCGTGGATTGCTAGTCCTTCAGGTCAACAGGACAGTACTCATCAATTGCCGATTCGTATAGCCAAAACAGGTACATACCCTTGTGCTCCTGCACGTTCTCTCCGACCATGGGGCTGTCGACTTTGACAGCAATGCCGGCGCGAGACAGAACCTCAGGATTGCCAATACCCGAAAGCTCTAGGATCTGTGGGGACTTGACGGTTCCAGCAGACAGGATGACTTCCTTTGATGCTGAGACGACGTACTCTTGGTCCTTGTGTGTGAATCGAACTCCAGAAGCCACATATCCATCACTGGTCTTGTCGAGAACAATCTCTTGAACTGTGGCCTCGGTCAATATGTGAAGGTTGGACCCAGCAAGGGCGCAGTAGTTGGTGGCAAAGGATCGGGTCATTGTCCGCGGGTCGATATTTTGCATGTTTGTCCACACCCCGGCAATCGATCCAGCAACATGAGCCGAGTTTGTCTTTACGCCTAATGAGTTGAGCGTGTCGAACCAGAGGCGATTTGTTGGCGAGATTTGGGGAGGATACGAGATGTGGATGGGTCCCGAGCTGCCAAAGGAGTCGGGATCATATCGAAGGTCCTCTTCAGCTTGTACGGCAGGGTCAGGTGCGTGAAACGTCTCTGACTTTTTGAAATAGGGTCTACAATACAGCGGATTCAAAGAATGAGACCAGTATCAATGTCCGCCATCACCGCACCAAAACCTCGAGAAGCACTTACAGCAAGTCATTCCAACCCCATCCAGGGTTACCCAGCGTCTCCCAGGCATCGTAATCCTCTCTACTGCCTCTACACCAGGTCAGGAAGTTGATGGCGCTGGATCCTCCAAGGGCTTTCCCTCGCGACCACCCGATCGTCTTCCCTCCCAGGGCAGCCTGCGGCGCTGATTTGAACTTCCAGTCGATGTCACTGCCCAACGACTTACCGTAATAACCGGGGATATCGACGTCTTCGCGGCCATTTACCGGTCCTCCAGCTTCGAGGACTCCAACGGTGAATTGCCCGCCTTGGGCTAGACGAGATGCAACGGCCAGGCCAGCGGTTCCGCCTCCGATGACGAGGAAGTCGAAAGACTGGCGGGCGAAGTCGTCGACGGAGACTATCTGCATGTTGATACGGAGTTCTGGGTCGACTTTCAAGGGGCTTTGAATGTGAACGTCAGTGAGATGCCAGAGCTATTGCTTGTCCATGGCTATTGAGTCATTCTCAAGGTATGACTTATATACATGTTATCGTGACTAGCGCTGACTTGATGAACGCAGCAATGGAATCAATAGTTTGATTCAATATTACGGAATTCGGGGCAAGACGCAGCAGCAATCATGCTAAGTCCGTGCCTTGCCAATATACCTGCATCTCACCAGCAACCCAAAGGTTCCAAAGAGCCCCAAGGGGCGAAAAGAGAACAGCGCCGCCTCTCACATACAACATAAAGCGGCAGACCGGCGGTGTTTTCTTTTCACCGCATCAGTCCTTTCCGTCTCCTAGGCTGCGATTACGCAGACGTCTCAGAACGGCATTTACAAGCACGGCCGATGATTGGCTTGTAAGACCATGAATCGACGACGGAGGGAAAACGAATCTTACAAGCTTCAAC
Organism: Trichoderma citrinoviride; assembly: GCF_003025115.1. Classification (NCBI taxonomy): domain Eukaryota; kingdom Fungi; phylum Ascomycota; class Sordariomycetes; order Hypocreales; family Hypocreaceae; genus Trichoderma; species Trichoderma citrinoviride. The sequence goes on along the minus strand of NW_020194725.1, from coordinate 382,496 downwards.
TTTAATAGACAACTAGCGATTAGGTTGGCTATGAGCTTGTCAGCAACTCGCAGCTTACTAGTGGTCTTGTTGCTAGTTGAGCTGAGCTGTCTCCTTTGAGAGACTAACTACACCTGCTTATCCCTGGAAATCGCATTTTGACGACTGTCGATGGCTTCATGTTCCGTGTCTGGAAACTTCACATGTTGTTCTTCTCCACTCTGTGCAAGTATGACTTACATCGAGTCTCCCTTACATCAAGACAGCCTCATTCGCCCGATCGAGACATTTCAGCCCCCTCAACAGCATCGCCCTCAGGACACAAGAATGACATCATGGACGACGCCTCAACAAACTCACTCCTCTTCAGGGATTCTCATATATATATAGACATGAGATGGAAATCTCACAATAATTACCGGATCATGCTGAAGATTATACAAGAAAATCCAGCACAATGACCAAGCCGCGTGTAATCTACTGGTTCAGGACAGACCTCCGTCTGCACGACTCGCCCGCCCTTCAAGCGGCGCTGGACCTCGAGCCAGAGGTTCTTTGGCCCATCTGGACATGGGATCCTCATTATGTGTACAAGGCCAGAGTGGGAGTCAACCGGTTCCAGTTTCTGTACGTCTCTCCTGAATAAAAAAACGAGGCCAGTGAAACTGACATCGTCGTGTAATAGGCTAGATTGCCAGAATGACCTCTCGCAGTCCATCACCAAGCTGAACAAAAAGTCCAAGCTGTTCGTCCTCCGCGAAGGACCGCAAACGCTCTTCCCCAAGCTCTTCAAGGCCTGGAAGCCGACTCACCTGGTGTTCGAAAAGGACACGGACACCTACGCCCGCAGCCGAGACGAGGCCGTCGTCAAAGCGGCCAAGGCAGCAGGCGTCGAGGTCATCACCCGCTCGGGCCGCACGCTCTGGGACAGCGACGACGTCGTCGCGCACCACGGCGGAAAGCCCACCATGACCATCGCCGCGCTGCAGGCCGCGGGGAGCAAGATTGGCCCCGTCGCGAAGCCTATCCCGGCGCCCGAGAGCCTGCCCGATCCGGGAGACATGCCCGTGGACTTTGAGCAGCAGCGTCCAGAGACGAAGCCCGACATCAACGAGGGCCACAAGACGAGGGAGGACACGGCGTACAGCCACATCGCCGGCCCCAACGGCGACTTCGCCATCGAGACGCTCGAGGAGCTCGGCTTCGCGCCCGCCACGACGCCCATCCGCGGCGGCGAGACGCTCGCTCTCAAGCGCCTCGACGAGCTCATCAAGGACAAGACGTACGTCGCGACCTTCAAGAAGCCAAAGACCAGCCCCGCGCAGTTCGACCCGCCGGCCACCACGCAGCTGTCCCCCTTCTTCCACTTCGGCGCCCTCTCCGTCCGCCTCTTGTACTGGCGCGTCCGCGACGTCGTCGACGCCTTCGGCCCGGGCGCCTCCTCGCCCCCCGAGAGCCTCCTCGGCCAGGTCCTCTTCCGCGACATGTACTTCGCCGCCCAGGCCGCCCTCGGCGCCTCCTTCGCCCAAACGGCCACGAACCCGCACTGCCGCTTCATCCCCTGGCACCTCCCCTCCAAGCGCGACCCGCACACGGGCCTCACCACGGGCGACCACCACACCGACAGCGACCAGGCCGAGACCTGGTTCCGCCGCTGGAAGGCCGGCACCACGGGCTTCCCCTGGATCGACGCCCTCATGCGCCAGCTCCGCCACGACGGCTGGATCCACCACCTCGGCCGCCACAGCGTCGCCTGCTTCCTCACCCGCGGCGGCTGCTACGTCGACTGGGAGCGCGGCGCCGAGGTCTTCGAGGAGCTCCTCCTCGACCACGAGCCCGCCTGCAACATCGGCAACTGGCAGTGGCTCGCCTGCGCCGCCTTCTTCACCCAGTACTTCCGCGTCTACAGCCCCGTCTCCTTCGGCCAGAAGTGGGACCGCGACGGTGCCCTCATCCGCCGCTGGGTCCCCGAGCTGCGCAACGTCAAGGCAAAGTACATCTACGAGCCCTGGAAGATGCCGCTGCCCGACCAGAAGGCCGCCGGCGTCAGGATTACCGGCGACGGGCTCGAGGAGCAGCCCGAGGAGGGCACTTACCCGAAGCCCATGTTTGACTTTTCGGAGCGCCGAGGCATATGCATCGCCGCCATGAAGAATGCATATTCCGTGGGGCTCCATGGCAACGATGAAAAGGTTCTCGATGGCAGCTGGCGGGCCCTGTTTCCGTCTCCTGACGAGGCCGAGGTCATGGGAGAGTACGAGAGCGACTTTGGCGAGAATGCGGACAACAATGAAGACGGGCATCACGCAGGGAAACAAAATGGAGAATCTGCTGGGCACAAGCGTGTTGCAGAGACGAATGGCGTAAAATCAAAGTCAAAGAAGCAAAAGACAGACGGTTAGCTTGGCTTTAGAGCATATAATACAAGAGGAAGATATCGGAAGATATAGTTATTAACCATCGTTATCTTGTCAAGCTTGTACACTCAGATGGGTCCAACGTCACCTACAATCCATTACCTCCGCATAAATAGGCTTAAGCCCTCAAAATCTTCCAAAGATGACCAAAAACTGTCTCTGTAGCACTCGGTCAGTGAGAAACAGTCCTCTCACTGCCGTATCATCCTCTATGTATGGTGGCATTTGTGCCGTTATATGGCAAGACTTGGATGTTTCGGACAGGCATGTGCATAATGTCCCAGTGATCCGAGATGTTCGGATTGCCGTAGGGGCGCAAAGCGGCGAATCGCAGGCTATATCAGCAGAGTTAGTCTGTCAAAACTCCCAGTGAACACACGCTTGGATTTTGTCTCACGTATAATTGCCTGGCGCAATGTGGCTTCCGTTTGCCAGCTTGCCGAACCACCAATGCTTCGCATAGCCACGGGGAACTCTCAGCATCGGAAATGCAGCCGTTTGCTCCTTGTCCATGCGGCTTGGGTCGTAGTACCAAAAGGTATCGGCATCTCGCATCGTAGCCGCCGCACCAACGTAGCCTGATACCCCAACAACGGGAGGATACTCCCAATGGGGCTCAGTCCAGTATGCAGTGTATATCTGAAGACATTAATCAGTATAGACTATTCGTCACGATAAGAACAGAGAAGATGGGATACTGACATCCCAACGGAGGTGGAAGCATGGGTAATCGAGGCGCGCAGACAACTCCATAAAGTCAAACCGGTTCTTGTCTGCGTTGAATGACCAACTGCTTAATGGTCAGATCTGTTCAAAATACCGACCCAAAAAGCCACTCACGTCCAGTTAGCGCCCCAATCTGTGATGAAGGGCTCTCCCAAGAACATGCTATCAAAAGCCTTCTCGGTATCGTATGCGGCCCCTATTCCGCGTGAGATGCGTTAGTTCCGCTTTGATATCCACAGCAAGTCGATACTCGCATCTGAACATACCTCCGTAGGGAATGGAGAGGTCTTCGCCGTTGCTCCCTCTTATCCAGACTTTACCACCATACAAAGGAAGGTAATCGTCATTGACGTTTTCAGGAAGTCCAAAGAAAAACCTATAGTTTGATTAGCCAAATAGAGCGTGCCCACTGAGCTAAAGGGTAATATTACTCGACCTCTCGCGTCTCTCCTGGTGCCAGTGCAACATCCTCAGGCAACTTCACTGGTGGTACGATGTGCAATGGCTCCAGGTTGTAGGCGGTTTTGATGCCGTAGTGAGGATCGAGGATTTCCACTCCAGCTTGGGGCTCAATCTCGAAAGAGTATACCGCGGTTCGATTCCCTGTATTTGTGATGTTGGCAGTCCATCTTGGTCGGAACTGGATGGAATCTGACAAAGAAAAAGGCTCAAAAGACAGCTGAGTGGTATAGTCTAGAACTTTGAGAGCATTCACCAAGCCAGTCCCAATCTGAAATGGAGGGGCCCTGAAATTAAAGTCGATATTGTCGGCAGCCCATCTAAGGCTAACTCCGCTGGAGACGATGCGGTTGGCAAGCATCTTGGCGAACCCGGGGCCGTGAAGTTCCCGACCGCCGTGCTTGGAGATGTAAAGCGCAGCAATGCCTGCAATATACGGTGCGGCCATGGACGTCCCACTCATCGAATCGTAATCATTGCCCAGCACGGTGCTGATGATATCGAAGCCTGGGGCTCCAATATCAGGTTTGAGGAGCAACTCGTTGGTAGGGCCCCACGACGTGAATATAGCGGGAAGTGGTGCCGCGGTGGGATCAGACGTGCTGATGCTCGGATCTCCTGTGACATTGATGGCAGCTATAGACAAGACGTTGTGGCCGTTGGCGCCGCTGCTTGAGTAGAAGGGCCCAGTATTGCCTTCGTTCCCGGCGGAGATGGTAACAACAACGCCCCTGTCGGCAATTCTGCTTGCAACCAAAGCCCAAGGATCGTCAACAAACCCGTCAGGTCTACCAATGCTGGCGGTGATGACATCGGCCTATTGAGCATGTTAGGATGCGAAACGTCTGGCCAAGTACAAGAATGCTTACCCCGGCGCCATATGCATCGCAAAATGCCTGAATGAGCACGTCCTCGTCGGTGTCCCAGGGGTCCTGGGCATTGTGTCAGCAAGCTATAATTTCTTGAGTAATATCGAGACAGCTTTACATCTGCAAACACTTTGAACGAAAGAAGTCGAGCGTCAGGAGCAACTCCAATCAACCTATGGCGGATTAGTGCTGAAATGGCAATAAATGCAACTCCGGCACATTACCATTCATTTTCCGCAGCAATGATCCCAGCCACGTGGGTTCCGTGGCCATGAAAGTCCATCGGATCCTGATCCGGGTCCTTTGGAAATCGCTTCTCATTGTGAGAATTCCCTTTGACCTCACGTCAGCTGTCATGCCACAACTTCTACCCCTGGTTGGAGGCTACACTTACAAACAGTCCCAACAAGATCATAACCTCCAGCAATCTTGCAGCCCGGGCCAAAGCATCCACCAAGCTACAGAGAAAAATCAGCATCAAGGGGCTGGTATGTCATGAAGAAGGGTCACTAACAGCTTCGTGTGTATAGTCAACACCTGTATCGATAATGGCAATGGTTGCACCTTTGCCTCGAACGCCTGCCGCATGGAGCTGGTCGACACCGGTCCATTGATGAACAGAGTAATTCTGGTTCTTGACGTCCAAAGCAGCCTTCACCCGTCGGATAGTAGACGCCATCGGGACAGTCTTCATGGGCCAGACATTGGCCACGCCGTGGACTTTGCTGAGCGTGTCGACGTTGTCAATGTCAGTCTCGATGACCACTCCATTGAAAATGTCACCGCAGTCGAATTGTCTGAAGTATGTGCTGTTGGCCGAAGCCGGCGAAGCAAACTGGCGAGTCATATAGCCAATGCTGCTCTGTATGACGAGTTTAGTCAATGGCTGCAACTGGCGAACAAGCATCACGATTACATACTCTCTCAACCTCGACGATGTACCTGTTTGTTGCAGCATTGACATTCTTCGCAGGTGTATCTGTCACTCTTATCTGTCCGGATTTCAGCGAAAGGACGTCTGTGAGGAGAAGGGCGAAGCCCCAGAGAATGGAAGCCCGCATCTTGAATCGTGGCACTCGGCTGAACCGGAGCCCCTGAGATGGAAGAGTTGGAGCAGAATCGTTGTCTCAGGGGTTCAAAAGAAAGTTGTATAGTAGGAATAGGGTACAACCTCTTATTGCAGACGAGCCGGTGATGTCTAGTCCGGTCTCAAGAGTGTCGAGTGAGCTCACAAGTCAGACAGGTCATAAGAGAGCGATATGAAGAGGGCACAAGACACTCGACCAGCGTCCCCGAGTTCCTTTTCAACCTCTCCCGATAAGCGATCTCGTCATCTCGAATATAAGCATGAGCGACAAACTTTTGATGAGTCGAGGCGGCTCGGGAGCTGTGCTCTCGTCCTTCCTCACGGGTAACGACATGCCGGTAGCATTGCAGGATGCTCTTGTATGAAGTAGAGATTTCTGTTATCTAAGCGATGGAAGTTCGGGTGGAAAGATGCCGAGTTCGTAGGGTAGGCACACTGTAACAGCTGCACTTTCCCGCGGCGAAGTGATGGGACGATCACGTCACATAAGGCACCTGCCCAGGAGCATTTGCCAGCGCCTCTTCAGAAGACCTCGCGAGCCTGATCCGCTCCTTCTTCGCTGTGCATCTGAAACACGGATACCAGCTCAGAGATCCCTGATAAGTGATAAGTGATAACGGATAACGGCAAGATGCACATGCGGTCTTCCATCTGCCGAGACATTCTGAAGGAGCATCACCGCTCACGAAGCAGAGGCGGAGCACAAGGACGAGTTGCCGTCATACACGATGCTGCCGTCGAATCCGACTCGTACCCGGGAGGGTCGAGGTGCTGGAGCCGTACAAACAACAGCAGATACAGGCAGAGACTGAGCCGGAATCGACTGTTGGGGAGAATCTGATAGCCCCTACTTTTCACGCGACTTCGGGTTGATGTCTCTCATCTTATCATCCACGCTGGATCTTGACCATTGCACATCTCAACTCAACGGGCGATGCACAGCTCGACCTGGTGTCGTGCCGCAAACCAGCTCCGTTTCTCTAGCTACACGGATATTACAGCCATCTCAGGTATTAGTATTGACCTTCCATACACGCAAGAGGGGACGAGCATTGTCTGGACAAGCTCTGAGTTAACATGAAGATTAAAGCTTCGAACTATTGCTGTGACTCCACACCCGCGCGCCATTTAGAGTGTGCCTGTGCCACGGGAAAAGTGGCGCGCAAGTGCTTGGAAGATGAGGATCGTTGGGCATCTGTGCTCGGGAGCTTCCGACAAGGCGGCGACAGCTCGCTAGATGACATCGAATTGACCAATGCTGGAGGGGGACCATTTCGCAGCAGCACAAGATGCCTGCAATTCAGTTGTGCCCTCCACTATTAGGCGCAAGAAGTTGCTCCGCACGGCAACAATGCCATTGAGTCTTCGCCGTGATGTTGATAGCATCAGTACTTCGCGCTACCAAGCATTCATCTGAGGCATGAAGCCGCTACGAGGACAGGGGGCAGTCCCCAAAACCGTCAAGATCGCGCCTCGCTTCTGGAAGGAATCCACGTGGGAGCAGGTGCTAAGAACCCATGCATGTCACCAGCGAGACCTGACTTGCCCCGACCCAAAAAGGGGAGATTGAGCTGAAGGTCGCATATCGAGGCCTCCCCCGGGAAAAGAGCGTACCCGCGGCCGTTCATCTTCTCGATTGCGACTACTGAGGAGAGGACTTTGAGAGTTTGAAGAGAAGGATTCAGGGCCTTGATGAATTTGCGCTAGTATTACAGCACTACGAAGTAAGAAGCGCCCGCCATGCAGCTTCGAGGCGCTACAGCAAGTAGCACGAGCAGCTATCGAGTACGAGTACCTGCGCTTGTACGAGAGAGCGAAAGTAACATCTGGACGAGGCAGGGTTGTGGAAATACGAGTACGGCGGCTTGCCGCTGCTGCGCTGTCGATGACCTACATACTCGTGCAGTGACCCCGAGGGCTTGACTGGGTAAATTTCAGATGCTGTTTCTCGGTACGTGTGGATACTTCGGATACTTGGGCCAGTGATGGTGCTGAGCAGACGATTGTCGGCGAAGCGACAGCGTCGATATAGAGGACAGTCAACGTGCAACTATCGATCGATGACAGCGGAAGACAACTAACAACTCATTTGTCAGGCACTGGTGTGGGCAATTTCGATGGCTTGTCTGCCAATATCGCTTAATAACACTGCTGGTCTCGAGACACTTGCCTGATCCTGGCCAGGACTGAGGCATCGGAGCCGTCCATTATTGGCGCATCCACCTCCAAAGGACAGAGACTCCAACCACCCACACCGGCGCGATGTGGCCGCGGCACTCGGGCCATGATGGAGCCCCTGCGCTAGACAGCCCGCAATATGGAGAAAGGCGTTTCACCAGGGGCAGAGAAGAGACAGAGGCTTGAGAGGCGAAAGAGAGCCCAAGACACACAGAGAGAGTGCCTTATCGGAGTTTCAGGGCACCGTGTTGGACGGAGCACCAGGTACTGGGTATTTTCAGCTTCATCTTACCGACCTAGCTACTGGAGGCACCAATATTACTTACACGATGTACCTTGCTATTGTCGAGATACTGGCCATTGACTCGAAAGGCAGCCGTATCACCCATCCACAGCAGCCGGCATCTCTGGACGCCTTTTCTCGACATTCGCCTCCTCCTTCTCCTGACGCTCCAGTCCGAACCCAAGGGCTGGCACTATTCGCTCAAGCGCCCACATCGCACGGCGTTCATCCGCTTTAGTCCTGCATAAGGGTGCATCCTCTCGGCCATGTTCCCCCAAGACACAGCTGCTTGCCACGCCCAAAGCTCCAGTAAATGGACGCTTTTCCATGGCGACGTGGGATCCCCTGCGGCTCATTCAGGCCGCTGGAGACGATGTGCCTTAGCGCTGCTGGCGCTGGGTATCGCTACCTGCCGCTTGTGTGCCAACCGCTCGCGCTGCCCATTGTCCCAACGGTCTTCCTCCGTACCTGGTACGGCCTGCTGCTGATAGGCCCCTGCCCCCCGACCTCTTGGTGGCGTTCCGTTGCAGCGTTGCCATGCGTCTCTGGGCCTGCCGGGTACCAAGTACGCGTGCTCGCACAGGTCAGGAACAGGCCCAGAGTAGTGGCACTTCGCTCAAGCCCCAGGGCCCCTCGATAAAGCGCTCCTGCGGTACGGGCATCGTCCACCACGAGAAGTCATCTCCGCTTATAGACCTCGTACCTCATACCTCGTACCTGCTGATCCATATCAACTGGGCCCTCCCCCCGGCCCGTCTGTTCCAGGATCTTTGCACAAGACCTTCCTCTCTCCTCCTCTTCTCTGCAGTTCAACTTGAACTTCTTTTCCTCCCATCTCGTGTGTTTTTCCTCTCCATTCCTCATCCAGCAAACCCCCCCTGTAGCTGCAGCTCCCCAACCTCTTGTCGCTCTTTCTACTTCGCTTCCACCTACCACGTTGTTTCCAACGGTACTAATACACAGGGAATTCCCAATCGAGTTCCCTGCCAGACGTACCATTTCCCTCTTTTCTTTCCCGTCTTTCCTCAAAACCGCTTCTGCTTTGACATTCCTCCTCCCACCAACATCACCTGATTCTAACGCACCAAATCTTGAATCCGGAAACAATTGGGAATACCATTTGAGGAGAGCTTCCATCTGACGAACTCTAACGCCGCCTTACCTTTACGCCAAACGAAACGAGCAACAAGAGACAACGCAATAAGAACGATATAGGCCTCGGCTGCTGCCAGCAAATTACCGCCAACAAACATTCATCTCTCTTGTCGGGTACATACCTCGTAACGCAAACATGGGCCAGAGCCTCTTTGAGCGTATCCAGGCCAAGCTGGAGCTCTTCCGCCTTGAGCAACGCTACACCCGTCGCCGTAACCGTCGATCCACCTTCGTGTCCAACGCCGTCTATGTCGACGGCGAATACGTCTACCAGACTCCCAACAGCACTGGCTCCTCGACAGAGTCCAGCGCATCTCGCAACGACGCACTGCATGGCGACCGTGCTTCGCCTATCCCTCGGACTCCCTCGTACTCCACGACACCCGAGCCTCAGACTCCGACTATGGAAGCTCTGCCTGAGCGCAAGAAGCTGAACCGCTTCAGCTCAATGCCCGGCTTTGGAGGATCTCGAGTAGACCAGCAGAGGACAGTCCAACGCCGAACCAGCATGATCCGGTAAAGTGCCTCCAAGCAACCATACAAGCATAAGAAACCGGAAAAGAAAAGCCAATTTTGTTCATTTTGGATGGTGTACTGTTTGGGTTACAAAACGACGAGAAGCGGATGATACCACATCGGGGACCTTTTGGTTACGACCTACCACGGCAACCCGATTTACATGTACGGAACTACACCGCGCGTCGTTGTCACGACTAGCATCTGTATCTCTTCAAAGGAGCATACTCTTGTCTCACGCTCGTTCTCTTCCCGAAGCTTTTTTTCCTGCTTCGCCCTGACGTTTCTTGGGTCTGACCACGGGCCTTGCTGCCTGTCTGGAAAGATTCCCTGGGCGCCTCTTCATTGCTACGTTACAGCATCTTCTATTTTCCCTTTACACATTTTATCTACTCGTTTTTAGTTTACGGAGCTGGGCGCAGCACATGTCATGCCTGCTATGACTTTTTGGGTTGAACATATTTCCTCAATACAGTCTTGTACATAGATGCCAGAATCATGAGATGAATTTTGTCTATTCAAGAACCCGAGCAAGCCTGCCCGCTTGCCTGTGTCAGACTATTTTTGCCCTCGGTGAAACCTGTGTTTCTCCCCTCTCTTTGAAACACGCAACGGCTCTTCCGGGCATGCAAATGGTGCGCATGTTCACATGATGACCCATTTTCTGTGCGAATGTTGTTATTTTTAATCCGGATGTTCCGTGCCCAGAATTCCCGTATAGGTCAGATCTATTGCGGGATATTCCCTCCCCTCTCTCACGACCATTACTCGCAGAAGTAAGTAATGCTTCTCTATTCGTTCTTGCTTGATTTCCACCGACTACCTTAGAGTCGGATACCGAATTCGCCGCGTCATGCGCGTTACGTATGTGCCGCTGCCACCTCGTGCAATGACATCCCCATGAGCCTTGTAGCCGCCCAACCGCGCCCCAGCGGCGCCATTCAAGCCATCTCACACAGACACTGGACTGGGCGTATGGGCAGCACAGCAGGGGGATCCAATGGGATGTGGTGGTAGTACTTGGCAGAAAACGCCTCTGAAAACGAGAATTTGCCCTTGTTTTGAACGCCACGGGCACAGATACATCCTACATGCAATACCCACAACAACTTACACTGCACGCCACTCACTTACACTGGCTACTACTAGTAGTAGTTACTCTGTCAGTTGTGTAATAAGGTTACATAGGCAGGTAAGAAGAGATGGAAGAAGATGGAAAAAAGGGCTGGGGGGGTTTTTTTGTTCCGTTGGAAGGATGATTAAGCCGCCTTAAGGGTGCGCATGTACTCGTATTACATGCATGCAAATCGATTGTCGGTGTTTTGAGACTTTGGGGGAAACGCTCGTGTTTTGGAGGGAAGAGGTTGGGAGGGGATGATTGGACTTGCGGGCTTTGTGCTGCGTGGAGGGGAGCCGAACCTTGGCGGGAAAAGTACGTATGAGAAATGTAGATAGGCTGCTGGGGGGGGGGCTTCCATAGGGAGCATGTAGAAGGTTGACCTGTTCCTATGCGGAAGGTTTCGACGCTGTGTGGCTCGATACGAGATCGGTTATTTTACTGCTGCTGTTATTTTCGCAGGATGATGTAACAGAATCTCAGCTCTCATATACGTAAGGTAGGCATATTGATAAGACCATTGTACTCTAGCCTCGTCTCGTATGGGATGGCACCTAGTTGTCGTCTTTATGCTTCTGGGTGTTCACAGAGGACGGATTGTTGTTGTTTATCTAGAGAATGGCTTTGCTATAATATCTCCTATGGGGCATAGGGCGCTTAGCCTAGAAAGGTACATATCCTGACATCTTTCTTTACTCAGGGCACCAAAAGGGTATTGCTACTTGCAAATTCGGATAGGAGAAAGGGCAGGCAAATAAAGAAACAAAGAAACAGAAACAGAAAAACAGAAAGAAAAAGATAGAACAGAAAAAAAAAAGAATAGACGGCAAAAAGGTAAAAAAAGAAATGGTGCCCCTGCCAGGAATCGAACCTGGATCTACAGTGAACCGGATGGATCCACAAACTGTTGTACTGACCGTTATACTACAGAAGCTTCTTCTTGAGGGTAATTTTTGCGCTGTTCAAAGGCTAAGAAGCCTACCTCATGCAGACCGGATGCCGTGTTTCTCTTTGTGGAAAACTTCCCGAGGTTATCCGAGCACCTCAATACCTAGGTACACCTGGGCGGCGGTGTGTTGTCTGTAACTTTGATACATGAGAATCGAATGTATATCCGGGAAGCGAATGTTTGCGAAACCCCTCTTTAGCATTCAGAATCAGAGTTTTGACTTGATAAATGATTTGGTACGTTTCGGTGTGGTATCGCTTCAATTCGTTCAGGCCTGGGAGTTTACTCACAGACACCGAGCATCAATCTGAGCTGGTAAGTTGAACTCGGCACTGTCTAATATCTCTGTACTATTCCTACTACTCTACAGAATGATCTTCTCTTGAATAAAGCCTCCCAACCAAGTATGAAATGAGCAAAAGTATAACCAAGGAAAAAAAAACCAAACGGCCGCTCGATCCTCCAGAATAAGGTATCCATATCTAAGGTACATCAGAAAAAGACAAGACAACAATAAAACGCATCTCTAAAACCTAACCCGACAAAAGGTGACTTCTCAGACGGAAATAGTAGACAGTCGGTAAGAAGGAACAAAAAGCAACGCCATTCATAAGTCACACGCAGGTAGGGAAAGGCGTCACAGTCCTAGACAAACAGGAAAGACAAGACAAGGCAGACAAGGCGAGAAACACACGGAAGGGCAAGACAACGGTTGGGAGCAGAGGCTGCATGACAACTCATGCAAGGGGACAAATCAGATTCATCGACTGTCTCGCTCGCTGTGACTGCGTCTTCAGGCCAAGGAGCAACATAGTACACGCAAACGCAGACGCGCTGGTCCTTTGTCCAGTTGTGAAAAAGAACTCCCAACGCCATACAATGCTCGTGCGGCCGCTCCCTCAGGCAGTCGCCTCTTTTCTGGTATCCAAGTGCATGATGATACATGCACACACTTTATAAGAAAGAACAAAAAAACGCCGTCAATGACTCTATGCCCTCGCCGCCAGTCCCTCGTATGCACGGTCTACGGTTCGCCCACCCATGCCCGGAATCGTCCGCAGCTGGGAGAGCTTCTCAATCTCCCCGCCGCCCTCGCTATTCGCATGCTCCAGGTAGTTTACCAGGTCTTGCGCCTTCTTCACGCCGAATCCCACGAGCTCCCGGATCTGGGTCGCGTCTCGTGAGTTGACCACGTCGAGAAGTCGCTGCGTGCGCGGAGTGTTGTCGTCGTCGTCCTCCTCCTCGGCGAGAATAGTCTTGGGGGCTCTCCTAGCTTTGAGTTTCGTCGCCTTGATCTTGGGCGTAGTCGTCTCGCACTCTTCCTCTCCATCTGCCTCGGCATCATCGGCGTCCACGTCGCTGACGGTCTTGCGTCTCGGCTTACGTTCCCTCTTTCTCTCCTTTCTCTCGGGAGATGTGCCCCCCGATGCTTCCAGACGTGCTTTCAGGCGCTCAATCTTGCCCAGCAGCTTTGGCTGGTTCGGGAAATAGGGCAGAGCCATCTCGTAGGCTTTGAGTGCGGCAAAGGAATCCCCTCGCTCCTTGTGATGCCTCGCTGCCAAGAGATGCCGCAAACCCTCCGATTTGGCGTCCTCCCTCCATTCTTCGTTTTCGATCCGTCGCTCCAAGGCTTCTAGCCGTCTCTGGACTGCGTCGCTAGCTTCGGGCGACGATTGCGTCCGCCGAACCGATTCCTCCGCTGCTTCCCTTGCTGCTAGTATCTCACTGACTTTTCTCTCCACCAAGGCTTCGATTTCTGCCGCTGTCACGGTAATGGGCTGTGATGCTGTGGAGATCAGTGAGGTCCGGGAAGATTTCGTGGACTCTGATTGCTGTGGAGACTGAGAAGGTTGCGAAAGTTGTGTTGCTTGCGGCAGTGATGTCCGATATGTCTTCGTGGCGTCTGATGGTGGTGAAGGATGTGTTACTTGCGGCTGTGAAGTCTGCTGGTGAAGGATCGGCCGAGCGAGCTTACTAGGTCGAGAAGCAGACTCGTGATGGTCGGATGATCGCTTCAGTGAAGACCGCCGGGTCTGAGAAGAGGAGCGAGGCTGGCCGGCGCCTATGGAAGGGCGCGCAATGGCTGAGGCCTTGGCCTTGTCAGTGTATACGCTGAACGCCTTGACGGGCTTGGCCGCGTCGGTTGCCTTTGCCGCGGCGTTTGCGCTGGCGGCAATATGAGTATTCACGGCGTTGGCGAGAGGCTTCAATGGCTGCCGCGAAGTAGCTTGCGCCGAATTCGTCCTAGGAACTTGCTTAAACACGACCTCATTCTCAATCTCGCGAACTTCAATGCGCTTGGCTCGAGAGCTGACGTTCAAACTGCTGAGGGTGTCGAGGTGATAGTTGCGCAGCGGCGACAGGTTGAGAATCATGACGGTGATGCCGTTGTTTTGGCCGAGCGATAGAATTCGAGTCATCTTGGACTCTCGATACGGTATCCTCTTGGCGCCCGTGGAAATGGCGTCGATGCACTGACTGAGCACGAACAGGCTCTTGTTGATGGCCGCCGACTCGACCATCCGTTCCTTGCCGTTGTCTGTCCGGCGGTTGTCCTCCGAACCAGCCAGATCGATGGCGGACGCCGTGCTTTCGCGAACCATGTTGCCGGTTGTCTGCGTCAGCTTCACCCGTAAGATGGCGTGGCTTCGACTGCTGTGGGCGTTGAGTTTAGTGGCCGCTGTTACGCGGTTGTTGTTGGCCTCGATGTACAGCTTCTCAAAGTCCTTGAGGTCCTCGCAAGCCCGCTCAGTCAAGCCCACAACAACAGTCTTGCCGTTGGCCTCTGCTCGGAGAGGCAGCCCTGTAGGCGTCCGCTTCTCAGGAGGTTCCATCAGGTCGTACACCTTGTCGTTGTAGATCTCATAGTAGGACAGCGCCACGTCCACCGTTGTTTCTCCGTTCGTCTCCTTCATGATCTTCTTTCCTCTGCGGAATATGCCGCTCAGCAGTCGCGGGATCACACCTCGTTCAGCCAGCTTCATGCCTCCCCGCATCGTGTGCGTCTTTCCCGTACCCGTGACTCCATAGGCGAAGATGGTAACGTCGAGGCCCTGAAACAGTGACTTGATATGCGGCGCCACTGCTCAGGTTAACACAGCTGTTCCCGTAAGACGCGTTAGGCGCGGAGAATGGCGGAGAAGTAAGAAGCAAAAGACATAGGAAAAATAGCCGGTTCTCACCTTCAGCGGTAAAGAGTGTCTCCTGCGTCGTCTCCGAGCCGTAGACGCCGTTAAAGGTGAATGAAAACTCTTCGGCCTCGTTGCGCGGATTCGGGATCTTGACGATGGTTGGCGGCTTGTCGGGCTCGACGCTGTCGGTGCGGACGATGATGTCCTTTTCCAGCTCCTGGGCCAGGAGAGGCCGCAGCCTGGCGACAACGCGAACCGACATTGGCGGTCAATTGAGGATCAGTGCGAAGACGAGCGAGAGGCAGCAGCTGCCGTCGACTGGCGATGGGAATTCGGGGCTCCTAGGCCTGCTTAGTGAGCATCCGGTCGATGGTCGTTGCTCGGGGCGTGAGATTGGATTTAATTAATCGATATTGGGCGTGCTGCTGTCTCAAGGCGGGAGGCTGGGCTGGGCTGGGGGAACCGCAAGGGCTGGCACGAGGACCGATATGGAGCACGGGGGAGAGCATGCAGGGGCTTGAGGGGGAACCTGCGTGTCTGCGTGCCTTGAGCGTCCAAATAAAAGCACTGAGTTGGCCCGGCAACGGGCACGTGCAGCCTGCGACAGCCGGGAAAGGCCGCAAAGAGCCTTGACGCAAGTCATGGAGTGCGAGAATTGCCGGGATTTTAGCGTCTGGCACGGAAACTTCCAAGGTTCCAAGCTCACAGAAGCTTCGCGAGAAGCTCGACAACCGGCGCAATGACGGGCCCTTCGCCGCTGCTTCGGACGGCGCGCGTGTTGCGCAGCCACAGGCCGGCGCAGTTTGTCTGCTGGCAGTGCCGCAGCATCCAGATCAGCGCGACGCCCAGCACGTCAACCGGAGCGGGAGACGCTTTTGGCGCAATCGACAGCCTGAGGGACACGGCCGGTAGGGGAATCTTACCCTCGACATGATGAAGGCTTGGGCTGACAGGCTGTGGATGGACAGATGCCCGATTCGAAGTCATTGGCTCGCCGTATTCGCTGCTCTCCGTCTCGCTATCCGCCTCGCAGCGGCTTTATACACGGCGTGGGACGCTGGTCGCCGTGGCGGGGAATCCAGACAATGTGAGAGAGCGCTGATGATGCGACTGCGGCGCTGGAACTGAAAGATATTAATGCATGGCGGCTTCGCAGGCACAATCGACTCTCTCGCTACTAAACCCCCTCTCGCGGGCGCCGTTTGGCGTCCCCTTCCTCTACCAGCGCATCTCAGCCACTTCGCCGATTACGGCGCTCATCTCGACCAAATCCCCCACCACGACGTTTACGATCCTGCACCTGGACGGCACGACGGACTGGATGGTGACCCAACGCAATGCTGTGCTGGCCTGGACGGGCCACACACTGTCTCTTTCATCGCGCATCCAGAGAAGGCTCTCGATGGCGCATTGGGGTAGCACATTCGTCACTGGGCGTGGGCTGGTGGCTCTATCAGCGCCTGGGCAGATTTACCAACTGCATCTCTCCGAGGGCGAGGAATTTGTCGCCCACCCCGGCAGCGTCGTCGCCTACTCTGTGACCAAACACCAGCCCTTGCCGTTCCGGTTCAAGAGCGCCAGTCTACGACTTCAAATTCCCTCCCTCACGTCCTGGATCCCCGAAACAGATTTCATGAAGAAGGTCCGGGATTCGCAAGTCTACAAGTACCTTGCTCGTACTCTCTACAGCCTCCGGACAATGACCCGCCGGACCATCTGGGGTGACCGACTGTTTTTGCATTTCAAGGGGCCGAGCACCATTATCATGTCCAGCCGAGGCGTGCGCGTTGTCGACAGCCTCACCAACGAGCAGGTTAACGAAATTGCCGACGCGCAAGCCGGTACACTGGCATCCGCACTGGAGCTGTCCAACAAGCCCCAAGATGCACAGCCCGCGGCGAAAGTTGACGAGGTTGTTGACGAGGTCCCCGGGATTGTCGTGGAACAACCAACAAACAAGGATGGAAAAGTAGCGTTTGAAGACAAGAAGACCTTGAAAGAATTCATTCAATGATGTGGAAAACTGGGGACGATTGAAAAGGAAGGATGGCGGATAGAGAAAAAAAATTGCTTGCAAATCAAGCATGCATGCTGTACATTACCTGAACCTACAAAGTTATGGGGATCCTCCATCCTCGTACGACTTACACTAGGAAATTGACTGCGACAAGCGGCATTTCGAGGCTTTTTGATGGTCTGTCGGAGGTTGGGACTGTGGATCGTGGACCTTGTTGCGATCAGTGCGTTTTCTGAGAGAGTTGATTTGACGGGCTTGAATGTCGGGTCCTTGGTCCTGGCGTGAAGCCGAATGGTCTTCTACACATACGCCAGGGGAAGTATTGAAACAGCAGAAGCGAATCCATGGTGGCGGCTGAAAGCTCACCCATATCATACTCTCTAATCGAGGATGAACAAGGGCCAAGGAGGAGAGCTTTGAGGAGTAGCAACGTCCAAGCATCAACTCTTCTTATTCATCACCATCTCGATCTTGATAACCACCTATCCGTGCCCATACGAAACGAAACGCCCTGATCTCTTTCCACGCACACATCCACTTGTCATGTCACATCATTCTCCTCTCCCTCATTTAAGCCGTTTACCCCCAGCTCGTGGCACTATGAGGACTAACAATGGAGCAGCGTCTGCTATTGTAGGCGAGTAGTCTGCGTATTGTCGCTGCAGGGCACGGCACTTTTCCTCTTTCCTTTTTCTCTGCGAACTTTTTTCCGGTGTTGTTGGACGCCATTACTCTCCCTTTGAGCGTCGATACAACTGGACCAACGCGGATGTTGAGGTAGACGAGTAGTAACGTGAAACGTTCGGGTGATGGGTTAAAGGAGTGAGAGGAGACAACACATTGGGCGATGCCAGATGCTAATTCCATGTACGGGGGAGAGTCTGGGGGGTGCTTTGGTGGTTCTGAGTCGACTGCGTGGTAGTGGGATGCTGGTGGTTCTTCTGGTCGAGTTGTCGATGGGGGGAAGCAATGTGCCGAGCTTGGTCTTTTGTTGGTGCCGGGTATCATAAACTTCCAAAGTGGAATCTCTTCGTGCCTGGCTCACACTTGAATGATGTGCCGTTGATGCTGTTCAACGGCCTCGTCCTCCTTTTGCCTCTGCGGGAGAGCAGTGCAGAGCATATCAACCCCATCGGGCTTCACCAACATTCCAACTACACTCGCAGCACACCATGCCGTCTTCGATCTACTCGGCCACCACAGCCGTAGGAAACGACTACACAGACTCCCAAGAAGACCTCATCTTATACCGCGCCGAAACCGAAGCCTCCACAGCCGCAGCCACAGCAAGAAACATCTCGCTGCGAAACCTCGACATCGAAGCCGGCGACAGCAAAGGCGCCCCTGCTCCTCCCCACGCAGACGCCTACCCCGATGGCGGACTGGAAGCCTGGCTCGCGGTCCTGGGGGGGTGGTGTGCCATGTTTTGCACCTTTGGGCTGATCAACTGCGTGGGCGTGTTTGAGCAGTATTACGTCTCGGGGCCGTTGAGGCAGTATGACGAGTCTGCCGTGAGCTGGATTCTGTCGGTGCTGGTCTTTCTGATGATCTTTTGCGGGTCGATTGTGCGTCTCCCAACCCATTTCAGGAGTCCGAAACCCAATTGGAGTGATTGTGCATGGAGTTGCTAATAGACAGTCAGTTTGGCCTTTTATACGACAACTACGGGCCGCGCTGGATCCTCATCGGAGGCTCCATCACGTACATCTTGGGCCTCGCAATGATCTCCCTCTCCACGGAATACTACCACTTCTTCCTCGCCCAGTCCATCCTCTCGTCCGTCGGCTCCAGCGCCGTCTTCAACGCCTGCATGTCCTCCATCGTCGGCTGGTTCCTCAAGAAGCGCGCCGCCGCCTACGGCATCATGGTCTCGGGCTCCTCCGTCGGCGGCGTCGTCCTGCCCATCATGATGAACAAGCTGATACTCCGACTTGGGTTCCCCTGGATGATGCGTACCGTGGCGCTCATGTTCACGGTGCTCCTGGCCGTGTCGTGTCTCACGGTCAAGTCGAGGCTGCCGCCACGTCCGCGCAGGTTCGTGCTCGGGGAGTACGTGGACAATCTCAAGGACGTCCGGTTGGTTGCCATTGCCGTCGCCGCCTTCTTCTTCATGATGGGCATGTTTCTGCCGTTCAACTACGTGATCCTCCAGGCCCAGAGGGCAGGCTTCTCGCCGGCTCTGGTGCCGTACCTGCTGCCGATCCTCAACGCCGTGGGCGTCCTGGGACGCATCTTGCCGGGCGTTGCGGCGGACAGGATTGGCCGGTTCAACGTCATGATCATCATCACGTTTGTCTCATCCGTGTTCTGCCTTGCCGTCTGGGTTCCTGTCAAGAACATGGCGGGCATCATCGTCTTCGTCGCCATATTCGGCTTCGCATCCGGAGGCGTCATGGCCCTCGGGCCGACACTGGTGGCCCAGATCTCGGACATTAGCCAGATGGGCACGCGAGTTGGCACGGTGTTTGCGGTGCAGTCGTTTGGGGCGCTGGTCGGGAGCCCGATTGGCGGCGCCATTGTGTCTGCTCAGCATGGCGAGTATGTGGGTTTGCAGGTGTTTTGTGGCTGTGCCATGATGATGGGATGCTTGATGTTTTTGCTGGCGAGGTACACGCAGGTTGGGTTCCAATGGGTCAAGGTTTGATGAGTTCAGGGGCATCATGATGAGTTGGCATTCTGCGTGAAAGTTGAAAACTTTGTATTTTGGGATCTGAGGCGTTGGAAGCGATATGTTTTACTGCAGAAATCCTCAATATCATTGCTCTTGGAATATGCTATCAGGTAGATAGACGCCTCTTCTTCTCGGATCGGTCCCTGATCGATTGCTATCGCCGTCCCGCAAACTTGCCTCTTTATTCAACCATGTTGTATCTCTTTAGCTCAGGGCAGCGACTACAAAGTCTTCTTTAACCTTGACAAAGGTCGGACCCGTGATGGTTTAGAGGCCCAGAAAGATGACTCGAGAAAGGGGCTATATCCAGCCTCCCTAAGCCAGGGCATTAAATCACTGGCAACAGGGTCAAACGAGGTCCAGATAGACCAAAGCCAAGTTATGAAGATTGTTCTGTCCGCATAACAGTCAAGTACATTCGGGGAGATATCAGACGGAAGAGTTCCCTGGTCGAGACTCCACCATTCACATGTCCCCAATTGACCGATTCCATCTTCCGAGTGTCGTCGCCAAGCAGCATCATTATAGCCCTATTCATATCTCTCCAATTCACGCAAAACCCATTGGTGCTTTGGTGTATTGAGCCTCGTCCTTGTTGAGCTTCAAGGTTGGAGCTTTATCCAACCTTGAACCATTGGGTACATGTACCTGACCGTAGCTTCTTGAGCGAGCAGGTGGCAGTCAGCAGTTGCTCCTGCCGCCGTCTTCGCGGGAGCTTCCTTCTCCCTTCTCCGAGTACCTTAGAATCCCCATTCGCCGCCTCTTTCATTCCTCCTCTTCAACTCGTTCTCTTTTCTTTTGATGTTCAAGCTTGAGTCGATTACGATCATTGCCAAAGATTCATGCCGGGCCTGCTCTCCTCCAAGCTGCAGATCAACCACCATTCTCACAACTACAAATCGAACGCTCTTCTCGAAACTGCAAAGCAACCACTCGCCGTCTCTCGTCCCTCACCAACACAAAGATGGTCACCTTTGACCAGATTGGCAATGTCGCGATTCCGCTCGTAGCAGTCTTGTATCTTTTGCTGCCACCGTCCGCAGCCCATGGAATGCTCTAGCATGCCTGAAAATTCACTGGCTTGCCTACTGCTCTTCTCTTTGTCGCCCGATATTCTTCTCTGAATAGTATATCATGACATGTAGTTGCAGACAAACGGAAGCCACTCCAAGAAGGGATGCCATATGCAGGGATCCGTTTCTGTGGAGCAGCACGGCGGGTGATGGCGCAAATGGGCTACAAGGGTTCTTGGCAGGCTGATTGATGGCTGGGCGTGCATTGATATGCCGGGATGAGATGCGGTGTCTATGAGGGTGAGTCTCTCTATGGCCTCAGTTGACCTCGGTTCGTTTTGGCGACTAACGAGTAGAATACATGAAATTGATACGAAGCCGTACGAATACTTCATGTTGAACAATGTCACCAACGAGTCCGAGTTTTTGGGCAAAAGGACGGCTTGTTTCAATTCGTATATAACCCACACATACTCATACGGAGTGCCCGCCCAACCCGCCATCCTCTCGGATACACCGCCACATCTCGACAAAGAATGGTTGACAGGTTGACTCCGGACTCCGGTAGTTTGCTACTATATCTCCCGCCGATCAAGGTCACATTTGTTCGAATCTGGACATGAGAATCGCATGGTGCTACATACAGCAAAAGGGCTGCATTCCTGCCGCCTCCCGATGCTGCGACATCATAGGCCGCCAATCCCCCATTCGCGAGCATACGTGGCAGTGTGATATTGGGGGCTGTGTTCCCCATGCTACAAGCCACTCTTGTCAACGCAGGGGAGTGGAGTTGGATGGGCCAGCTACCCGTAGCTTTGCTTGTGTAGCACGGGGTGTATAAGTTGTCGTTCGTCTTACAAAAGCGAGCCTTGTCCCGCCACTGGTCTTCTAGAAACCGGGACAACTTCGAATCCAGTTCTTCTCATTCTTCCACCGCGAACCGTCCTTTCGACTCTCCTCCCAAAACTCGAATTCATCATGAGCGGCTACGGCTACCAAGGCGGCGACTACGGTCACCAGGGCGGCGACTACAACCAGTACCCCCCTCAGCACAACAACCAATACCCCCCTCAACACGACAACCAATATCCCCCTCAGCACCACAACCAGTACCCTCCCCAGCAGGGCCACCCCGGCGGCTCTGCCAACGCCTACTACGAGGGCGCCTCGGCCGAGCAGCAGCAGCAGCAATACCACACGCTATACCAGCAGCCGCCGCCGCCGTACCCCAGCGACGGCCCGGGCTACGGCGCCGCGCCGC
The DNA here is from genome assembly GCF_003025115.1 of Trichoderma citrinoviride. NCBI lineage: Eukaryota > Fungi > Ascomycota > Sordariomycetes > Hypocreales > Hypocreaceae > Trichoderma > Trichoderma citrinoviride. The sequence goes on along the minus strand of NW_020194725.1, from coordinate 360,668 downwards.
AGGAGGGCGAGCGAGGCCTGATGGGCGCCCTGGCCGGAGGCGCGGCGGGAGCCTTTGGCGGCTCCAAGCTCGGCGGCCAGGCGACGGGGCACGCGAAGACGAGCGGCGTGGTCGGGGCCATTGTCGGGGCGATTGCCGGGTCGAAGCTGCAGGACGGCGTGCAGGACTGGCGGCACGAGCGCAAGGAGGAAAAGCACGACGCGAACATGTACAAGGAGGAGAAGAAGGAGAAGAAGCACAAAAAGCACAAGGACGAGCACCGCAGCCGCTCGCGCTCCAGCAGCAGCTCCAGCAGTAGCAGCTCCAGCAGCGGCGGCTCGTCCAAGCACCGCCGCCGTCATTCCCGCTCGCGCTCCCGCTCCGGGTCCAGGTCGCGCGGGGTGCATGGCGGCACCGTCACCGTGCAGGCTGGCGATACGCTGCGGGGGATTGCGGCGCGATACAACACTTCGTTTGAGGAGATTGCGAGGCATAACGGGATTCAGAATCCGGACATGATTTACCCGGGGCAGGTCCTGCGGGTTCCTGGTTGGCACTGAGGGGTTGGCAGGATGGCACTATGAATAGTGAAGAGAGAGTCAGGGCTGGAACTGGAGGTCGACTCATTAGAAAGAATACATGATTCACGATACACTTTATGACTTGTCAATGGGCTTCCGGGTGTTGAGAACCATCCCTCAGCTGAAAGGCCGTGTGTTTGATTCGAGCAAACGTTTTTTATGTCAAGGTATCTAAGAAGACGAGATATGTATGAAGGTCATTACATACCCTACCTCATGATCAGAACAAACAATCCGATACTTGAGAAACTGCGCTTTGATCGACCCTTTTCTCCGTGATATCCATTTGTTACATGTGTCACAGCATACCTTACTCGATGCTACTTTAACCCGTCATACATCCTTGCATCCCCAGGCTGGATGTAAGCCATCAAGGTACACGATCTAGATCGGGACCCAGATTCATCGTGCTGCCATCAAACCTGACGATGCGCGCGTGGAGGCTTCAACCCCTTGGTACATGAGTCTCAAAGAAGGAAATACCGATGATGATTAAAATGCAGCCACATGTCGACTTAAAATCAATAGTAAAATGTTCAACATATCATGAATATACAGTTGCAGCACGACCACCGCCATTAGTAGTCTAGAAGATATAAACCATGTCCCCAACTCCATCCTATCCATTTCCCGTTTCCACCCTTTAGCAGTCTATTTCTTCTTGTTCCACAGACCATCTCGCTTCCACGTCCACTTGGTCAAGTACTCCGGATCCATGCCGCTCTCAAACGCCTCGTTTCGAGCGGAAATCTGGTCGTTCAGCATGGCCTGTCGAGCAGCCGCGCCCTTGTTATGCAGCTGAGGCATGCGGTCGATGGCGTCAATGGCCAGGCTGAACCGATCCGTCTGGTTGCGAATGGCCAGCTCCAGAGGAGTGTCGATGTTGCCCTTCTCCTTGTATCCGCGGACGTGGATGTTCTGGCTTCCCGGTCGCTTGTACGTCAAGCGGTGCACCATCCAGGGGTAGCTGTGGAAGTTGAAGATGATGGGCGTATCTGCCGTGAACAGGCTGATCCACTCGTTGTCGCTCAGGCCGTGGGGGTGCTCGCTTGGGTGGATCAGTTTGAACAGGTCCACGACGTTGACGTAGCGGATCTTGAGGTCTGGGAAGTGCTGGAGCAGCAGGTCGATGGCTGCCAGCGTCTCGTGGGTGCTGATGTCACCGCACGAGGCCATGACGAGATCGGGGTCCTGTCCAATGTCGGTGCTGAACTTTGGCCAGATGCCGATGCCCTTTGTGCAGTGGGCAACGGCGGCGTCCATGTCGAGGTACTGAAGGTGAGGCTGCTTATCGGACACGACTACATTGACGTAATTGGAGGACCGGAGGCAGTGATCCATGACTGCACGAATAGTCAGCAGTGTACGCGCCTATGAGTGATTGACATTCTTACCAGAAAGCAGGCAGTTTCCATCGGGAGGAAGATAGATTCGAACAACTTCGGGACTCTTGTTGGCAACTACATCCAGGAAGCCAGGGTCCTGGTGGGTGAAGCCGTTGTGGTCTTGTCGCCAGACAACGGATGTCAAGAGGATGTTGAGGGAGGCAACCCTGACACGCCACTCCACCTCGAAACACTTTTCGAGCCACTTGCAGTGCTATCCATTTTGTTAGTGAGATTCACATTAGGTACTTTGATGGTTCCCGACTTACCTGGTTGACCATGGAGTCGATGATGTGGATAAAAGGCTCGTAGCTGTTCAACAAGCCGTGACGGCCACTGAGAATGTAGCCCTCCAGCCATCCCTCGCAGGTGTGCTCTGAAAGCATCTCCATTACTCTGCCGGCCGGGGCAAGATTGCCGCCATTCTCATCTTCCTCAAAGTACTCACCCATCCAGACTTTCTTGCCCGCTTCGTACACAGCAGACAGTTTATTTGACTCGGTCTCATCTGGGCCGAAGAGTCGGAAGTTTGTTAGGTTGGCAGCAACAACATCTCTCAGAAAGACTCCCAGCTTGTTCATACTAGCGTCGATGACAGCACCAGGGTGCTCGACGGCAACGCCGTACTTCTTGAAGTCGGGCATGTGCAGGGGCTTTCTGAGAAGACCGCCGTTGGCGACGGGATTGGCACTCATACGGCGGTTGCCTGTGGGGGGCAGCGCTGTCAACGAGGCAATGGGCTTTCCGCTCTCGTCAAAGAGCCTGTCGGGCTCGTAGCTGCGCATCCAGTCCTCGAGAATCTTGAGGTGCTCGGGGTTTGTGGCGGGGTCGGTAATGGGGACCTGGTGCGCCCTCCAGAAGCCTCCGAGATAGTTGCCGTCCACCTTGCGGGGTGCAGTCCAGCCCTTTGGTGTTCGGAGGACGATCATGGGCCACAATGGCCGGGTGGCCTTTCCGCTGTCGCGGGCCTCTTTCTGATAGCGCCTGATCTCATTGACGCAGTGCTCGAGCGTGGCGGCCATGGCCTGGTGCATGGTCTCGATGTCATCTCCCTCGACAAAGTAAGGAGTCCATCCATAGCCGTGGAATAGAGCCTTGAGCTCCTCGTGTGAGACTCTGGCCAGGATTGTGGGGTTGTTAATCTTGTAACCGTTGAGGTGGAGAACGGGAAGTACAGCACCGTCGGTGATGGGGTTGAGGAACTTGTTGCTGTGCCAAGCAGTGGCCAGGGGTCCAGTCTCTGCCTCGCCATCACCCACCATGGTCAGGGCGATGAGATTGGGGTAGTCATAGACGGAGCCGAAGGCATGTGACAGGGAATATCCGAGCTCTCCTCCTTCGTGGATGGAGCCTGGGGTCTCGGGGGTTGCGTGGGATCCAACACCGCCGGGGAAAGAGAAGTACTTGAAGAATCGTTGAAGACCCTGAACGTCTTGTGACTTGTCGGGGTAGACTTCTGAGTAGACGCCCTCGAGATAGGATTGCGAAAGAACGGCCGGAGCACCGTGGCCGGGGCCGGAGACGAAATAGGCATCCAGATCATACTTCTTGATCAGACGGTTGAAGTGCATATATGTGAAGATTTGACCGGGGGCGGAACCAAAGTGGCCGAGCAGACGAGCCTTCAGATGCTCCTTCTTGAGGGGTTCGCGAAGGAGGGGGTTCTCCCTCAGGTAGATCATACCCAGAGCCAGGTAGCAGCTGGCCTTGAAGTAGTCATTGTACTGCTTGATCTCCTCGTCGGACAAGGGTTTGCCCGTGACGGTCGAGCGGGCGACGCCGAATGCCCGAATGGACTGGACGTCGGCCATTGTTGTATAGGTTGAGACGGTTGTAAGTGTTGAAGAAGGGAGTTGTCCTGGGACGCAAAAGCGAAGAGGTCACTAATACGAAGCGCGCCTCTTCCGTTATATAGGTACCAGATCAGATCGGAGGCTAGTAGACAGCTTCCGCCGACACGGAAGTTTGCTAAGACCGGCGTCAGGGTGATCTGCGGACAATGCGATGGCTTGCCACTTGTTTGGTGCCTCGGTGGATGCTTGGGATGCTTTTGGATGCGCCTAGGGGAGACGAGCGGCTCGTTTGCCCGTAGTCGACGATGCTTGAGACCAACTGACAGGCAGGCCGAGACCGATTCAGCTTAGCTGTCGGCAAAACAAAGACCACAGGGGGCGATGAAGCAGCAGCAGCGTGCAGAGTTTGATATTATCAGGCGATGTTGCAATCGAACGAGCTCAGCAGGATGCTGATGCAGAGGCAGAGGCAGCCCAGGCGCAGCTCGCCAGAGGCCGGGCCCCCTTCCCGGACCTGGAACCTGGGCCGCATGTGCGAGCGAGCTTCTGGGGAACGCAATCCATGACGTCCAGCGGGATCCTGCGAGATTGGCGACGCTGATTCGATGCTAGAGCTGGTGGTGCGCAGACGAGGTTGGCTGATGCAGAGAGCTGGGCGCACCCTCGCATCACCATCTGGCGTGATCTGTACGTCACCCCTCGGACCACCGCGCTCAGAAAAGGCCCGCGAGCTGCAGCTACAGCGCCTGCAAGCGGCGGGGGCGGGGCTCCGAACGGCGAGGGCTTACAGGGGCCAACATGAATACAGTGAGATGCTGCGCTAGCATGTGGCAGGCCTGTCGAGGTGTGAATCTGTTAAGGTGGCATCGGTGATGGCGTTCCATCTTCAATCTGGACTACTATACCGCGTACAGAAGCGATAGTATGAAATCTTTCAATGCTACGATACGAAGGCGCATACATGTTTGCCCGCGCTATAGACTGGCTCGATTCACATGTGAGACCGGCCCGGTGGTAGTCAGTCTACTACTAAGGTAAGCTGGGGTGTTGAGAGCTTCACTGATACGAGCAGCCTCTAGTCTAGTCTACTCCCTACCTACATACCTTTGCATCGTCAGCGAAACAGAGGCTGCCTCCGTTGCACGTTACATCCAGATCACCTTGATGTAGGCTGACACCATACCATACCATCTGCTACCCAGTAGATATCTCAAGCCGAGGCCGGCGACGCCACCCCCGACCTGCCAAGTAGCTTCGATGTAGGCATTCCTCTCGGAAAGCCGTCGCGGACCATCTTGGTGAAAAGACAAAAGAACAAGTGCTGCTAGCTTTCAGATCCATTTCTCCCCGTCCCGTTGTGCAAAACTCAAGCGTCCTGCTAACCTGCGTGGCGTCTCTGTTGCCTCCAAGCCATTTTTCTCTCCCCCCCAATTGTCCTCTCACAGAGACGCTCGCTCATGCTGCTCGGTTTTCGCCCATTGTCCACGGCTTGTCCAGCCGGCCGCGGGCAGACGCACAGATGCTACACAAATGCTACTTCCTGACGTAACGATGCTCATCACGAGGACAGCGAGCCTGTGCCATGGCAAATGCTCCCTTGAAAAGCTTGAAAAGGGCTTGATAGGGGCCTTATAAGTCCCCTCCATTTCTGTCTCGGTTTTTGACGATAGCCCATCAATTGCTTCAAACTGCCACGTTTTGCCGCATTTGCAACAAGTCGCCGTTTCCATCGCTAAGTGTTACAGCAGGGTGAAGGAAACCAACTCCCCACCAATTCCTCCATCCAAGCATCGACCCCTCGGACTTCATCAAAGCGCAAAGATGCCGCAGCACCGGCCAGAGACGCCACAGCCAGAGTCCCCTCGTCCCAGCGAGCCCGACACCACCGAGGGCGACGGCACTGCGGATTACTGTCAGTGAGGGGCAAGTTCGAGCCGAAAGCCTTGATGACGGCAGAGCCGCTCGGGAATGCGAGGGCCAGAATGCAGTGAGTTCTCGGTCGATTATTCGAGCGATGTCGACATGCTGATTGCGGAAGATGATTGTCGAACGATTCGGGGTAAAACTAAATGATGAGATGACGCTCAGAGACGATGCACTGAGGAACGGCTATGCAGCGATTTTTCAATTAACCTTCTACTCTTCGGACGGCCGATGAGACGATGCGCCGACAAGTTCGAAGCACACAATACTGTGGCGAGTTTTCTTCTTTTCAGAATGAACAAGTAATGGAGTTGAGCAAGCGATGTACAGTTATTGGATCTGTTTCCTAGATTGAGAAATTTCAATTTTATTCGAATTGGCTTCTCGGCGTCTTATGGTATGTGAGAGAGCTGTCGAGAGCTACCAATTAGTGCAGGGTATGCTGTGCGGAGAAACAAGCAAGAAATGAGCACACGTCGAGAGAGTAATACCTGTTGTTTCTTTACTAATGTATGATCTGAAGGAGATGACTGATTATAACTATCTGGCGCATCTTGACAAAAGTCTCATCATGCTTTAATCCTTAATTTTCACGAGTTGCCGAGTGAATTCCAGCATTGTCGCGATATGCCGCGCAAAGTACCTCCTCAGACGTCATTGCTCAACGCACACCTTCGGAGCTCGGCATCTCAACTTCATATGAGGAGGGAGCTGTGTATCACTACTATTCAACTTGCTCCATCCCTCTCTTCCGCTCTTCAAAGACACTTGATTTTCAAGACGACCAGACAAATACTAAACCATTCCTCAGAGCTGAATATTGAGCTTTCTAGCACGCATCTTCCAAGAACATGGACGCCTCTCAGCAGCCGTCAGGCAGTCAAGCTGCCGGAGCACCACCACCGACGCTCACGCCGGATGTCATCGCATTCGCCAGCAGAATGTACGACGCTGCTCGAAAAGGAGAAACTGCCGTGTTTGAACAAGCACTTCCGGCCGGGCTCCCTCCCAACATGACAAACGAAAAGGGTGACACATTGGTAAGGCCAGGTCAAGGACAAAGCACCGCCAAGTCGAACTGCGCGCTTTGACAATGCTCTATATCTGTGCTCCATATGGCTTACGCCACTTCTCTTTTCTTCAAGCTCATGCTCGCCGCATATCACGGACATGCAGACCTTGTCAGGCTGCTGATACAGCACGGCGCGGACCCGAACCGCCTCAACGACAGAGGGCAGAGTCCCCTCGCTGGAGCCGTGTTTAAGAAGGAGGATGCCGTAATTGAGGTGTGCATTTTCTACACCTTTCCATCTCTTCCATTTCAGATTCAATGCGATATACTGATCAGATATCCCTTCTATAGGCCCTGTTAGAAGGTGGTGCAGACCCTGACTATGGCAGCCCGACAGCCATGGAGTGCGTCTCCATGTTTAAGCAGGAAGACGCATGGAAGGCCAAGTTTGAAGCGGCGCCTGGAAGGGGAAAGGCACAACCGCCGACTGGACATTGAGTCAGTGATGTTTTTTTTTAAAAGTAAACATGATATTAATACCAAAGGCTGTCACGTCGTCCAAGTTTGCTGCTTCGATATATGTATGGCAGCAGCTCAGTGCTGCAATACTGCAGCTAATTCATGTTGATACCCAACTTCCAGCTGTATACTGTAGAAGGTAGTCAACATCGTTCATAAAGGCCTGAAACCTTACCATATCTTTGGTATTCAGATGAAGCGTCATTCACCTCAAATAACACAACAATAGATGGGAATTCTACATCATACAACGTATATATCGCTTCAACTCGCCATATCTCTTCCTCCTGACATCAACTACAACGTCCCTCCCCTCATCAAGTCCTCTATGGCGGGGTCGTAGACGCTTCTAGTGCCCAAGCCCAAAGGGGTTGGAGGGGCTCAGTCAGTCAGTCAACCACTGCAGTCCCTGAGCCCTGGTCCGTGCGCCCAAGCCCATCGTCAAGGCTGCAACAATTTTCCGGAGCTCGAACAAGCAGCTTCGCACGCAGACGAAAAGACGTCCGCATTGCCCCCTTTTGCATCCGCCCCCCCGAACGAAACAGCCCTCCGCCGTTCAGCCTCGTCATCCCGGGAAAGCGTTTGCCTTTTCTTCATTTACTCTCAAGGGCCTTTGTTAGTTTGACAAACCCCAACCGCCAAAATGTCGTTTGGAGGCCAGACCCCAACCATCATTGTCCTGAAAGAAGGTCAGCCCGGCCGATATTTTACCCCTCCGCCCACCGCTGCCACATCGCGGGCCATCGAGACAAGGACAGAGAGCTGACCGTGGCATCTTCCGCACTTCTAGGCACCGACACCTCGCAGGGCAAAGGCCAGATCGTCTCCAACATCAATGCCTGCCTGGCGGTCCAGGCCACCATCAAGTCGACGCTGGGCCCCTATGGCGGCGACCTGCTGATGGTCGATCAGAATGGCAAGCAGACGATTACAAATGACGGCGCGACGGTCATGAAGGTACGGGTCGAGACATCAGGCATCACGCCGATCCAATCATCACATCACATACACAGTTGCTCTACTGGATTATAGGCAACATGCCAGCTAACTGCCGTCGATGCTGCAGCTCCTCGACATCGTCCACCCCGCCGCCCGCATCCTCGTCGACATCGCACGGTCACAAGACGCAGAGGTCGGAGACGGAACCACGTCCGTCGTCGTCCTGGCCGGAGAGATCCTCAAGGAGGTCAAGGAGCACGTCGAACAGGGTGTCAGCTCACAGATCATCATCAAGGGCCTGAGGAGGGCGGTCCAGATGGCCGTCAACAAGATCAAGGAGATTGCCGTCAGCACCGAGGATGGCAGCCAGCGCGATACCCTGAGCAAGCTCGCCGCCACCGCCATGACGAGCAAGCTGATTAAGCGAAACACGGAGTTCTTCACAAAGAGTAGGGACCACCCCGAGGGGATATCAAAATGATGGATAACGATGCAGAGAGCTGACAACGTTTGTCACAGTGGTGGTTGACGCCGTCCTATCCCTCGACCAAAACGACCTCAACGAAAAACTGATTGGCATCAAGAAGATCCCCGGCGGCTCCCTGACCGAGTCGCGCTTCGTCAACGGCGTCGCCTTCAAGAAGACGTTCGCCTACGCGGGTTTCGAGCAGCAGCCCAAGTCGTTCCAGAAGCCCAAGATTGTGTGCCTCAACGTCGAGCTGGAGCTCAAGGCGGAAAAGGACAACGCCGAGGTGCGCGTCGAGCAGGTGTCGGAATACCAGGCCATTGTCGACGCCGAGTGGCAGATCATCTACCAGAAGCTCGAGGCCATCTCCAAGACGGGCGCCAAGGTGGTGCTCAGCAAGCTGCCCATTGGCGACCTGGCCACGCAGTACTTTGCCGACCGGGACGTCTTCTGCGCCGGCCGCGTCGCCTCGGAGGACATGGAGCGCGTCACCCAGGCCACCGGCGCCGTCGTCCAGTCGACGTGCTCCGACATTTTGCCCGAGCACCTCGGCACCTGCGAGCGCTTCGAGGAGCGCCAGATCGGCGGCGAGCGCTACAACTTCTTCGAGGGCTGCCCCGAGGCCAAGACGTGCACCCTGGTGCTGCGCGGAGGCGCCGAGCAGTTCATTGCCGAGGTCGAGCGGTCGCTGCACGACGCCATCATGATTGTCAAGCGCGCCGTCAAGAACAAGACCATTGTCGGCGGCGGCGGCGCCGTCGAGATGGAGGTCTCGGCCTACCTGCACCAGTACGCCGACAAGAACATCCCGCACAAGCAGCAGGCCATCATCAAGGCCTTCGCCAAGGCGCTCGAGATCATCCCGCGCCAGCTGTGCGACAACGCCGGCTTCGACGCCACGGACATACTCAACAAGCTGCGCGTCGAGCACCGCAAGGGCAACACGTGGGCCGGCGTCGACTTCACCAACGAGGGCACCGCCGACATGCTGGAGCGCTTCGTGTGGGAGCCCGCGCTCATCAAGGTCAACGCGCTGCAGGCGGCCACCGAGGCGGCGTGCCTGATCCTGGGCGTCGACGAGACGATCCGCAACGAGGAGAGCGCCCAGCCGCAGGCGCCGGGACAGCAGCTCCCGCCCGGAGCGGCGCAGAGGGCGCTCAGAGGCAGAGGACGGGGCATGCCTCGACGGTAAGATTCAGAGGGGGAGGGGGGGAATAAGATGTGTGAGGGTTTTGAAAGCATTTGAACAGCAAAAGAAAAAAGGAAAGAAATGAAAGAAAATGGATTGGAGGTTTTGAGGATCTGTAAGATACCTAGAAATGGGCCTCTGTCATCTACTAGAACTTATTATGAACTTTTTTTTCCGACGACAGTTGCATCCTCCCTGTGTAGTTTGATTTTCTCCCCGTCTTTTCCTGTACAATCGTTTGAAGTAGGATCGGAGTAACTAGTGATGTAGGATGATTCTTGAGATATGAAGAGGAATATATTTTTTTTGTTGCATGTAAAACAAAAAAAGAAAGAAAGAAAAAAAAAGTCTATATGGCCATGTCTATCATCCAACTCCCGCCGCCCAATGCATCCCCCCTCTCACGCGTTTCGCACCAAAAGCTATATCGACACATATATACACATACTCGTTTCATTTCGTCGCCATGAATTTCCGTGCATGCCATCATCATCCGTCATCATCGCTTCAATCAACTTCCCAACTTCTCTCTGTCTCTCTCTCTCTCTCCTTCCTCCATCTTGAAACAAGGTTACATTTGCTTTTGCCAATTCCTAAAGCAGACGGACTTGAACTCCACCAACTCTCAACGATGCGTATGAATTTGAAGAAGAGAAGAAGAAGAGGAAAGAAAAACTTACACCAGAACGAAAAAAAAAAAATGATGTAAAAAGGGCAAAAATGCAAGCAAGATACGCCAGTAACGGTACCTGTAGGTTGGAGAGAAGTAAGGGAGGCTTCATCCAGCAGGCCCCCCGAAATTGACGTCGTACATCCCCCTCCCGTCCCTATGCCCTATCCTCCTCATCACCTGCGCTGCTGCGCCGCCGCCGCCGCCCAGCCCATCGACCATGACGTCCTCATCCATGACGTGCGCCCCGTGGTGATCGGCCTGATGTCCAACAACGACATGGCCGCCGCCGCCGGTGCCGTCGTCGTCGACGTCGACGTCGTCCACGGCATCATGCTCAATGAGCATCTCCAGATCCGTGTCCACGACGGACGGCGGCACGGAATCGTCGGGCTGCGAGGGGACGACGTCTTCCGTGGCGCTGAGCAGGGCCTGGAAGTCGGGGTGCGGGTGGTAGTGCTCAAAGGCCATGGGGTCGTGGTGGTGCGCCTGCGGGTGGTGGTGGTGGTGGTTGATGATCTGCGGGTCGATGGGCTGGTAGACGTGTGCTTCGTGCTGGTTCGGCTGGTCTTGCAGCATGGGGTTGTGGTGGTGGTGCGCTGCTGCCGCGTGATGGATGACGCCGGGGTGGTGCAGCGGAGACTGCTGCTGTTGTTGCTGTTGCTGTTGCTGGTGATGATGATGCAGCGCCTGGAGGTGGTGGTGATGCTGCTGCTGCTGGTGATGGTGGTGCGCTGCTGCTTCGTGAGGTGGCAGGCCGTGGTGGTGATGCTGTTGCTGCTGGTGCGGCGGCGGCGGCTGCTGCTGTTGAGGGTGGTGGTGCAGCGCCTGCGCGGGCTGGAATGTCTGCGACGGCGGGATGACGGAGATGTCGCTCGGGTTGGCGTACGCGCCGGGGCTCGGGCTCGAGCTCGGCGACAGGGACAGCATCGACTCGTGGCTCTGCAGCGCCAGGATCCGGCCCGTGGTGCCCATGCTCGGCGGCATCGTGTGGTTCCGCGGCGGGCCGTTGCTCGGCAGGATGGGCGTTGGTGTAGCTGTCGTCGTCGTTACCATGGCCGCAGGGGTGGCCACCACCGAGACCGGCACCTGAGGAGGAGGAGGAGCCGGCGTCGGCGCCGACGAAGAAGGGGTAGAAGCTGCAGCGGCAGCGGCAGAAGAAGTAGAAGACGCACCGGCGGCAGCGGCAGCGGCAGCGGCAGCAGCGGCGGCGGCCGTCTTCTTGGTGCCGCCCGGGTTGGGCGTCTTGCCCAGCTCCTTGCACTCGGCACAGGCGCGGATGACGTCGCTGACCGTCTCCTTGATGCGGCTCCAGTGGTACTTCTCGGCAATGGTGGCTGTGGTCTTGTTGATGCCGCCATGATGCATGACGTGGACGCCACGCGCAATTTCGTACTGCCGCTGCGGATCCGCGATGACCTCCTTGTCCTTGAGCATGAGCTTGTCGCCGTCGAGCAGTTTGTAGTGCGTGGCGGCGCTGCGCAGGCGGCTCTTCTCGGCGCGGTCGGCGCCGTTGGGGTACTTGCCGTACTTGAGGTAGTACTTGATCTTGTCGAAGCGCTCCTCGCTCACCAGCTCCTCCGCCTCGCCGGGTGCCAGGTCACGGCCGTAGATGATGGCGTCGATGAGGCGGTCCGGGTAGCTCTTGAGGTTGCCGCAGCCCTTGACGCGGC
>NW_020194725.1:234706-348256 GCF_003025115.1 Trichoderma citrinoviride | reverse complement strand
CGGAGCAGTCCACTGCGACTCCCTGGCCGTCTGTCACCGCTGCTAACACGGCGAACGCAGCGCCGTGGTCCACGGCCGCAGCGACCGCCGCATGAATACGCGCGTCTAGTTGTTCCTCTAACTGCCGCCGCTGTGCATGGGGGACTACCTGCGGAAGTGGCGGCTGCGGAAACGGCTGAAAACCAAGGTCTTGAAGCCGCGGCAGTACGACGACCCGGTGTAACTCTCGCGGCTGGTCCACGACAATGTCCGGCGGCAGCACCGGGTTGTTCGGGTCCGGAAACGGCGGCTGGCCGGAGACCCGATGGATTGTGGGGCTGGCCGGGTCATCGACGGCGGCCGGCATCGTTTTTCGGAGGAGGAGGGGGGGGCTGAGCCGGAGGAGGGCGACCGGTTATAAAAAAAAAGGAGAGGGAGCAGTAGCGCGTGCGTCGAACTTTTATTTTAGGATAATAAAAAAAGGGGGGGGTGAGAGAGGAAAAGGAAAGCCGTTGGTCACCCAGAGACGCTCTGTGCATTTGCCCGGATTTGATAATCAGCCACAAGGCCCGCTTAAACAAACTCCAGAAAGCCCGGCGAGGGATTCATGGCCCTCTTTCACCACCACGGGCTACGTCATTTGGAGCAAGGGGGGAGACGAGACGAAGACGGAGAATGGAGACGAAGGGAAGAGGAACCTGGGGGGTGAAGGGGGAAGGGGAGGAGGGGGGACCAATTGGGGGATGAGGTAGTGTGGAAGGGAACCATTGTCGTCGGGCAAAAGGGGGAACAGAAGAGTGACGAAGAAGGAGGCGAAGGAAAAGAGCACATACCATGGAGTTCAGATGACCGAGGATGTCTCGAAGAAAAACGACAAGCTCCAAAACGGGAAACAATCCGGAAATATTGCTCTGCAGACCAGACAAGCCAGAAACACCAAGACCGAACAAATCAACCGCAGGAAACCAGGAACCAGCGCTTCCCCCAATGGTAGACCAGCCCAGCTAAAGTTGCCGTGCAGACCAACGACCCCCCTACAGGCTGCAAGGGCGGGAAGACAAAGGAAAGGCGCAGGAAAGGGCAAGGCAAGGTAAGGTAACCTTGAAGGAGCTGAGAAGAGAGAAAAGGCGGCTAGGGGGTTTTTCGTGGTGGTCCTGTCAGAAAGGAACGTCCCGCCAGCGCATCTGTAGCGCGGCAAAGGGGGGGGAAATATGCAGCCCCAGCAACAAGGTCCCAGAAAAAAAGAATGAGAGGAAAAAAAAATTCAATAGACAAAAAATAAAAGAATCGAAAAAAAAGAAAGAAAAAGAACGGAGAAAACCAAGGTGTCCCTGAGCTCAACTCTGCTTCTGCTGCTTCTCACAGCTTTCCTCGGATCGTCTTCAGCTTCAGTCTTCCCGTTCCCGTCACACCCTCCAGGAAAGCTTAATATAAGAAAAATTGCCGATAAGGAGCTTCTCCCAATAGGCTGCTCGAATTCCCGTTGGCAGTCTGCGGTGGCGGCTTTCAGCTTTCTGTGCGTCTCTCGCTCGCTTTTTTCCGTTGGTCGTCTCTCTCTGCTGTGCTGAAAAGTTCGTCGTGCGACGTTCTGCTCGGACCAAACAAACACTGGATTCTCAGGCCTTTTCTGACAGCACTTTAAGCGGGAGGCGCTCTTTTTTTTCCCCTTGGTGTGTGGCGTGACTTTTGGTGAGACTTGAGGTTTGCGTTGTGCGTCGGCGGATTAAAAGGTATTTGTCGGTACCTTGGCTACCTTGCTGTGGCCATCGGAAGGACGGTTTCTCCGCTGGATGTGCGCCGCCTTTGGGGTCTTTCGAGCCGCGCCTTGTAGGTTAAGCTGGCGAGGGGACGCGAGAGGAAGAAGGGGCACAATATGATGGACTGTATGAACGAGTGTACCTTGTTGAAAGGTCTGAGTTATCATCTCTCTCCAACTCCATGTTACAGGTGTTTATGTATCTGATGTCAGGCGTGGCTGCCGTCTCGGTATATTCGTAGCCGTTCCTTCTCAATCAATCCGTCTGTTGTCTCCGTCAGTTACAAAGTCGAGATGCAGGACGACAATGCAATTGCCAGCCATGAACCTGCAAGTCTACCTCTTTCGACAGAGCAGCAGAGCAAGCAGCAATGAAGCCGAGCAGTGAAGCGTAAACAGATCTCAACGTGACCATGACACAGGCTACAAGCCAGGTTAAAAGTATTCCTCTCATTGCAATCATGCATATACATCTATTATACAAGTTTTTATAACCCCCCCTCTCATCCATCTAGTAGTTGCAACCCGTAACCTCCCAAGAAAAACTAGATATAGGTATTTCATACACTTCCCTTGACAGCCTTCTCAATCTCAGCAGCGCTCTCCTGCACACTCCTCAGCTGCGCCTCGATGATGCCCAGGTGCACTCCCAGCGCAAACTCCGACGACGCCGCCTGCTCCGCCGCCACCCCCTTCTCTCCCTCTGCCGCGACCGTCTGTCCCATCATGTTGACCAGGTCCTCCTCGGAAACCTCCTCCTGCTGCTCTCCCAGATACTGAGACCTCAGCAGCTTCAGCTCCTCGTCGGTGAAGCCCTGGATGTTGGCCTGCATCTGGCCCATGACCTCCTTTCGCTTGGTGACGGCGGCCTGCACTTCCTTCCTCATGTGGCGGCTGAGTTCTGGCGCCGTGTTCCATGAGACATCGCCCCTGGCGGCATCTTGGAGCCGTCGCTTCTGGCCAGCTTCTCCGGCTCGGCCAAGTACTCCCGCAACCAGAGCCATCGAGCGAAGACTGGTGAGGAGGAACGTTAGTGCTTGAACTAAATCTGACAGCGCTTGAAATCTGGGATTGGTAGCTCTCACCTGTCATCGTTTGCCGGAATCGTATACGTGACCCATGACGGATCGGCGTTTGTATCGATCACTCCAATCGTGGGGATATTCTTCAACCCGCACTCATACAGCAGCGTGTAATTCTCCAGCGGGTTGAGGCACACCACCAGGTCAGGCAGCAGCGGTCTCGCCGTCCCCTTGAACATGTCGAACCCATCGAGCTCCCGATCCAAATGGTCCACCACCCTCGTGCCCTGCGTCCTCAGAATGACATCTCGGTTCGTGATGGCGCCGGGAGTCCACTTCGTAAACAGGTGGTACGCGCCCGCCAGCTCAGACGCCTTGGTCACAATCTCCATCTGCCCCTTCCGGGTCCCGACAAAGAGGATGATGCCGCCCCGGTACGCCACCTCCTCGACAACCCTCGCCGCCCGTCGAAGATGCGCCGCCGTCGTCTCCAGCGAAATGATGTGAATCCCCTGCCGCACGCCGTAAATGTACCGCGAGTTGGCCGGGTTCCACAGCGACGTGTTGTGCCCCATGTGCGTCTGCGACGCCATCAGCAGCTCCAGCGTAACGTCCTCCGGCCGCGGCGGGTTGCTGATAATCTCCGTGGGGACGTAGCGCTTCTCCACGTCCGACCCGAGGCTCCTCGTGTTGCGCTGGATCCGCAGGAACTCGGCGTACTGCTGCGCCGGCGTCAGGGTCTGCTTGCCCTTCTGGTGAGGCTTCGTCCAGGCGACGCCGTGGTGCTCCTGCGACGAGTTGGCGCCCAGCGTCATGATGACTTCCTCGACAATCTTTTGCTTCTTCTTCGCGGACGAGACAATTTTGGGCGGCGCGGCGGCGGCCTGCGGAGACGGCCATGCCTGATTCTGTCCATTCGCCGTCGTGGCCGTCGCTGTCGTCGTCGTCTTCACTTCGGTCGAGAGATGCCGCAGAACGGCTCTGGGCAGAGGAGATGCCAGTGCGCGGCGGCCTAGAAAATCTCTATGAGCATGTACCCTTCTTCTTCCGCCTCCCGCTCCCCCCCCTCCATCTGCATTATTGTTCTTCTCCCTTCTTCAGGGGGCCTCAATTGGACTCACCGTGCCGCACAGCAGCGCTCTGGACATTCATGACGGCTTGAATCGTTGCGCTGCTGCTGCTGCCGTCCGACTGTCAATGCTCTGCCGGCGTCCAAAATTTGGATCACGCCGCTATCGATGGAGCCTCGACGGCGGCGCACATTTTCCGGTTCCGCTGCTCTTTTGCTGCTACGGTTTTCGACCCCGCCATACTAGAACTTGCCAGCGCAAATTTACCCCACGTCGTGGCTTGTGATAGTAACACGCCATCTTGCAGTGCCGAATATTCATATTACGGCACCAGATAGCATAGAATCATGACAATGATGATGCACAAATACTCAGATCGGCACTCGTCAAGCAGCGAGTTTTTGAAGAGAATATAATAGAATTCAAACGGAGAGAGAGAGAGAGAGAGAATAAGCCCTAAATCTATGACGATTTGTCTGTGCTCGAGAAGTCTACAGTTACCAATGCCAACCAACTTTTCTTCATAAGGTCATCATGAAATGATATGAAATCCCACAACAAGGGGATTGCATTGCTCTCTTTTACCGGCTAGTCGCTCTGGCAATAGTAAAAACACCAATTATAACCACCGCAAGGGTAACAATGGCTCCGGGCAGCAGCAGGTCGTTGGGCACGCCGGCAATGAGCTGCTCCTGGTGGACAATCGTCCTCGACCTCCGCGTCCGGCGCGCGGGCCGCTCCTCCTCCTCCTCGGATTCCTCCTCCTCGCTCTCAGACTCTTCCTCCTCGTAGGTGGTCCTCCGTCGCTCGCGAAGACCGGCAGATGACGAAGCGGGGGTGGGCAGGGCGTCCACTGACGGCGCCGAGGGTGGCTTCTCTGAGTCGTGAACGAAGAGGTCGACCTTTTCGAGATGTGCCTGGCGCGCGAGGAGGATGGCCTCAAGGAGGTCGTTGTCGGTGGTGATGGACACGCTGTCACCCTCGTTGTCCATGTAGCTGAGGGCGAATCCGGAGCCTTCGATCCTGCCCTCGAAAACCTCCGGCACGCCTCCGATGCTCTCCACCTCGTGGCCCAGCTTGGAGGCGACGGCATGCACAAACGCCTCGATGCCGTGCGAGGCAACCACTTGTAATCGGTGGACGCGTCCCGAAGGCGCCTTGAACTTGAACGCAAACGGAACGTCGGCGGTCGTCACGTCGGGGGCGACGGAGCGAGGGGGCGAGTCCATTCCTATATGGGATGCGGAGTCGTTGGGCGCAACGCTGTCGCCAAGACGGTTCGCCTCGGGTGACATCATACGAGACCCAAGGTGATGGTGATGGTGGCTGTGGCTGCCATCGCCAGACAGCATCGACTCCGTCTCGTGGTCGATGGAGAGCCAGAACTTGTTCCATGCTGGGCCCTCGCCGTTGTCGCTCGACATTGTGTTGATTTGCTCCAGCGTGGCGTACGTCAGCTTGAGCACGTCCACCATTCCCACAATCTCGCCGCCATCGTTCATGACGGGAAGGTTGAGATAATGGCCATCTGGAACACGAGTGTTAGGCACATGCTTGACCATGTTTCTGCGGTTCGTATGCAAGGGAAGGAAAAATTGAAAGCCATGAAAAAACAGAGCTAGGATGAGAGCAGTAAAGGCGAGAATGGGGATGGGGAGATGAGATGCTTGAGAAATAGCTTACCATGCATCTTTCGCAGGGCTGCCTGAATGGTCATGTCCATTGGGGCAAAATCGGGGTGAGGGGTCATGACACGCACGACGCTGCAATTGGCCGGGTCGAGCCCTGGAGCAATGACACGAAGGACGACGTCCTTGCTCGTGAAAATGCCCGTAATGGCCCCCTGGTCCTGCACCAGCACCGCCGTGGTGTGGTTCTCCTTCATCATGGCCGCAGCCTCCTTGACCGAGGTCCGGACGCTGACCGTCGTCGGCGGGATGCCGTTCAACACGGACTCGAGGGTGGGCCCCGACATTTTGGATCGGAGGGCCTCGACGTACTGGATGATCTGCTGCGGCTGGCTGGCGCCCAGCTCCGACTGCACGCCCTCCAGGGCGTCGTACAGCTTCCGCGAGGAAGAGTATGCGCGCTCCAGCTTCTCCATGGCGTCGTAGAAGCACTTTGTAATGTCCAGCACACCCGAGATGTCCTGGTTCTCGTCCATGACGGGCAGGTGGCGGAAGCCCTTGCGGACCATGAGGTCCAGCGCATCCGTCGCGCTGGTGTCGGTCCGGGCACATAGGGGGTTCTTGGTCATGATCTCGGCAATGGTGACGTTGGCGGCCTTGAGCCCGGCGCCGACCACGCGGAACGCAAGGTCCTTGGCCGTGAAGATGCCGGCAATGCGGTCATCGTCGTCGGTGACCAGCACGCAATCCTCCCTCTTGGCGGCCATCAGCTGAGCGGCCTCGGAGACGGTGGTGGCCGGCTTGATCTGGAGGGCCTGGCTCGGCTTGAGGGCAAGCACAGTCCCGGGAGGGGCCCTGCGAATCTGTCGTGACCGGCCCGTGAGAGTCTTTTTCTTGGAGAGATCGTTCTCCATTTTCCTGCGAATCGCCTACACGATGCGCGCGTTAGCCAGGAGAACGCCCAACTTGCGGCCGAGGGGTTGTTGAGCAGCTCCCTGTCCCCGACCCCCCCTTCTTTCTTCTCATCCTCCACAAGACTCGAGGACAAAGCTAGAGCAGAGAGACGGCCAACGTACCTCATCGCGCTTGGACTGCTTCTGCCTGCTCGCGCTCAGACTGGCCGAGCTCTGCTCGCTGGGCTGCTGGGGCTCGAGGACGGGACGAGGGATGCCGGACGTCGCGATGGCAGGGCCGGCATTGTTGAACGGGGTGGTGCTCCGGGGCTGATTCCGGCTCGGGGCGTTGCCTCTGGAGGCGTTTACCATCGACATGGTGGCTGCGGTCCGCGACTCGGCGTCAAGGAAGCTTGCTGGCGAGAGAAGATGCAGAACAAGGATGCACGTCGTCGCTGGACAGAGAAGGCAATAGAGAAAAAAGAAGGCGAAAACGGACTTCAATTCCCTGGAAGCAGATTTTCCCGAGTCAGGCAGAGGTGCAGCCAATGACAGTGGAGGGAGGGATTTTCAAGGGTGACGAAATGAAGTCGAAAGGTCGGTCACCAGATATTGAGCCCTGGCCAGGCGGCTTCACCCCTGCAAGGTTCGCTGTTCTTTT
Organism: Trichoderma citrinoviride; assembly: GCF_003025115.1. NCBI lineage: Eukaryota > Fungi > Ascomycota > Sordariomycetes > Hypocreales > Hypocreaceae > Trichoderma > Trichoderma citrinoviride. Next base: position 341,247 of record NW_020194725.1, on the reverse strand, counting down.
CTGTTCTTCTGACTGGCTCAGGCAGCAGGACGAACCAGGTGAGCCCGACCCTGTGGGTTGGCGCGGTGACTGCAGGTGGTGCAGCTTACAGGCGGCTTTAGGGGCCTGCACCGCCTGTAGCGCCTGTACGAGTAGCGCATGAAGCAGGCGCCGCACAACCCGGGAACTCCCATCCATCGTGGGCCGCTGGAAGCACCCATCAGGGTTGGGTCGGAAAAGAGCGCAGCAGCAGCAGGCCCGGCCTAGGGCTGCAGGTGCTCAACAACAAGGGCAGGGCTGGTTCGTGGGCTCGGATCCGCTGTTTGGGGATGGAGTCACTGTTGATGAATCCAGCTGTCTGGAAAGTCGGTGCATATGTTGGTGTAGCTTATGTTTGCTTCACAGGTCGTACGAGGGATCTGCCGGTTGATCAAGGGAGGGGCTACATGTATCCAGCATCCCAGCAACACAGCTTTATGAGTACATGTATTGTGCTGCTGGGAGTAGGCAAAAGAAGGAGAAGAAGAAGGAAGATACATAACCACTCTCTGCTATTACTGCCATATCCTAGTAGATAGAGTATGCCCTATATAAAGACAAATGATTCAACTTTATATCTGCAGACTTGAACTACATGTAGACAGCAGCTGCCTTCATCAACAGATGTTACACGTCAGGCACGTCGTGTTGGGGGCACCAGAAGTATTTTGCAGCAACGCAGAGAGTAGATGGCTTCACCAGAGGGTGGGATACGAAGCAAGCACTTACCTACCTTATCTCGAGTAGGGCGTCCATGTCTGGCTGCATGACTCACATGCTGCCCCAAGATTCAACCCAAGGCAATGGACCGCAAGATGGCGTGTCTCATCATGTGAACATGAATACTAGTACTACATGACATTGTCTCTGAGCCTCCACAGCTCATCCGCGCTCAACGAGCGTACGTACGATACTCATCTGCGAGCTCTGTAGACCCAGTTGCCTGATGCGTCCCGCCGTGAATGAGGAAACCCCATGTCAACTGCTGCACTCGGTAATAAATGAGATACATCACTTCCCATCCTTGAGAAGCACGCACTTTAAGCACCCTTCAAGCCTTGTGGAGTCCCCCTTCATGCCTTCTATTCTTCGGTGACGATGTGTCATGCTCAAGCTCTCCAAGCTAAGGTAGGCCTTGGTCCAGGACCGGGATAACTCCATATTTTCTCATGCAGCTCGATGCAGCAACATGGGAGCCATCGATGCTCAAACAAGGAACTTGGTGCAGCAGCAGCAGCAGCAGCAGCAGCACCTTTCCACCCTCTGCACTCTGTATGTAAGTAATACTATTAGCTTGCTAGCATGCACTGGGAATCACTTCCAGTGCTATTATCGTGCCTCATCACTCATCTTGCATGCTGCCAACTTACATGTTGTTGGTGGATAAGCGGGCCCAAGCCCCCCCTATGTAGGAACACCGAAACCAACGACTCCCCTCTTCCTCAGCACCATCTCGCACATGCAGCAAAAGCAATTGAACCCACGAAGCCGGCAGTGGCTTCACCAGTGGCGTGTTTCCAGCCAAAGCCGTGCAGCCACTCGCTCCCTCCCGTTCCCGCGCGGATGGCTTTTGCCTTTTTCTATTTCTGCGCCACTCTCAACCAACGACGCCTCTCCAATCTCCCATGCATTATTTGGCGTCCATGGTCTGTTGACGGCTTCAAATCAGCACGCCAAGGTGACCACGTCGTCCTCCTACTGGCCCTCCGTCAGAATCGTCATGTTTACATTTTCCCTCTCTCTCTTCTTCTCTCTCTCTTGTTTTTTATTACTACCCATGTCCCTCTTCCAGGCTCTGGGTGCACCGCCCACTTGATTGGGCGCTTCCGCACTTCTGTTTTTGTTTTGTTATTGATGATAATCAGCCCCCCCGGCAGACGAAATTACTTCGCCGGGCAATTTCCGCTTTTGGACATCGCACACTTTTTTTTTACACCGTATGGTGACGTCGATAAATATTACTAGAAGCAGCAGTAGTCGCGGCTAGATGTTTATGGACATGGGTGAGAGAGAGAGAGCAGGGCGAAGATCCAATCGCTGGCGTTGCCATGGCGCGCGTCAGCTGGCTCGTCTAGTTCGCAAGGGCCATGGTCTACAAGTACAATGTACAAAACAATGAGGCTGTTGCCAATGTTTTTATTACAATCGCCGAGAGGAGGAAACGCAGACGCCGGGGGTGTGCGATTGGTAGTAGATGTGCTGAAGCAATAGTGTCGGCCAGGTAGGCGGCTATCTTTGCATCTGATACGTTCGGCGGGAAGGAAAACAACAGCACGGAGGGCCTTTGGGGTTCCTCTTCACGGGGGAAACACTGGCCGTAAGAGTGGTTGTCTAATTCCATCCGTGTACACGTCCTTCACAGGGATGCATTGGGAGGGGAAAACACAGACTCAGACCACTTCTACCTGCCTAGTCCAGGTGAGAGTGAGATATCAATCTCAGCCTGAGACACGGACGGCTTCACTCAGTTCACGTTGTCCTGCCAAAGGTGTCAATCAGTCTCAATCGCGCCGCCCTACGAATATACTACCACAAATTGTGCCGCAGTAGGACGCTCATTGAGCAAAGCCAACAAGCTAATCTACCGCGTGTTGATCACTTCATAAGAGTACATAACGTCTTCATCACATGCTTCCATCCGACTCACAGAGTAAGCGAGAACCATGTACAGAATGCATGGAGAGTCTCCGCAAGAGTCGGCGGCATCAGCATCCCGAAGCCAGTAGCAGGCCGACAACTCATCCGTCCTCACGGGCAACGCCCAACTGCGGATCTCTCCCAGAATCAACACCCTCTTTGTTCCTGGCCGCCGTCTCGAGACATCCGCCGGGGCTGTTTTAAGCTGCCACATAGAGGCCGATAGGCGCGGGCTATTGGTGGAGACGTTTGCGTTGGCCCGTTGCCCTGGCGACCACATCCCATCCCATCCATGAGCTCCTGGGGACCATACCTGCAGCTCAGCCGGCCCTTGGAAACTTGGATCCGGAAATTCCCAATTCAACCCCAATTCATTCTTCAAACCCAGCTTCACGCTTCACCGTCTGTCAATAGAGCAGCCCGCCTCTGGTATCATGTTTGATGAAGCGCGACAGCAAGCCGAGCCGAGCCTCTCAGCTGCTACCGGCACATCCTGCCCCAGCGCCTTTGCAAGCGACAAGCCCTTGAGCGCCGTACCCATGCAGACATCGCACTATATGAACATGAACGGCATGAAGTATGAATCAGCTAAGTTACCGGGGCGCACTGAGAGTGTTACTGCTGATGATTGGATGCTTCACCCAATGACAAAGCTAGAAGGACCGCAGATGAGGTCGCCCGCCGCCGGCGGATATGCGGCTCAGCCGTCGTCGCAACCTCGGCTTCAGCACGGCTACGGCGCGCAGGATTCTCCTGCCGATCGCCCTCATCGCCATCGCCGCACCGAGTCTGCAGCCAGCATTGCCAGCGCGGCTAGCATCGCCGATATCAACATCGATGAGACGCGAACCGAGACGGGCGTCACCGTCGAAGAGATTGCGCAGTACATCCAGGGACCTGAGACGACAGACGGAAAGTGGACGTGCCTCTTCGATGACTGCGGAAAGCAGTTTGGGCGCAAAGAAAACATAAAGTCCCACGTCCAGACCCATCTCAACGACCGCCAGTACCAGTGCCCGGCCTGCATGAAGTGCTTCGTACGGCAGCACGATCTCAAGAGGCACGCCAAGATTCACACCGGCATCAAACCCTACCCTTGCGACTGTGGCAACAAGTTTGCGCGGCACGATGCCCTCACAAGACATCGCCAACGGGGCATGTGCGTGGGCGCCTTCGACGGCATCGTGAGGAAGACGGTGAAGCGTGGGCGACCCAAGAAGAACCGCCCGGAGCTGGACGCGCGACTCGAGAAATCGTCAAAGACCAGGAAGAAGAACATGTCCATCAGTTCCATCTCTTCCTTTTCGGGTTATTCGGACATCTCCAACACCAACTCCCCGAATTATGAGCTCGACGTGCTGAACGAGGTGCTGGATATGGGAATTGAAGGCGAATCCGAGCCGTTGCGCTCCATCTCATCAGCGCCGATGCCCAGTCTGCCCAACTCAACAACAAACAGCAGCAGCCCCAGCAACCCCAGCATTGGCGCGTCTCCCTCGGAAGCCAGTGTCAGCTCATATGTGTCCCCGGAAGCAATCATGGAAAGGCCCTCACATCCTTCTTCTCCTGGCAAGAGCACACCGGGCCACTACAACACGCCGCCCGGCCTCTCTCAGTCATCGTCGTCGCCGCCGTCCTCCCACTTCTTCGAGCTGGATCCCGCCACATCAACAGCAGCGGCAGAGGACGTCGTCAGTTACTCTGCCGGCGGCATCATGATGAACATGTCCTCCATGAGCGCCCCCTTGCCTCTGAGCATCGGCGAGCAGGAGGACGATCTGCTTCGCCAGTTCACCAACGACGATAGCTTCATCCCGTTGGACCGCGACCAGAGCCTGATGATGATGCCCAAATTCGACGAGTTCAACGGTGTAGCCGTCGGCATGCTCAACGACAACGGCTATTACTTCTGATGAGATATTTCGTCGTGCGCCAGCGAACCTATTGGGCCACGACTTAATCCGAACTTGTCTTATATCTGCCGAGTCGACCTTACGATGACGCCTTAATATGGAACCGGGTCTATGGATCGGGATAATGTTTTTTCTTTTGTCATTTTTCCTTGGGTTATAGGACTTCTCTTGGACATCTCCTCGGCCTCGGACTGTTGTGTACATCACAGCAAGGCCACGGTGGAAATCTGGTGTCAGTTTCTTGTTGTACAATACGGGGAAGGAAAGGGATTGGGGATAAAAGGGATCGATTGTTGTTTATTCTTTCATTTGTCTGGAAATGCATTGATGTTACAAACGCTTTGATGCTTGGAAATGAGCCTTTTCGATGGGAATCCGCCACTGGTCCCTTCCTGGCAGTTTATTGTTGTTGGAGTTTCGAGGATATCGCCTGCACTCACTAGAGTACGAATGAGAGCTGGATATTGCTGGAAGCGCAATTGCTGTGCCTGTTGCTTGTGATGATGACTCGATGTCGTCGAGCCTTGGTGCCGCATTTTGGTGCGAACCCTCGGATTCATCGGTATTGCGAGAACAGCCGAAATGTCTCTGAGTCGGACCGTCAGTGACGTGCATCTGCTGGAACGTGCCCAAGATGTCGTATCGTCGTGATGAATGAAGACATGGTCTTGAAAATGTTTGGTCCAAGTCTTTAACCCCTCCCCCTCATGTGTCGTGCCTTCATTTTTCTGCCGGCGGTGTGATGAGGGTGACGTCTTAGTCTACAAGCTGCGCTCATGGAGATTCTGGCAAGAGCGGCCCTTCAAATTGCTACCCTCCTCACGCATTTGGACCTCTCCTCCCTCAAAAGTGTTATACTGATCATTTCTCTCATCTATTTTCTTCATTCTTCTTTTCCCTGTTCCATCTCGCAAACATCTCTCGATAGCCTCTGTCTCGCTCCCAGGCTGCGACCCGTTCAGCGACTCACTACTGTCCTTCGTACTCGCCTTCAGATCCGGTCCCTCCCATTTCAGTCCTCAAATACACCTCCATAAGTGGAAATGCTGACCCCGACTACTCTGCACCGATTCCGCTGGTTTCATGCCTTTGGAAACACGCCTGCGATCAACTTGGCTCGAAGCATTCCCCATGGCCAGGATGCCAGCGTATTGTTACTTGGCCGCGGCGATCCGAGCAGCATTCTGTACACCTCTTATGTCCAGCAAGGGCTGCGTGAGTTTTCCTCTGCATTTGTATACCACAACGCGCGGGCTGACGCTTGCTTCTTGATTCAGCTGATAGAAAGCTCGACTTCACATTGTGCAATGATGATGAGAATATCACCGGTACGTTCGTCAAGGCTGAAACCACCCATGCTCTGTACACTGTATCGCTGATGCAGGCCATCTGTTAGCACGAAACTTGGTTCTCCTGACCATGATGTTGGCCGAGAGGGAAGATATCTCCGACCAAACACTATGGGACATATATTACCATATATACCTGAATGAGCAAACCATAGAGCTCGTTAGCTGCCATGTCCGGACCATTGTCCCTATGCTGGAATCGCTTGAATCCTTCAATAATGGCCCGTACGGGTCAGTTCTAAAATTCTGCGATGAAGACACCCTGTGTGATGTCCGAAGAGCTCTTCAGCGCATCCTAGACGCAGCACATGAAGAAAGCAGAGACGAGCAAGCTGCCAAGCTGGCAAGGATGCTACAAAGAAGGGCATAGGAGCCCTCTCTTGACCTAGCGGCGGTACGAGCAGCTTCCCCCCTTGCTTTGGCTCGCTCATGTGCAGGACCTCCGCATTCCCACCACTATTGGACCGAAGTAGTCGCGATGATAAACGGAAAGAATGCCAGGATGCCAAACCCTCTGCTTGCTGGACTGGTTTCCGACTGGAAGATTCTTCACTGCGGGAGTGACCCCGTACTCAGCTTCCATCTCGCTACGGCATTCGCCAGCCTAACCCCAAACTCTCCTCTGCGGCCTGGTGAAGATGACGAGGAACACAAAGTCGTGGCAGCCGCCCGGTCCCAATTCGTTGCATGGGTTTGTGCTTTCAAGAGTGTAAAGGACAGCATGTGTGTCCGCTTCGTTGTTGCAGACCCCTTCGCACTCTGCCATACCCTTCAACATGCTGATGCGGCCGGCAAGCTATCGGCAAACTGGTACAGACGACAATGGGACTCGAGAGTCCTTCGCCTGGACGAGGTCTCATATGGACATGGAGGTAGTGCACCAACTAGATTCGACGCGATCGACACGTCCACCTTGTCGGAAGATTTTGGACTCTACAATGTCCTTGTTTCCGCGGGACCATTGCTCGCGGCCAGACCCTGGGCAACCTTGTTGACCGAAAATCTCGTGGATAACTGCAGCTCTGAGAAGCAACCTCTTGACCAAGTACTGCACGGCTCGTCTTCCACAATCCCTCTTCTTTTAGGCTTCGTGCCCTTGCAGTGTTGGACAAATTCACAAGCTGAATCACCTCTTCGCGAAATTGTTACTTTGACCGTGCCCCCTCAGCTAGCCCCGACTCGGTTTCCCGTTTGCCTGTCATGGAAGCGCGATGACCAGCTTGGCGACCACGATGTAGAGCGACCCAAGATACACATGAACGCCAAAGAGGTTATCGACATGTCATTTCAAATATATCTGGACATGTTTGAAGCTGAGGTAGCCAAAGGTCTCCCCAGCCAGTCCGAAAACAAGTCTCAAAACCAACCCCAACTCCATCGCGGAAGCTTCATGGCTTTGCTCAAACTCATCCAGAGTCGAGTCAAGACTGACTGGAATGCAGTGATTGAAGGTCTACTCAGGAGGCTAGAGGAAGAACGGACTCTGCCTATGGCTAGAAGACAGGTACAGGATCTCCGCTTACAACTTTCGCTCTTCAATATCCATACCCTGGGGAAGACGGGTGCAGTGCAGATGTCCAGCATCGGACTCCTGAGCCGATGGAAACACATTCCGCCGGTGGTCGCCGTCACCCTAATTGTGCCCCGAGAAGCTCTCCGCGACTTCTTCCCCGAACCATACTTGACATGGCCCGTTCCGACCTTGGTAGGCACGTTGAAGTCCAGCGGCATCGTTTCACAAAGGAGGTGCAACGTGTTCGACGATGTTCACGTCGTTTTTGGTCAAGTAACGACAACAGGCGACATTATTTCGGGAGATGCCACCGTCAGCATAGAAGAAGATGAACTCCGTTGGTCGGGAACATCATCTTTGGTAGCGACTTTCTTGGTGCCGACAACTGCGTTGGCGGGACAGCCGGTGACAGACTTGGTTGGCCTGGACCTGAGTATGGCCTCTCCTAGTACCGTTTTCTTTACCGAAGTGCTAGGCATGTCTCATCGAACAATGTACGAAACCAGCTTCTCAAACACGACCGGCGTTTTTATAAGCAAACTGATGCCAGGAACCACTGCGCACAAGATAACAAGTGGTGGTGTGAGGCCCCTAAAAGATGAGGTGACCGGAGCGGAAAACGAGGCCCGAATGATATTGATGGCCGAGCTATGCCCAGATAAAAGGGGTATTGCAGCTTTGAGTGCGCTCATCCAGGTTTCCTCTGAGAGCTGCAAGAGGAATCTGCAGAATAAGCCGCCCTTTGAGATGTATCAGAACGACCCCTTCTCTATTAGCATCATACTTGGCAAGAACAAGTTCACCTGCCCCTTCAGATACCCAGTGCCCCTTACGAGCGTCGTCAGCAACACTGGCTTCAGTGGCGCCGGTCGCACGTCTGCATACATCAAGGTGGTTGCCTCTCTGGTAGATCCGAGGCGAAGCAGCGTCCTGAATGGTTGCCTTTCGCTTACTATGATTTCTCCAGGCGGTCTTCCCGTGGCTGTTGACCTGCCGCATCTCAATCTCGATAACCTTCCGGTGCTTGAAATGAACCAGCCTGAGCGCCTGGCATGGTTGACAACGCTGACGTCTCTGCAATTTCTCCCACATGGTCAAGGGGGACAGACGGAAGACGTGCGCGCCCGGTTCAAAGGAACCGTGTCCGCCATGTTCCGGGCTTGCTCTGGCACACTAAAAAGCCAGACATGCATATTTTCACTTAGTGGACGGCGACGAGGCGATGTCCAGGCCATGATTTTTGTCTCGGCGGTGCGATTGGATGGCGACACCGCATCGGTAGTACTGGATGCTGCCATCTTGCCGCTTGCGTCTCAATACTTGGAGTCTGGGGGCTTGGACGACTTCCTGAAGAAGTTGAAATGGCTGGAAGACGTGACGCTGAAAGTCGATGACGAAGAGATGGCTCTCTGGAAGAAGACGATGCCGTCCTTCATAGAGCGATGCCGTACTTGGAATCATCTTCCGGGCTGTGAGTACACAAAGCAAGGGGCCACTATGCCGCTGAGCCTTGAGCCAGGACAACAGTGGTTTTGCTCATGCGGTAATGGTCAGATGCCGACTGACTTTATCACGGTACCTCTATGGGACTTGGCCGCAAAGTATGCGGTGCGTATTGCAATCAGCCCCATGTATTACTATGCTCCCTTTGTCGAAGCAGCCGGGCAATGGAGTCGAACTCGAGACGAGTGACTTCATGGAGCATGGCTTAATGAAACAAACGATGTTGGTGCCCAGAAGGCTTGATGAGTTGGGCAGTTGCAGCAGTGAATATCTTGTCAGACTTATTCTGAGATGACTCTTGATCTGTACCTTATGCTTGGGTGTTTATTAAGTAAGGTATGGAGCAAAAGGGGGCGGATGATGGGGGCAGTTGAGATGAATGAGATATGTTTGGTGGGGAAGTGGTCGGGATCGAGGATCACTTCTGGAAACTATTATGAGCCAGATAAATGTCAAATTCTACTTCCCATCGAGCTCAATGCCAAATCATTGCTATTATTGTAATTCAAGCGTTGAACAGTCCCCAATTTGTCTCGGAGCAGGTGAAGGTTGACGAGAGGTGACGAGGGGAGTGACGGGAGTACGTACCTTCTTACACAGCATCCCCCTCCACACCGCCTTTGCGCAGCGCGGCAGAAAAAAGAACCCAGCCCACCACCTCTGACTGCGGGTCGGTGCCAGGCAGAGGGAAGCTTGTCGAAAGCACGACACTTGCCCGACACAAGCCCACGAGATTGATAATCGAACCGGCAAGCTCAGAGCCATCACAGAATGTCCGCGGCACAACTTCTCAACCCAAAGGCCGAGTCCCGAGTGCGTGTCCCTGCTGTCCGTCTATCCTGTGTGAGCTGCTGGCGTCTAACCGGGTGCAGAGGAGGGGTGAAGCTCTCAGGGTCAACATCAGTGCCGGCGAGGGCCTGCAGGATGTGCTCAAGTCCAACCTCGGGCCGCGAGGCACGATCAAGATGTAAGGACAGAAGGAAAAGCTGCATCCCCTTGTCTCGATAGTGCTAACCAACTGCAATGGCCAGGCTCGTCGACGGCGCCGGACAGGTACGCGAATGCCCAACTCTGTACCCCTCAATGACCGGAACCCCCTATTCCTAACCGCACCTCGTCGCCCACAGATCAAACTGACCAAGGATGGAAACGTGCTGCTGAGGGAGATGCAAATCCAAAACCCGACCGCCGTTATGATTGCCCGAGCGGCGACTGCGCAGGACGACATCTGCGGCGACGGCACGACGTCGGTGGTGCTGCTGGTGGGCGAGCTGTTGAAGCAGGCAGACCGATACATCTCAGAGGGGCTGCACCCACGCATCATCACCGACGGCTTCGAGATTGCCAAGGCTGAAGCTCTCAAGGTAATAGAGAGAAAGGCTAATCAGATGCATGGATCTTGTCTTGGCTGACTGTCTGCTTCGCTAGTTCCTCGACTCCTTCAAGCTGTCCAAGGAGGTCGACCGCGAACTGCTGCTCAACGTCGCCCGAACATCCCTCGCCACGAAGCTCAACCCCACACTGGCTGCGAAGCTGACCCCCGATATCGTTGATGCCGTGCTGTCCATCTACCAGGCTCCTGCCAAGCCCGACCTGCACATGGTGGAGATTATGAAGATGCAGCACCGCACTGCCTCAGACACGCAGCTCATCCGAGGACTGGCGTTGGACCACGGTGCCAGGCATCCAGACATGCCCAAGCGACTGGAGAACTGCTACATCCTGACAATGAACGTCAGCTTGGAGTACGAGAAGACCGAGATCAACTCTGGCTTCTTCTACTCCAGCGCCGAGCAGCGAGACAAGCTTGTCGAGAGTGAGCGCCGGTTCATCGACGCCAAGCTCAAGAAGATTGTGGAACTGAAGAAGCAGGTGTGCGGTGACGACGGGAAGAAGAGCTTCGTCATCATCAACCAGAAGGGCATCGATCCTCTTTCCCTCGACGTCCTGGCCAAGAACGGCATCCTCGCTCTGCGGAGAGCGAAGCGGAGGAATATGGAGAGACTGCAGCTCATCTGCGGCGGTACTGCCCAGAACACCGTGGATGACCTGACACCCGAGGTCCTCGGCTGGGCCGGCCTTGTCTACGAGCAGACTCTGGGCGAGGAGAAGTACACCTTCATCGAGGAGGTCAAGGACCCCAAGTCTGTCACCATCTTGATCAAGGGCCCCAACCAGCACACCATTGCTCAAGTCACGGATGCTGTCCGAGATGGTCTGAGAAGCGTCTACAACATGATTGTCGACAAGAGCGTTGTCCCTGGTGCCGGTGCTTTCCAGGTTGCCTGTGCTGCCCACCTCAAGAGCGATGCCTTTGCGAAGACGGTCAAGGGCAAGGCCAAGTGGGGCGTGGAGGCGTTTGCTGATGCTCTTCTTATTATCCCCAAGACCCTTGCTGCCAATGCAGGCCATGATGTCCAGGATGCTCGTAAGTTTGCAACTAACATGAATACTAGTTGGAGATGCATTGCTAACGCCGGTAACACAGTTGCCGCCCTGCAAGATGAGCACGCTGAAGGCCAGACGGTTGGCCTGAATCTGGAGACTGGAGAGCCCATGGATCCCGAGTTGGAGGGTGTCTTTGACTCGTTCAGAGTGCTGAGAAACTGCATTGCCTCAAGCTCAGGCATTGCGTCCAACCTGCTGCTCTGCGACGAGCTGCTCAAGGCGCGACAGATGGGCAGAGCTGCTGGGCCGGGCCCGGGAATGGACGGCCCTGAGGATATGTAGATGAGTGAATCTGTTGTTTAGACGTGTAGTAGACAAAACTATCCCGGAGCATTCTCAAATATTGCACACTGACGTCTTCCCAATGCTTCATATTGTTCTAGTTGTTCACTGTGTCTGGTAATAAACTTGGTCCTACAATGGTTGACACAATGGGGAAGCCTGTAGTAGGTAGGGAATGTCATGGTTGGTACATGATGCTTGCTTGGTTCTATCAGGGGACCAGCCGATAAGCCCCGCAGCCCAGAGATTATCTCCCACCTACAAAAAAAATCTTGACCCCACCATCGACTAACTTACATACAGCATCACAACCCATCAGTTTTGCGACAATGGCCGACTACGCTTCAGACTCGTCAGAGGGCGAATTCACCGAGACGAATGTCCTTCTCGGATATGCCTCCAAAGAGGCCGAAGAAGACACGATAAGCAAACTGGGAGGCACTCCGGTAAATTACTTTTCGCCTCTGCACTATTCATTTCTCTTGAGATTCTTTTCAATGGCGATGACTTGCGCCTCGAAGGCCTTTGTGCTAATTTAATGCTTGATGATGGTTCCAGGACTGGCTCGACGCAGACAAACCTCCCTCAGCGGCACTGGCAAGATGTAAAGTCTGCAAAGATCTCATGGCGCTGCTCCTCCAGCTCAACGGCGAGCTCCCCGAGAAATTCCCCTCCCACGAGCGGCGGCTGTACGTGTTTGCCTGCCGCAGGGCGACATGTCGGAGAAAGGCTGGAAGCGTTCGTGCGCTGCGAGGCGTGAGGGTGTGGAAAGACGGTGCCGAGGCGACAGCCGAGGTTGAGAAGAAGAAGCCCGAGACGAAGAGGGAACCGGAGGAGAAGAAGAAGGAGGAGAATGGGCCTGGCCTCGGGGAGTCGCTGTTTGGAGCGAAGCCTTTGGGACAGGCGGGCGGAAATCCGTTTTCGAGCGGCGGCGCGAATCCTTTCAGCTCGGGGTCGAGCAATCCATTCAGCACTTCTTCATCCAACCCGTTTTCGAGCCAGCCAGCCAAGCCTGCTACAGCCCCAGCCGAGAAGCCTGCTGCTGCTTCAGCTTCAGCAGCTGCAACGACGAACCTCTCCAAGACCTTTGCCGAAACTCTTGCCCTGAACACCACGCCCGCGGGCCCTCCTCCTCCTCCCGAGCCATGGCCCGAAAAGGCGGCTCAGCCAACTCCCTACCCGACGCTCTACCTCGCCGACGCCGACTACGAGACGCTGGACCCCACGTCGACGACCAACAAGCTGCCCGCCAACGTGACCATTGCCGACTCCGACGCCCCGGAGCCCTCGGCGCTCGACCGCGAGGCCTTCGAGTCCGCCATGGACGCCACCTTCCAGAAGTTCGCCGACAGGATGGCCCAGAACCCGGAGCAGTGCATCCGCTACGAGTTTGGCGGCGCGCCCTTGCTGTACTCCAAGTCGGACGCGGTGGGCGAGCTGCTGACGAAGCGGACGATGCCGGGGTGCCCCAACTGCGGCGGCCGGCGGACGTTTGAGGTGCAGCTGACGCCCAACGCCATCACGGAGCTGGAGGAGGGGGATCTGAGCCTGGACGGGATGGAGTGGGGGACGATTATCGTGGGGGTGTGCGAGAGGGACTGTTTGGTCAGGGGGACGGGGGTTGAGGAGGCGTGTTATTTGGAGGAGTGGGCGGGTGTGCAGTGGGAGGAGCTGTCCAAGGGCAAGTAATGGGTTACTTATGGGGGAATAAAAGAAAGCGAAGGTAAAATAAGAGGATTTTTAGATAGCCTCAACGAGTTCATGATATAAAATTGCGAAGTACCAATAGATGTAATTGTCTTGATGCCCTACTCTAACGCAAGCCATAATCTATATGGTTGACTCCCGGATCGCTTTCTTCAAATGAACAGTTCAAAGGGTTATTGTATTCCTATTAAACGCCTGAGCTTTTTCGGGACCCCCGCACCAATGCCAGTAAATCTTTTTGAAGAAAAATTTCATTCCGCATCACGGGGTTTCCGGTCGACATTATCCATCTTGTCAAAAAACCTCTGTGCTCCCTGTATATAAGCAAATACTTTGGTGAATCAACGCCCCGTCCCTTCATTCCTCTCCATCTTTCGTCATTGTTCGCCTCGCCCTCTTTTCCTCTTTTCCTCGTTCCTTGGAAACTTTCTTTATACAGTCTCCTCCCACGCCCGTCGAATCACTCGCGCAAACTGGTCGACGTTGACATCCTCGCGAATCTCCGACTTCTTGGCCTCGTTATCCGGGTTCGAGGGGATCTTGACGATGCCGTCGTCGTCAATCGTCCAGCCGGCAACCTCGGTGATGAACTTGCGCGTCTTGTCCTCGTTGACGCCCAGCCAGGAGACGAGGTGGGTGAGCTGGATCTCGCGGAAGGCCTGGGCGACGAGCGAGGCGATGCGCTCGCGGACGAGGTCCTCGAAGCCGGAGATGTCGGCGATGAGGTCGGCGCAGAGGTCGTCGCCGTCGAGGTCGGCCCAGAAGTCGGCGTACTGGGCGCCCTGGAGCTGGGAGTTGAGGGAGCGCAGCTTGGTGATTGCCTCGTGGAGCTCGCCGGAGGAGGCGGCGGACGGGTTGATGAGGTGCAGGGCGAGGGTGAACTGGGACGAGGGGAAGTTGGTCATGGCCTTGACGAGGATGTTGGTGACGACTTCGTCCTTCATGCGGTCGGGGTTGAGCTGGTAGCTAGAGAGGTTTGGCGCAAGATTTTTTTGCTTCTGATTAGCTTTTTGCTGTGATTTGTATGCGCGAATGATGTGACAGATGGCGAAAAGGAGGCAGTTATGACATTGTCTTTCGTTCTTTTCTTTTCAGACACCACTAAAGTTGACTTCAAGTGACAAAGGGCGGTTTAGACCCCCGTCTCAGGTAATAGGAAACGTTTACAAAAACGGTCATCATGTAGGTAAACAGAACGCAGCAAAGAAGATAGATAAAGAGATCCAAGAGCAAAGGCCACTCACAGCTTCAACAGCGTCCGGTTCGCATTGCAGTCGCTAAACTTCTGCTCGCACTGCTCCTGGAGGTAGGTCTCGAGGGTGCTGACGGCCTCGGGGTTGTAGCGCTCGAGGCCATTGATCACGGCGGTGATGTAGTCGGGCCGTTCCGCGGGGTCTTCGCCGTTCATCTTGGGCTGTGGATTGGGTGAGGAGGAGGAGGAGGTGGAGGAGGCGTAGAAGGAGGAAGAGAATAGGTGTTGTTGGGGTCCTGGGTGAGGGGGATAATGGCTTCGATGTTTGAAGTTCGAGATGGTGGGGCTGAAGGGGAAAGATTTCGCATAATTGCGGGTTGCTGGTTGTGCGGCATCGAGGGGCCGAAAGGGGCTTAGCGGGGGAGAGACGACGGGGTCTTGGGAGGCTTGAGGCGCGGTCACGTGCTGTCGTGTTGGAGTGCGTCATGGACGACGTGAGGGACGAGCCTGAAGCACGACGGCTGGGCTGTTGCTCGGATATGACGCGTTTTCACGGCAGGGCAGGGATGCAGTTGTGTCTCAGAGGACCATTTCATTCTGCTCAACGGCTGTTCTTGATGCTGAGGAGGGGAAAGCCCCCAGCAGATGCTTGCTGGATCATGATACAAACGACATAACGACATACAGACATCATGTCGAGTCCGGCCAAGGCGAGAAAGCTCAACAATGGCAGAAAGCAGCCGGCGGCCCAGTCAAAGGGACTCGAGTACTTCTTTTCCAAGCAGAAGCAGCCTGGGACGCCAAATCCATCCACCGGAGAAGATGGCGCCCCAAGCAGCTCTTCCGCCGGACTCTCAGACGAGGAACTGGCACGCAAGCTACAGGCAGAATGGAACCAAGAGGTAGCAAGCCGGCGTCATACTCCTTCCCAAGGCCAAAGTTCGGCATCCAAGGACGCAGACGTGGCAACCATCTCGAGGGAAGAAGAGGGCGATTCTACGCCTGCTTCCATCGGCCAGGCAGAGCAACCGGCTGCTGATGCGGCTCCGAAGAAGCAAGACACCAAGAAGACGCTGTCTCTGCAATCTACCGGCATGGTGGATGACGCAGTCACAAACTCCATTCCTCTCGATGAATCTCCCCTCACCTTTGAGCCGTCAAAGTACGTAAAAGTACTACAGGAGTGCTGGGCAGCCGAAAAGGGGGACGCAACGTACGCTCTCCTCACCAGATGCTTTGTCCTAGTTAGCGCGACGACAAGCCGTATCAAAATTGTCGATACTCTCGTAAACTGCCTGCGCATCTTAATCGAAGGAGACCCTTCCAGTCTCTTACCGGCTGTAAGTGTTCAACCTCATCACTGATATCGCCCAGTTCTCATCAATCTAGGTCTGGCTGGCCACAAATTCCATATCGCCTCCATACATTTCCATGGAGCTTGGGCTTGGTGGCTCTGCCATTTCCAAGGCGCTTCGTCAAGTCTGTGGTCTGGATAACCGGTCTCTCAAGGCCATCTATGACAAGTACGGGGACCCGGGCGATGTTGCTTTCGAAGCAAAGAAGAAACAGAGCTTCACATTAAGAAAGCCAAAGCCCCTCACGATAAAGGGGGTCTATCAAGCCTTGGTCAAGATTGCCACCACACACGGACAGGGGAGTGGTGAGGTGAAGCAGCGAATCGTCGATCGGCTGTTGCAGGACGCGCGAGGAGGGGAGGAGAGCCGTTTCATCGTTCGAACCGTCTCCCAATATGTGCGTATTGAACAATTCCCCTTTAACCCTCTTGGTACCAACTTCACAGCTAATCCTGTATAGCTCCGCATCGGTGCTGTCAAGACTACTATGCTTATCGCATTATCCAGGGCATTCTTACTGTCCAAGGCCCCTGGCACTGAATACAGCACAAGGGATGTCACGGAACTGAGTAAGCTGAAGAAAGAAGAGTTGGCAGAAGTCTGGAGCAAGGCGGAAGAGATTGTCAAAGCCAGCTTTGCGAGACACCCCAACTACAACGACCTAATACCCGCCCTCCTCGATGTTGGGGTCTGCGAAGAGCTTCTTCTGCGATGCGGCTTGACTCTCCATGTACCGCTGCGTCCCATGCTGGGAAGCATAACCAGGGACCTCTCAGAGATGCTTACCAAGCTCCAGGGGAGAGATTTTGCTTGCGAGTACAAGTATGACGGACAGCGCGCACAAGTCCACTGTGACGAGAAAGGCAAAGTCTCCATTTTCTCCAGACATTTGGAGCTCATGACTGAAAAGTATCCCGACCTCGTGGACCTTGTGCCCAAGATCAGAGGAGAGGGCATCGGAAGCTTCATCATGGAAGGGGAAGTGGTGGCTCTCGATCGAGAGTCGGGCGAGCTCAAGAACTTCCAGACGCTCACCAATCGTGCGCGAAAGGATGTTGCGGTCGGGGACATCAAGATCGACGTGTGTCTCTTTGCATTCGACCTCATGTATCTGAACGGGCAATCTCTCCTGAACCGACCATTTCGAGAACGGCGAGAGCTTCTTCGATCGCTATTCACCGAAGTACCTCATCACTTCACTTGGGTCAAAAGCCTGGACGCTACTTCGGGAGACTCCGAAGCAGTCCTCGAGTTTTTCAAGTCTGCATTGGAGAACAAATGCGAGGGTATCATGGTGAAGATACTGGACAATATACCCGACCCACCTTTGGCGGAGGAAGAGGTTCAGCAGCCCATAGAAGAAACGGAGAAGCTGTCACTACCAAAGACTAAGTCAAAAGGCAAGGGCAAGCCGAAGAATTCTGCAAAGGCCGATGGCGAAGAGAAAACAGCAAAGTCTCGAAGGAAGCCGCTCTTGGCGACTTATGAACCAGATAAGCGGCTGGACTCGTGGCTCAAGGTGAAGAAGGACTATAATTCGAGTTTCGACACGCTGGACATGATTCCCGTGGCTGGATGGCATGGACAGGGTCGAAAAGCCAAGTGGTGGTCTCCCATCCTGATGGCGGTGCGCAACGAAGAAAGCGGCATGCTCGAGGTGGTGTGCAAATGCATCTCGGGATTTACAGACACGTTCTACAAGGCGAACAAGGAGTTTTATGATGATGGCGAAGAGAGCGGAGAACCAAAGAACACCAAACTGCAGAAACCGAGTTTTATAGAATACCACGGGCCGGCGCCAGATGTCTGGTTCGAGCCGCAGGAGGTGTGGGAAATGGCATTTGCGGACATTACGCTCAGCCCGGTGTATACGGCAGCCATTGGGCTTGTGAGCGACGAGCGAGGCCTGAGTTTGCGATTCCCGCGGTTTTTGAAGAAGAGAGAGGATAAGAGCATTGAAGAAGCGAGTACGAATGAATTTCTCGCTAATCTATGGAGGAAGCAGGAGGCCAAGGCGGCATCAACGGCAAAGGATGGTGAGGCTGAGATGGAGGATGCTCCTGATGGTGAGCAAGAGGTCTGAAGCTTGATTGAGGTCGGTTTCTATGAGGCAATCCTACAGGTAACGAAGCAGGCTTGAATAGAAGGCCTTGGATCAACAACTTGGGGCGTGTCCCGCAAAGCTTCATTTTCTAGCATTGAGTCTTTGTGCAATCAGACTAAAGACGGCCACTGAACCCATGAACAGGACAGCATGATAGAACTGCTACCAGTCAGACAACGATCCATTTAAGCAATGGCATGTGAAGGTACACACGGCTTTTCGGGAAATGTTCCTCTCTTCGTCTTCTGTCCGGGCCTCGATGAACAGCCTCCTGAGGTTGGGAAAGCTTGCCTGCGACATGTTGACTTGTCAGACAAGGAAATCTCGTGGAATCATTGCTCGATGACTGCTGTTCGGCATGGGATGAATTACCATGTCGGCGGAACGGAAAGAGTGGAAGAGAGAAGGCTCAGAGGCTTGGTAGTAGGTAGTGAAGAGATGAGAGGACGAGCTAGTAGAAGAATAAAGTTTATGGCGTCGATGGCTGTTGTTTGGCCTGGAGGAAGAGGTCCGTGCGGGTGGGATTGGAGTGGCTTTTGTTTTTTTGTTCTGGATGGAGTTAACGAGGTTGAATGGCGTTTTTTGTTGGTGTATATATATGACGATGATTGGCGATGCTGCCTGTTAGTAGCTGGTAGTTGGATGCGATGGACTGTTGCTATCGTGTGAGTTGAGAGGTTGGATGACTAAGTCGAATTGCAGAGGTGAGGCTCGTTGAAAGAGGTTGATGTGGATCATGCTTTACTACTTGGCTTGCTCATGACCTAATAAAAATGCAGTATGACATTGAATGTATACCGAGGGAGGAGATACTATCATGATGGGTCGTATGATTTACTCCATCAGAAGTAATATTTCTTATAGATAGTACAGCAGTGCTGGTGTGTGAACCTCCATGTCGTTTGCTTCTGTCTGGCTGATTCGCTCACTGTTGGATGATGACTCAGCGTCGCTTGGCCTACGGTAACCTGTAGGGAGGCTGTCGAGCAACTGCTAAGCTCATGCCTGGCCTGTAATCCGCAACATAAGCTGCAACTCTTCAACCCCTCGACAGCCTGACTCGCAACTCCAGAGGCCACGACACGGAGTCCTTTCTGGAGGCTCTGCGGCTCGCGATCCCCTCGACAGCCTCTGCTATCCGTTTCTCGCCTCTTCTCCTCACAGCTGCTGTCCTCGACCAGCTCGCAGACGCCTCCGGACAGCGAGACGCCAGCGTCAACCCCAGACCCGGGACCACCACCCTCGTGCCCCTCCTCATCCTCCCACAAACTCCTCGACGATGGCGGTGAATCGCATCCGGGGCGCCTTTGCCGCGCCTCGGAAGGGAGAGACATTCGAGCTGCGGGCCGGCCTGGTGTCGCAGTATGCCTACGAGCGGAAGGAGTCCATCCAGAAGACCATCATGGCCATGACGCTGGGCAAGGACGTGTCGGCCCTGTTCCCGGACGTCCTCAAGAACATTGCCACGTCCGACCTGGACCAGAAGAAGCTGGTCTATCTCTATCTCATGTATGTTATGTGGCTGCAGATAATGACTGAGAAGTTACACACGGATTCCATGACGAGAGTCTATGCGGTGCTAACGGGAAGCGCGATCCCAGGAACTACGCAAAGACACACCCAGACCTCTGCATTCTCGCCGTCAACACGTTTGTGCAAGACTCGGAAGACCCGAACCCGCTGGTGCGAGCGCTGGCCATCCGCACAATGGGATGCATCCGCGTGGACAAGATGGTCGACTACATGGAGGAGCCGCTGCGGAAGACGCTGCGGGACGAGTCGCCGTACGTGCGCAAGACGGCGGCCATCTGCGTGGCCAAGCTGTTTGACCTGAACCCGGCCATGTGCATCGAGAACGGCTTCATCGAGACGCTGCAGGAGATGATTGGCGATCCCAACCCCATGGTGGTCGCAAACTCGGTCCAGGCGCTGGCCGAGATCAGCGAGACGGCGCCCGAGACGAGGGCGCTGCTGGTGACGCCCCCCGTCCTCAAGAAGCTGCTCATGGCCATGAACGAATGCACCGAATGGGGTAGGATCACCATTCTGACCGTGCTGGCAGACTACGCTGCCACCGACGTCAAGGAGTCGGAGCACATCTGCGAGAGGGTCATTCCGCAGTTCCAGCACGTCAACCCTAGCGTGGTCCTGGCTGCTGTCAAGGTGGTCTTTATCCATATGAAGTCGATCAACCCGGAGCTCGTGCGATCATATCTTAAGAAGATGGCGCCTCCACTCGGTACGTGCTGGGACTTTGCAACAACTACCTTATGATGTGGTTTTCTTCTAACGCAGCAGCTTGAACACAGTCACATTGGTTGCCTCTGCACCAGAGGTTCAATACGTCGCCCTCAGAAACATTGATCTGCTCCTTCAGGCCAAGCCCGACATCCTGAGCAAAGAGCTGAGAGTCTTTTTCTGCAAATACAACGACCCACCGTACGTCAAGATGCAGAAGCTGGAAATCATGGTCAGGATAGCAAACGAGAAGAACTACGAGCAGCTCCTCTCTGAGCTCAAGGAATACGCCCTGGAAGTGGACATGGACTTTGTGCGCCGAGCCATCAAGGCCATCGGCCAGGTGGCCATCAAGATTGAGGACGCCAGTGCCAAGTGCGTCCAGGCGCTGGAAGATCTGCTCGCCACCAAGGTCAACTACGTGGTGCAAGAGGTTGTCGTGGTTATCAAGGATATCCTGCGAAAGTATCCCGGCTACGAGGGTGTGATTCCTTCGCTCTGCAACTACATTGACGAGCTCGACGAGGCCAACGCTCGCGGATCACTCATCTGGATCGTGGGAGAGTACGCGGAAAAGATTAGCAATGCCGAGGAGATTCTGGAAGGTTTCGTAGACACCTTTTTGGAGGAGTTCACTCAGGTACGTCAAAAAGTCATGGAAAAGTTAGGGAATCCAGGCTAACAGAAGTGTAGACACAACTCCAGATCCTGACGGCTGTTGTCAAGCTGTTTTTGAAGAAGCCGAGTGGCGCTCAGGGCTTGGTTCAGAAGGTGCTGCAAGAGGCAACGACCAACAACGACAACCCCGACATCCGCGACAGAGCATATGTCTACTGGCGGTTGCTATCAGGAGACTTGGAGGTGGCCAAGGTAGGAGTTCATTGCGCCCCTTTTTGACCAAAGCTGCGTATACTGACGGACTTCCAGTCCATTGTACTGTCACAGAAGCCGACCATTTCAACAACAATGACGAGCTTGCCGGCTACGCTGCTCGAGCAGCTGCTGTCGGAGCTGTCAACTCTGGCATCGGTCTACCACAAGCCTCCGGAAGCCTTTGTCGGCAAGGGCCGGTTCGGTGCCGACGAGATCCAGCGAGCTGCCATTCAGGAACAGCGCCAGAACGCCGCGGAAAACCCCATCGCCGCCTCTGTGGCTGCCGCTGCCGCCAACGGCTCGTCGTCGGTGTCGCAAAACAACATTGAAAACCTGCTGGACATTGATTTTGATGGCGCAGCACCGGCCTCCCAGGAGCAGAACAGCGCAGCGGGAACCCCTGACCGGGTGTCGAGCCCGGCGACGGGCGGCATGGCCGACATGATGAGCATGTTTGACGCGCCTCCGGCTGGCAGCTCGGGAGGTGCTCCGTCTGGCGGCATGAACGATTTAATGAACGGGTTTGAGGGGCTCAACTTTGGAGCTACGACTGCGAACCAGCCATTGCCGGCGGCGATGCAGCTGCACAATGCGCAAGGCGGTTCTCAGCCAAAGAAGGATAGCGATGATCTTTTGGGCTTGTTGTAAATGTTTGGGGCCTTTTTATGCAAGCGGCAAGTCAAACGAGAGGAGAAAAGACAGGAAAAAGTCTGGATGGGGAATGGGGGGGGGATGGGGTTGGCTCGTGATGTTGGGAATATAGTTAATAAGTGATGCATATTTGATGTCTGTGGTATATACAAATTATGAAGATATAATACGAATCGTCCATGTCCCTTTGGTAGACTTTTCGTATTAATGTCAACGGAATCACCTTGACTCATGGAGTGCCCATTGTTGTTTCTCTCGGCTGATATTGAGGTTGGCTCGCGCTCGCGGTATATTTCCTCTTATTGTCGCCCGTATATCGTCATATATCGTCACATATCGTCCTCTTCCCCTCACCCAATCCCCAGCGCCAAATCCCTGCCTGAGACCCGAGTTCTTTCACGTCCCTCGTCCTCCTCTCTTCCTTGTATCATCACCAGAATTGACTTTTCGTCCGGCACCGTTCGTGACCCAGGGTATTGTCATTTGCATTGCCATATCTCTCAAAGTTGTGTTGTTTGTTTGGTCGGTCAAATAATCATCATCATCACCATCATCACTCGCTCGTCCCCTCAACATGCCCCTCCACGGTCCCCTCCATCGACGGCCCCACGGCCTCGGCACCGCTTGACGTTTTTGTGCCGCCGCCTTCGGCCTCCCACTCCTGCGGGGTCTGGCACTTTGCGGTCCAGGCATGGATGGCGGCGATTTCGTCCTTGAGGGCCGTGTTGACGAGGCGGTGCCGCTTGAGGGACTTGAGGTCCTGGAACTGGGGGGATACGATGAGGGCTGTGAAGGCTTGGCCGCAGCCTCCTTTAAACACACACAAAACACAACTGGTTAGCGATCTTGAAGAAAGCCTGGGGAGAGGAAAGTTGGAGAGGGGGAATGGGAGGTAGGAGGGGAGGTTTGTTTGCGTACCGGACATGTCTGTGACTTGGACGTGGATTGCGCCGAGACGCTGTGTGATTGCCTCGCGGAGGGAGGCTTCTGTTATTGAGGCCATTGGGTGCTGTTGACTCTTTCTTCTGCGAGCCCTGTTGTAGAGCTCAAGTGTCGAGAAGGGACAGTATGACAAATGCGACGGGATGGAGTGGGAGGAAAGAAAGACGATCTGATTGATTAGATAGATCGTGGGGGCGGGCACACACACACACACACACACACAGTGTCAAGCCATACAGTTTCGGTGAGCATCTATATACGGTATGAGCTCATTGGGAGGAATGGGATTGGTGGAGGATTTAGGTAAGGCAAGGTAGCTTTTAGCTTGTCAGCTTTGGCTTGGTTTTCTTGTTTGAGGCTGAAATACATCAGATCAGATCGACCTACATACATACTTTTATTTTACACATCAATCCGCATTCTGTTATACTGAACTGGACAAGTTGTTTTTGTCTGTGTTTTATGTTGGACAGATTGTGACATGCTATTGGCGAGACGTCTGGATAGAGGTCTACCGTCGGCACTCAGAGCAGCAGCATCCTTGCGTCCTTGTCCGCGGCCCGTCCGAGGTCCTCTCCCTCTGTCGCCAAGAGGCCTCTCTGCTACAAGCATCCGACTCGACAGCAGCAGCAGCAGCAGCAGCAATAACAACAACGGCAGCATGACCGAATATCTGGACGGCGTGGGCGCATGGGGCGCATGGCAGGTCGAGTCGTCCAAGTTTACGCAGCTTGTCGTCGACTCCATGCGGACGCTGTACGTTTTTGCCCTCCCTCACTTGGTTCCCCATTACCAGACAGACAAATTGCTTTGAATCCGGCTAACTAAAAGTCTTTTTTTTGCAAAAAAATATACAGTTACCCCGAAGAACTGGCCGACCGAAAATGGGACAATGTCGGACTGCTCGTTGGCAACTCCGAGAGCGACGCAAAGAAGCTCCAGCCCACCGTCATGGTGACAAACGACCTCACCTTCCAGGTCGCGGTGGATGCCATTGGCCAGGGGGTCAGCGTCATTGTCAGCTACCGTGCGTGACCCCATCGACTGTCTATATCTACACCTTCCATCGACTGTCTATATCTACACCTTCCATCGCTGAATGCTGACCATGTCGTTCCTCCCAGACCCCTTCATCTTCTCCGGCTTCAAGTCCGTGACCAACGACGACCCCCAGCAGGCCACGCTGCTGCAGCTGGCCAAGGCGGGCATCGCCGTCTACTGCCCGCACACAGCCGTGGACGCTGCTCCCAAGGGCCTCAACACATGGCTCGCCAACATTGTCGCCGGCCCGCACAAGAACACACAGTCGGTCGCCATCCCGTGCGCCTCGGCTCCTGAATCCCACTCGCCGGCGGGTT
Source organism: Trichoderma citrinoviride (assembly GCF_003025115.1). NCBI lineage: Eukaryota > Fungi > Ascomycota > Sordariomycetes > Hypocreales > Hypocreaceae > Trichoderma > Trichoderma citrinoviride. Next base: position 317,164 of record NW_020194725.1, on the reverse strand, counting down.
ACGGTACCATCGGGCGCTTTACCAACGGCGCTGCCGTGCCGCTAGCCGAGATCATCAAGCGATTGGCTCTCAAGCTGGGTGGGCTGAAGCACATCATGATCGCGTCTCCCGTTGGCGCCGACATCAGGACCACCATGGTGCGCAGCTTCGGTGTCTGCGCGGGGAGCGGATATGACGTTCTCAAGTCGGCCGACGTGGACCTGCTCGTCACGGGCGAGACGAGCCATCACTCTGCCCTGAGGGCCATCCAGCAGGGCAGGACACTCATCCAAGTGTTCCACAGCAACTCGGAGAGAGGGTATCTCCGAGAAGTCCTCAAGCCCAGCTTGGAGAAGCTGCTCAGGGAGGCCCAGCCGGACGCCGAGGTGATACTGAGCGAGTACGACTCGGATCCGTTTAAGATACTGGACGTGAGTACCTTGGAGGAGGACTGAGAGGCGATACACGGCGTCAGGCAGACTCGGCTCGTTGCATATACATAAGATCAAGGGAGGGCGGTCATTGCTTCATGGCAGGCGGCGTAGGAGAGACCAATGCGCCGTATCGCCCATCCCTTGACGCTTCAGGTGCCGGTGATCTGCTTCGCGTCAGGGCAATGGCTGCGTCGCCTTGATCGATGCACGCCTGCACGTCGTCTCCGCCCACTCCCTTTTGCTTCCAGACTTCCAGCAACTTCCTGGGCATCTCCCACTGTCTCCTGGCCTCCTCGAACCTGCCTTCCCTGACAAGAGCCTGCAGGCGCTCTGGTGTCGCCAGAACCTCAATGGCCAGCTGTCTTGTGCGTTGGCGTCGCTGCTGCGCTTCGCGTGCTTTGCCCTCTTCTGAATCCGGAGCGGGAACTAATTTTCGTAATGACTCCTGTATGGCGGAAGCCTGGCTGTAGATGTGCGCAATGGCTGGATCGAGCGTCGTGGCCATAGGGTTCAAGGGGTCCATATTCGCTCGCATCTAGAGAAATCAGACAACATATACGAATTAGCAGCTGTAATACCATCCTGTCACCGATCCTCCCCAGGCCATGGCGGAGCTTCATACCTTTCGAATGGTCTCCGTCGCAGTGATGAGCTTGCTGTAGTTGTCGTACACGAGGGCCTTCTTCTCCGCATCCAGAGCCCGTACTTCCCCGAGCACTCTCGTATACAGCTTCAACAGCTCCTGCAAGCTGCTCTCGGCAACAATCTTCTGGAGGTACTCGTCGAGGTTGAAGTCCGGCGCGTCAATCTCGCTCGCGGGGACCTCCGAGTCGGGCACCTCGACGATGCGCGGCGTGGACGGCGTCGAGGCGGAGGCGGCGGCGGCGGCGCGGAGGTTGTAGTATTCGCGCAGGGCGGCGCGGTTGTTGGAGCGCTTGTTGGAGCTGGCGCCTGGAATCGAGCTGCCGGTTGCGGGCTGGGAGGCGCCGAGGACGGGGGAGCTGACTGCGGAGCGGGAGACGTCGAAGGAGGGCCGGGCGGAGGAGGTTGGCGTTCCAGAGGGGGTGCGGCGGAGGGGGGGCTGGGGGTTGCGGGAGGAGGCGATGGTGGACATGGTGAGGGATTGGTGTGAAGATTTGTTGGTGACGGGGGTGGGGAGGGAGGAGGAGGAGGAGGAGGAGGCTGGAGTTGGGGAGTGTTTACACGGTGACAGGTTGGATTCAATGGGGCTCCATGGGCTGATGTGACAGCCTTGCGAGGTGAGCACAGGCTACAGGGGGGGTTTCGGAGCTGGGGCCACCTGGGTTACAGCGCCCCTGGGACCCTGAGCTTATCGCTGTTATCGGTTATAGCGGACGGGCTGCGGTACGTCATTTCTGCCAGCAAAAAAATAGAGTAGCTGATAGCTTCAACTTCAACTTGACATACCTAAGATACAAAGAGCACAGCACAAAGGTCAACACAAAACAATGGACCTCATATCTCAACTCCGCCGCTCCATCCTCGCCCTCTCCCTCCCCGCCCCCTCGCAAACCCTCCTCACAACGCTCACGACGTCCCGCTCGCCGCCGCCCCCGATCCAATCCCTCGTCGCCACGGCAAAGGCCCGGCTCCTCGCCTCCGACCTGACGAGCACCTCCCTCATCGACCCGTCGTCCATCGCGACGTTTCCGCCCGACATTGACTCTGCGGGTGTGGCGGAGGCGAAGCTCCCGCAGAACGTCCACGTGCAGGTCTTGGATGTGGAGAATCTGAGCGCGAGCCGGTGGGAGCAGGTTGAGGAGCTGGAGGCGATTGAGAGGGGGGAGAGGACGAGGGGGAGGGAGGTTATTCGGGTTACGGCGGAGGAGGATGATGATGGAGCTGATTCTTCTACGACGCAAGGCTCTTCTTCTTCTACTCGTGCTGGTGTTGGTGCTGGTGTTGGTGCTGGTGCTGGTGCTGGTGCTGGTGGGACGTCTTCAGGGGGAGCGAATGCGGTGCATCGACTGGTGCTGCAGGCTCGGCAAGAGAGTGTATGCGGTGGAGTTGAAGCGCGTCGCGGGGATTGCCGTGGGCAAGACGCTCATCGGGGAGAAGATGATGCTGAGGGCGGGCGCGGTGGTGGCGAGGGGGACGGTGCTGCTTGCGCCGGAGACGTGTGTGTTGCTGGGGGGCAAGGTGGATGCGTGGCATGAGGCTTGGTTGGAGGGGAGGCTGGCGAGGTTGAGGGAGAGCGTGGGGGCGGATCGGCCGGGGTGATGGTGGGATTTTGGGGAAGAGTTGTGGTTGTTGTGATACCCCCTTTTGCATGTCATTCTATACGTGCTCTAGTTGTTTTTGTACTCTACGTAGAGGTGTAGATTCTCCGTCCTTGAAGAGAGAGGAACAACGGTGAGTCTTCGTATACTCCTTCATTTCCTTTCCCTTTATATCTTCCATCATGATAAGTAGCCGTCCCTTCATCGCCATCATAGTTCTTCAGTTCCCATTGATATATCCTGCCCTCACATACCCTCCACACAAACCTCCAAAGCGTTCCACCCAGATCCCTCCCACGGCGCCAAAAACGCCGCCCTCTGCGCATCCGCAACTCTGCCCGTGCCCGCATACGCCTTGGCCAGCTCATGCGCCTCCAGCGTCCCCCGTGGCGGAATGCCCCTGGCCGCAACCCTGAGCGACACCTCGGCCGGGTAGTCGCCCTCTTCCCCTGCTGCCTCGGCAAGGGATGACCAGCCGTGTGGCAGGTAAGGGTAGAGCATGATGTCCGTCTGGACTTGCGAGATCATGTCCTGCTCTGACTTGCCTTCGCCGAGGGCGGCCACGGCTCGCAGGACTTGGCCGATGCGAGACTGCTCTTTGGCCGTCACCTTGTCGTTTGTTCGGAGCCCCTGGAGCTCTTCTACCACGGCTTCCAGGCTTGCCTCGTCTTGGTCCAGCAGGGCAATGACGCCCAGGAGCAGCACGCTCTGGACATGGTCTGGCTGCTTCTCAATGACCTCAAACAGGGCATTGCGCGCCCGTTCTCTCGCGGCTTCGGTGCCCTGGGCCCATAGAACCTGGGCGAGCAAGCACGTCGCGTCAGGATTGTTGTCGGATTCTTCCAGCGCCGACTCGAAGCACTTCTCCGCCTCGTCATATGCCTTGAGGTAATACTGCGCAAGTCCAGCGGTCAAGTGCGCCGATAGCCGGGCCTTTTTGCGCTGGTCGCTCGTCAGCTCGCTCTCGCTTTCGTCGCCGCTCAACCCTAGTGCCATCTCGCCGCACTCGACGGCCTGCTCGTATGATCCAGAGCCAAGGTACGCCCGCGCGAGGTCTGTGCGAGCCAGCGTGAACCTGGCGAGGTCCTCGGCGGACTTGGTCTTTTCGTAGTTGGCCTCGAGCTTTTCGCAAATCTTCTCCAGAGTGGCGACGGCGCGAGAGCTCTCGCCCGTGCGCTCCTGCAGCAGGGTTCCGAGATGCACAAAGGTCAAATCATCAGGCCGCAGGCTCTGGACTTGGTTCACAGCAAAGAGCGGCTGGATCAGCGATGCCACGTTCAGGTTGAGCGGTGCCGTCAAGATGTGGTCGAAGAGCGAAGACGAGTAATGGCGGCGTGCAGGCAGCGACGACGATTCCGAAATCTCCATGGCGTGCGTAAAGAGACCCCTGGCCTCCTTCGCCTCGCCAAGCAAGAGTGCCACGAAGCCCTGGCCGAGCCAGGCATGCGCATAATCCGGGTCGTTGGACTGGGCCCTCGTGAAGGCCTCGTTGGCGAGCTTCATGTCTCCGGACAGCAGTGCCAATGTTCCAAGGTTGGTCCAAGCCACTGGGCTGCGCTCGTTCAGGTGCAGGCTTCTGACAAAGGCATGCTGGGCTATGGCAGGGTTGATTTCGCTCGTCACCACACCCAGGGAGTTCCAGAAATCCGCATTGCTGGCTTCCAGTTCGATGGATCGCTTAAAAGCTCTTACAGCAGCCCTCAGATGGGGACTCGGCTTCTTCCGCAGCTGTGACGGCAGGCATGTGTGAGCCCGATATTCGGCCCATCCCAGGTTATAATACGCAACGGCCTGTGCGTGAATGTCGCCACTCGAGACGTAGATTGCCTGCTTGTAGCTCAAAATCGTGGCGTGTATGCATGCCGCAATCTCGAGGCCGAAATGCTCGTCTGCTGCGACCTTTTGATACACGACATTGGTGCTGATCTTGTCCACATTGGCGAGGATATCGAAAGCCTCCTGTGGCCGGGACTCCAGCAGCGGCCTGATGGAGTCGATGGGGAAGTCTGCCGTTCGACTTTGAACCGTAGTAAAAATGGAGCAAGCTTCGGCGATGCTCTTCCAGAAATTGAAAGTGTCCAAGACGCTGCCGCTCCTCTTCGTAGCAAAATTGATGGCATCAATGGCAAGATGAACCGCCTTTCCAAACAGGCCCCTATCCACGCTCGTGACGGCATTGTCCACCATGGTCTGCATCAGTGCGAGAACCACTCCCTCCTCTTCGGCATGTGTCTCCAGGACCGTCTGGTAGAGTGCGATGGCCTCGTCAAACTCGCCCAGTTCCCGCTTGATGTTAGCAAGCATGTAGTTGGTGAACCAGGTGTCGGCGGACACGTCGACCTTGGACTCTTCCTCCAGCTTCTTCGCGTTGAGGATGGCCTTGGTCGCCGCAATGTACCGTCCGGAGCTGTGGTAGCTCTCGCCGAGCCCAACCCAGGAGTGGTAGTCATTCGGCGAGATCCTGAGGGCGGCTTGGAACGATACGATGGACTTGTGAAAGTCTTGCTTGTTCAGTTCCGCAACGCCCAGGGCCGCAAATGGCCAGCTGATTCCCTTTCGCTTCGACCCCGGCGGAGGCTTTACCTTGCCAGAGTCGATGATGCGCTGGGCAACCAGTTCCACTCGATCCCAGTCTCCATCGTCTGCAAAGGAGCGGGCCAACCGCTCGGCCGCCGTCACTTCCGACGATGACAGTTCCAGGGCTTTTGTGAAGCACCGCCGCGACCGCTTCTTGTCCGATGCGTAGTCGGCGTAAAAGATGCCCAGGCTGGTGTACGTCGGAGCATGGTTCAAGGAGTTGTTCAGCGCCTTGAGCCAGTAAGCATAGGCACACTCGCCCTTCTTTCGCTTCCGAGACTGTCGATCCGTCTCCAGGTTCCAGATGCACATTCCGATCCGGTATTGGGTATCAGCCAACAGCTCTTTGGCTGCTTCCCCTTGCTTCTCCAACGGCGCCACACACTCCTGCAACTCGCCCAGAGCTGTTTGCCAATCTCCTCTAAGCGCTTTGACCCAGGCAGCCTCGGACTTGACACGCAGGTTTGTACCGTCTCGAGCCAATGCGCGGGTGAGGAAGTCGATCGCCTCTTCGTAGTCTTCCTCCTCCTCAAAAATCAGGCCGACGCCAATCATGGCAGGAGTTGATGTCGCATCATGTTCCAGGACTTTGTCAAACAGACGTTTGGCCTCCTGGTGGTGTCTCGGCGATTGATAGTAGATGAGTGCCGTCGCAAGAGAGATGGAGTACGCATCCTCTGTGTTTTGATAGGACAAGCCAATCGTTTGCTTCTGCTTGGCAAGGAAAGGCATGGCCTTGCGCATCAACTCTACCGTAGACTCATATTCCCCAGATCGCAGCAAATACTCTCCTACGAGTCTGTAGCCGAAGACGGATTCCGAGGTCGAGATGCCATCAGTCATCATGATCAGCCGGTCTTCCTCGGTCAAGGGAACCACAAAAGTTGGTGCGCCGCCATCCTCCTCGTCGCTATCCTCCGAAGTTTCAGTGTCAGGGGAGGCGGCCTTTTTGGGTTCTGCCATAGGTGCTGGGAAGGGAGAAAAGTGGCTTGTCAGGAATCCTGTGATGATCTTGTACAGATCGGTTTCCGGGAAGAAGCTGCAGTAGTTCCTCAGTAGATCCACGTCGTAGTCACGAATCTCCTTCTTGTCCTGCCAATTGATGGCAATCTCCCAGGCAAGTCGGAAGGGGTGCTTGATGATGACCATGTCATTCGCCAGTCCGAGCACCTTTTGCTGTTCGGCTGTCTTTTGCGGCCCCGCAGGCACCACGGCAACGTGGTCGTAACAGTACTGAATAAGTTTCTCTTCGTAGTTTCTCCTCACATCATCGTCTGTCGTCCAGTTGATGAGTTGCCGGTAATAGTGCTCCAGCTTGCTGTTTTGATAGACTTCGCGTTTCACGTCCAGGGTCACGTCGGTCAGTGTCGCACCCAGCCTCGTCCGCCGCTCTCCAATGAGTGTGTTGATAGTCTTCTTCTCATAGGCCTCGAGGATGAGAACGATGCTTTCGTACGTCTTGGCGGGGTGGGGGAAGCGGCCTTCGAGTATCGGAAACAGAGGACTCTCGGGAAGTCTAATCCGCAAGGCGTCGACATACTGTAACTGATCTCCGTGAGCTCGGGCAAAATCGACAAACTTGTCGACAACATCTTGGCACTTGTACATGTCTTCCGTCTTGTGAAAGGCTTGGGCCAGGCTGACGGCGGCTCTGTGATACTCCTGCAGCTTCTTGGCGCCTTGTTTCTCATACAGCTTGATCAGGCCCTGCCAAGCCGGTGCATCTTCAGGGCGCAGCTTAGCCGCTGCTTCGTAGATGGTCTCGGCCTCATCAAGCTTGTTCTTCTGATCTAACGCAAAGGCCAAGAAGATATGCCTGGAATCCATAGTCAGCTTTCTGCACATGACGAGTTCAGCCTAGGATGCAGCCAACAGCCAACATACGCCTGGTAGTGCTTGGGGTCTTTTTTCAAGAAGTCTCGGGCTTTCTCGATGGCGCCGTCATAGTTCTTCTCACGCACCGCATCACCGATGCCTTTGAGAGCTGCCTTGTTCGACATGACACCTGATATCTCAAGGAAACCCTAGAGGGGGAGGGGCATGCGTAGAGAACTGTAGAAGTTGCAAGGCTGCACAAAAAGAAGAAAGAAAAATCTGTTACAAGGAATCTATGTCATGATAAATTGGACCTCTTTCATCAGCAGATATCTGAAAGCAAGACTGACGTATCTGGCGGATCTGAGCGAATGACTAGGTGGTGATGGATGAGGCAGGCCTGAGATTCAGTGATGCAAGCGATCCATGAGCCTCCACTTGACAAGCAACACACTGAGCCGAAGATCTACCGATCACCTCTATGAGCACTACTACCTAGTAATGTAGGTACACCAACTGAAGTCATCATGAATCAACACCCAGACATGAAACTCAGTCATCTGTACAATCGTCCACCATTCTCCCGACATACACCAGAATCACGTATAGATGTGGTCAAGTATCTTGAACAGAGTGCAAACCATGATGTGCAGCTCAAAGGGCCAAAAGATGTTCGAGAAAGGGCTGTACCCTCTCTTCGGGGCAGCAGACCAGACTGACGGCCAAAGGCTCAGCAGCAGGATTAGCGACAACAGGCCTGAAGAATCAAACAAACAAGACCAGAAATATCAAAGTAAACAACGATCGCGTTTCCCTCGCCATGAGCGACACAACAAGTGTGGGCGCATCTACAAGACCGGTACTAGCAACTCCAACGAAAGTCAGCAGAGGGCGCGTGATGCTTTCACCCGCCACGTTGTCTTTGTTGCTACTGCAGACAACAGCGGTCTCCAGGGACTAATTCCATCCAGACCACATGAGGATAAGAACGAACCAGGCTTGGTAGCTTGCTGGAAGATCAATTGATGTCAGCCAACCACTCCTCTACCAAGTCTCGATGACATTCGCCAAGTGGGCTACAGCAACTCCCCTCTGAACAAACAAGCAAACAAACGGTTCACATGCAGGTGACTTACTTCGTAGCCATCCCAGTGCAAGTCTTCAGATCCGGAACTTCTTGAGATTGCGCTCAACTAACTGCTTCTTGTCACGATTATGAGTTCTGACAAGCCAAGATCAAGGCTGTCCATCAGAATGAAGCTCTAGAACTTCAAGGCTGCCTGTTGAGGCAGCCATCGGCTTCATGCTCCAAGGCCCGAATGCCTCTGAACGGCGTTGAGTAGACTCGAATACCCGATTTTCGTCCAAGCTCAGTCGCTTTCTCCAACCAACAAAGCTTGACCCCAGTTTCATTCCTCAGTACAAGTGCCGCAGCCTCATCTCTTCTATGTCATCTCTGAACCAGGATCCGCTTCCGTGGATAGCCACAGGCCAGATATTGCAGCATCTCATTGCATCTCGCCTTTTTGCGAACAATTCATTGTTCCTTCTCCTTTGGCGTCTTCCTTTGTATTCAAAGCATGACAAGTCTTCTCGCCTTTCTATGAATAGAAGCTGAGATGCTGATGCCTAGTTTCGCGAGCATGCGGCATTGCCTCGTAGGAACTGTAATTAAACCATGATCAGTCAAGAATGTGACTTCGAGGCAGGCAACTCTCTTCCGATCTCTCTCTGTGCATACAAGTATGTGATGCATCAAACAGGCGGTGTTCAAGCTGTTAGGAATGCAGTCATATGAGGCGCCCGGTGTTCATGGTGTCTCGAGCGTCTTACGATTGCCGGCACTCTGCCCGCTGGTTGACTGACGCGCATTTTTTCCCTTTTTCCTAGTATAATATCGTCTACTTCGACCTTATAATTGCTTTTTTATTCAAGAGATTTATGCCATTCCATAGTTTCTGGCTTTCATGATGGCTTCAACAGGGCGAATTACTCGGACGTCGACCCGCAATGAGGCTCAAAGCCGAGGCAGACGGGCCAACGGCAATGCCATTATCGAGAACGCTCTAGGTATGACTGCAATCTGGAAGTCAGAGGAGGAGGACTGAATTCTAGAGTCGGAGAATGCTGACGGAAATAGCACACCTCACGGATGAAGAACTGGAGAGGGATGTCCAGTCCTTTGTCGACAATCACTTGCCATCTGTCCGCTATGAGGATCTCATTCGTGCCGCTCGAGTTGCAAAGGACATTCGTCTGTATGATGAAGTTGCGAGGCAGAAAGGCTACAACTTCGAGTCGACTCTGCCGGTGCAGCTGACGGCAGAGGAGAAACATGCTCTGCGACGAGAGAGAGATGTTCCTTTCAGTGAAAAGGGCATGCGGATCGTCATTCTCACAGTTTCCATTGCGGCCTTGTTGCAGGGTGAGAAATACTCTTACACGCACTTCTTCTCCTCTCCTCCCGTCCTTCACTAAGCCAATCATCTCGAAACAGGCTTTGTCCAGTCCTCCTTCAATGGCGCTTCGCTGTACAGAGAAGAATGGGGGCTTCGTCGAGATCTCGGACCCGACAGCACGAGTGCCGACAACTGGAAGCTCGGGGCTGCCAACGCAGCGCCCTTTTTCTTTGCCGCGCTGATCGGATGCCCTCTTGCGCTGCCAATCAATTACTGGTTTGGCCGACGGGGAGGCATCTGTGTTGCTGCGCTCCTGATATTCGCAAGTTCTCTAGGTGCGGCATATGCAAGGACTTGGTACCATTTACTCGGGATACGGACCATCAACGGCGTCGGTATGTCTGGTCAAGGATCTGTAATCTGTGAGTAAGAGCTAATTGCTTGCTTAGGGATGGGCATCAAGGCCGTCAGCACGCCGATTCTTGCCGGAGAGACTGCTGTTGGATTCTGGCGAGGCTCTGCCATCCTGGCCTGGCAGTTGTGGTAGGTCATGCCTCCCATCATCTTCTTCATGCCGTTCAGTAACTTACGATGAAAGGGTCGCATTCGGCATCATGCTTGGCTTTGCCTTCAACCTCGTCTTCACAAAAGCGCAGTCGAGCGTGACGACACTCTCACTGATCAACGCAGCACCCATGGTCCCGAGCTTCTTCCTCTTTATGATCACACTGTTCCTTTGCCCAGAGTCGCCGCGATATCATCTTACCAGAGGCCCAAATTACAATGTCCAAAAGGCATTCATCAGCATGCAGAAGCTTCGAAATACCGAGGTTCGCCATCCCTTTCTTCTTCACTGATAGGCCACTTACAGCTGACACGATGATAGCTGCAAGCGCTGCGAGACATGTATCTCATCTATAAGTCGCTCGAACAGGAATCCATGGCTCTGGGTAACCTGGACGCCCATGCGTTTCGGTCACCAGGGTTTGTGTGGGTTATTCGGGACTTTTTCAGACAATACGCACAGCTGTTCCAGCAGAGGCGTCTGTATAACGCTGTCATCTCGACTTCGACCGTCAACTTGGCCCAGCAACTCTGCGGAAGTAAGCCAAACTTTCTGAAACCTCTTCCTGTATGACATCTCCTAACCCTCTTGCAGTTAACGTTCTTGCATTCTATTCGGGTAAGTTCCGTATCAACCAGATATATTCGACAGAACGCTCATAGAGTCTAGGATATCTGTTCAATGGCGCCGGCAGCGATGCGAGCTCCAAGCTCATTCCAATGGCATACAGTCTTGGCTTCGGTAACTACACCCTCTGTCTTCGTCTGCTCCTTAAAAAAGTACTAATTCCTCGATAGGGGCCATCAACTTTCTGTGCGCGCTACCGGCTGTGAGGAGCATCGACACGCTGGGTCGGCGGAAATGGCTGCTGGCAACGCTGCCTTTCATGGCGCTCTTCATGTTTGGTGCCGCTCTGGCCTTTACGATTGAGCCTCGGAACATCAGAGTCGGAGTTGCTGCCTTCTTCCTGTTCGGTTAGTAAATCGGCCAGGCCTCTTATTGAACGTCTTCTTAACACCCAATCAGTTTTTGCCGCCGTGTACTCGCCAGGCCTGGGGCCGATTCCCTTTACTCTTGCGTCAGAAAGCTTTCCCCTATCTCACAGAGAAGCGGTAAGTCAAATCAAATCTTCTTCAGCCTCCTGCCAGTCTAACCGCATGTCAGGGCACTGCGTGGGCTATTTCAATCAATCTGGGCTTTGCCGGCCTACTGTCCATCGTCTTCCCGAGGTAAGATTGAGTCCGAGGCTCCAATCACCGGTTGCTCTGGGCTAACCATTGCAAAGCATAAACGCAGGCCTCACAGAAACCGGCGCCTTGGGCCTCTTCTCCGGCCTCAACGTCGTCGCTCTGGTCATGGTTTTCTTGCTCGTAGAGGAGACAAAGCGCCGGAGTCTCGAAGAGCTGGACCACATCTTTGCCGTATCCAAGAGAAAGTTTATGCGCTTCCAGCTGTTCGAGTACCTTCCGTGGCTGGTCCGATACTACATCTTTGGAAGCCCCAAGCCTCGTCCGGAGCTGTACGAGGATCTGATCTGGGGTCCATCAGAAGGCGAAGACCTTGCGCCGTTCCGAGCTGTTGATTTGGTTGGATACTATAGCGAGCCGTCGGTTCCAGAGCCGGTGGAGTTGGCACACAGTCGCTCCCGCGATGGTCCTCAGGCGGAAGAACAGCATGGATCCGTTCGATCCAAAGAGCTGGGGGTGAAAGTCGCAACCGATCACGGCGATGATTCGGAGATGCAGGCAACGAACAATGACGGGCCGGTGAGTATCCGTTATTGACTTGACCGGATGCTGTGAAGGAATGAGCGTGATGGGAAACGATTTGATTCGACAGATATGAGACTTGTCTTGTGGGATACGTGTAATGTTAATGGCAGCTGGGAACTGAATGGGATGGCGATATCTGGGCGGATGAGTTTTTTTTTTTTTTTTTTGAGCCTGTACAATATTGACGTTGGGATATGGAAGCTGCTGTTCTTGATCATGTTCATTTCAATTGTTACCCTGTATTGTTTCGAAGGAATATCAGTCAAGTCAGTATACCTAGTAGTTTTTAAAGAGAGAGACGCCTTGTTCCGTAGTATAAACATGTGGTGTGTTACGGCACGGCTTGGTTTCGGCATGTTGATGTTTACTTCGGCTCCCAAGGTCACTGATTCCTCCAATGCCGGCACTTATGTACATACATACTCTCGTATTCGCACTCGCCATCCATCGCCACCCGGATCTGCCGAGTTGGTGCAGGATATCGGAGAATCGAGATCAGGGAAGCAAATGGGATGAGATCGAGTCAAGCGTCTCCCGCTGTGGGGAAGCAGCAGCGCTAGCCGGCTCCAGTTGCTCGAGACCGCTGTCCGTTAGTGGAATCGGGCGCTGAAACCGCTGAACCGGTGACATCCAATCCATGGATCCTACCTTATCAATCCAGGGCAATGCTCGGCTCAGCCAAGTCGGTCAAGTACCAGACCTTAGCGAAACGAAGCATCTGCATCTTCCGTCATCGCTCCCCAGCCCTCCCCTCCCTTCCATTTCCTGCGCTGGATAGTCCATCGAGACAATTCTACCCAACTTCATCCAGCTCGGTTCTACTGTCTGGCGAGAAGCATGGCTTCGTTTCGCCTCACCATCGAGGACGGCCAGTTCCGCGATGCCCACGGCCGCCAGGTGGTCCTTCGCGGCATCAACGTTGCCGGAGACACGAAGCTGCCCAGCGAACCCAACCAGCCCTCTCACGTCGGTGACGACTTCTTCGACGGCGACAATGTGACGTTTCACCAGCGGCCGTTTACAAAGGAAGACGCCCCGATTCACTTTGCGAGGATCAAGCGGTTTGGCTTCAATACGATTCGATACCTGTTTACGTGGGAGGCCCTTGAGGCGGCTGGGCCGGGCATCTACGACGAGGAATACATTCAGCACACCATTGAGGTTCTGAGGATCGCAAAGTCGTATGGTTTCTATGTCTTCATGGACCCTCACCAGGACGTCTGGTCCAGGTTCACCGGTGGTTCGGGAGCCCCAATGTGGACGATTTACGCTTGTGGGCTCAATCCCCAGAGCTTCGCTGCCACCGAGGCGGCCATCGTTCACAACACATATCCCGACCCCGACAACTTCCCCAAGATGATCTGGTCGACCAACTACTATCGACTCGCTGCGGGGACCATCTTTACCTTTTTCTTTGCAGGCAGGGATTTCGCCCCGAAGTGCATCATCGACGGCGTCAATATTCAGGATTACCTACAGGATCACTTCATCAATGCCTGTGCCCATCTCGCGAAGCGCATTCACGAGGCCGGGGACCTTGAAAATGAAGTTGTCATTGGCTGGGAGAGCATGAATGAGCCAAACAGAGGCATGACTGGCTATGTTGACTTGACCGTCATCCCCAAGGAGCACCCTCTGAAAAAAGGCACATGCCCAACCATGTGGCAGACTTTCTTGACGGGCATGGGCAGAGCTTGTGAGATCGACACATGGGAGATGGGAGGTCTCGGGCCTTACAAGACGGGAACAAAGCTGGTGGACCCGCACGGCGAGTTCGCTTGGCTGCCTGAAGGGTATGACGACTCGAGATACGGATGGAAGCGTGATGCTGGGTGGAAGCTGGGCGAGTGCGTCTGGGCCCAACACGGCGTGTGGGATATCGCAACAGATACCCTCTTGAAGAAGGACTACTTTGCAAAGAACCCTAACACTGGAAAGAAGATTGACTACCCAGAGTTCACAAACACCTACTTCATGGACTTTTGGAGGAAGTACAACAAGGCTTGCCGCAGCATCCACAAGGATTGCCTCATGCTCATGCAGTTCCCTACCCTGGAGCTTCCTCCCCAGATCAAGGGCACAGAGGATGATGATCCAAAGCTGGTCTTTACGCCCCATTTCTACGATGGCATCACCCTCATGACGAAGCACTGGAACAGCAGTTGGAACGTCGACGTCGTCGGTGTGCTTCGGGGCAAGTACTGGCACCCTGCTTTTGCCATCAGAATTGGCGAGACAGCTATTCGAAACTGCTTGCGGGATCAACTGGCAACCCTTCGACAAGAGGGTATTGACCGGACGGGCAACCATCCTTGCTTGATGACCGAGTTTGGTATTCCATATGACATGGATGACAAGAAAGCATACAAGACAGGAGACTACTCGAGCCAATCTGCGGCCTTGGATGCCAACTACTTTGCGGCGGAAGGATCAGGAATGGAAGGGTATTGCCTATGGGTGTACTCTACGACAAATGATCACGAGAGAGGAGACCAGTGGAACGGGGAGGATCTGTCCATCATCTCGGTGGACGACAAGCTCCCCGAGACATCATCAATGATGAGTGAGCCCGCGTTGGATCAATCGACGACGAGTCTTGTCAAGAACGGCTCCACTGTCGTTACGGCGGACGCTCTAGATGATGCAGGCGTCCACCCTGGAAACCTCCAACGCACACTTACGAACCCATCCATCAGCTCTGCTCCCTCCGACAAGGACCCTGAACTGGCGAATACCCCGGGCTACCGTGCCGCAGAGGCCTTTATTCGCCCAACACCGACGGTCGTGGCGGGAAACCTCGTCTCTTCTGGCTTTGATCTACGCAAATGCATTTTTAACATCAAGGTTTCAGCTCCACACGCTGCAGCCGACGATACACCGACGATCATATTCCTTCCAGAGTACCACTTCCCCAAGTCGGAATGTGAGATCACCGTTTCGGCTGGCAGATGGGAGATTGGCCTTGATAGCAGCGAGGGCACACTCGTCCAGCTCCTACGGTGGTGGCATCCCGAAGGAGAGCAGACACTGACGGCCAAGGGCATAGTACGAAAGTACAACCTTCCTGAGGGCACGTCTGACGAAGCAGGCTACTTGGAGCAGTGCCAGGCAGGCTACGGCCTGAACCTGGGAAGCTGCTGTCTCATGTGAAGCTGTTGGTATATGCTCTTGAAGCGGCGAAATTTGTAACTGCATTGAGCTTGTGGCGCGCATCATCAGACGCCGTTGGGCAGGCGTGCATGACACGGAGTTAGGGTTTCTTTTCTGTTCATTGTATTCATGCTCCTCTGGCCCAGTTGCATGAATGACCTGGGGTACCATATGTTGGCCCGACAAGGATCCACGCATATCTAGGCATATCACCGATCATTTATCCATTACCTATTCACGTCATATCAACCGTCTATCATTGGGCTTGAGATGAGCGGATCAGCGATAGTATTGACGAATGATGAGAGGACCAAAGCAAATCCTCTTTTGGTCCGGGAGTTATTTCGATCCAAGCGCTGACACAAACGCTAGCTTCCGATCCGTGTGGACGCACTTACAGTGAGGCGATATCCAACATGCACCTTGATGGAACATGGCTGGCCACCTTGATGGCCTCGGATGACTTTGGGACATTGTGCCATCCATGACTTGTGATGTACTATAAAATGGAATTTTGAAAGTGTGCAAACTTTTCCTGATCACAAACCTGAATTTGCCAATTTCTGGGTTTAGAAACTGCTTTCTCTTTGTTTCCAGAGGCCTGCTTCATCACGATGGCGCCGCTACGACGAACAACGAGGTCAAAAGCCAAGAAGGCAAAAAAGACGGACGTCTTGGTGCCGTCTAAGCCGGTGCCCGTGACGCTGTTGTCCGGCTTCCTCGTGAGTTTGCTGTCCTATTTTTATCTGGTTGGGTTGTCCTAACCGAGGATCCAAATATAGGGTTCAGGCAAGACGACTCTGTTGCAGCATATTCTGCGAAGTGAACATGGACTTCGCATTGCTGTTGTGGTGAATGACATTGGAGCGTATGTACATGATGCTATTGTACCGTGGAAGTAAAAGGCCAGTTTGCTGAGATTATGTAGCATCAATGTCGACGCCTCTCTCATCAAGCAGACTCACCAACTTACAAAGACTGATGAAAAAGTCATTGCGCTGCAGAATGGATGCATCTGCTGCACCCTGAGAGGAGATTTGCTCGAGGAGCTCGTGCGGATCTCCCAGCTCCAGCAGTTTGACTACATCATCATCGAGAGCAGCGGCATCAGCGAGCCGGAGCAGGTTGCCGAGACCTTTGACGCGCGGCTGGCAGACCAGATGAGCCTCATGACCGAGGGTGATGGCATGGCTGGCCTTGACGAGGACATGGTCAAGGTCCTCAACAAACTGTAAGCTTCCGAAGATGTTGCAACTGCTATATCCGGCTGCTGGCATCAGTGCTAATAGCTGTGTAGGAAGAAGGCTGGTGGGCTGCAGAAGTTTGCTCGTCTGGATACGACGGTTACCGTCATTGATGCCTTTACGATGATGCATGACTTTGACACGGTGGATCTGTTGTCTGCTCGGAGGGATGACGTTACTCCAGAAGATGAGCGAACGGTGTCGGATCTCATGGTTGATCAGATTGAGTTTGCGGATGTGATAATCCTAAACAAGATTGACATGGTGAGTTGGCCTGACTGAATGCGTGCAGACTGGGAACTGACGATGGTCATGTATCAGATCAATGACGAGACCAAGGCTCGAGTGATTGACCTCATCAAGAAGCTGAACCACCGGGCCAGGATCCTCGAATCCAAGTACAGCAGGGTGGATGTCAAGGAGCTGGTCAACACGGGGCTTTTCGATCTTGAAAAGGCGCAGTCTGGATATGGCTGGTTGCAGGATTTGCATGCCATGACCGTACGAGAGGTGAGCTTCCCTATGCCTCTAATCACCCTAACCACATGAAGTCTCGGTGAGGCAACGGCTGACAAAGGTCATGGTACAGGTGAATGGCCGCAAAGTGGTGACTCCTAAGCCGGAGACGGAGGAGTACAACGTGCAGAACTTTATCTATTCTCGTCTTAAGCCTTTCCACCCCAAACGACTCTGGGCACTGATCTACGACAAGTTCATCTTGCAGATGGAGCAGCCTGATGACGATGATGATGACGGCGAAGGAGAGGAGGAAGAGGGAGAAGACGCTGAAATGGTCGACTTTCCAGACGTCGAAAGTGTCGGCTCCTCCTCAGGAGACAATGCCAGCTCGGCAACCCCTTCTCATCCCCCTTCAACTCCCGCAACTGCGACCTCTCCCACTCATGATGACAAAGAAGGCGATGAGGACATGGAAGTGGATGGCATGACGCCGCCGGAAAACGACGTGATCCTGGCCAACAAGCGCGCCCACCCGACGCTCGCCCGGCTGTTCCGCTCCAAGGGCGAGATCTTCATGGCGACGCGCCCCCACCGCTGCGGCGAGTGGTCCCAAGCCGGCGCGATGCTGACCCTCACCGGCGGCCGCTCCTGGTTCTGCACGCTGCAGCCGGAGGAGTACACGACGGGCAACGAGGACGTGGACGCCATGGTGAAGCACGACATTGCCAAGGGCGGCGAGTGGGGAGACCGGCGGCAGGAGCTCGTCTTCATCGGGGAGGGGCTGGACCACAAGGCGTTGGAGGAAATGCTTGACGGGTGCTTGCTTACGGACGGGGAGTATGAGGCGTGGAAGGGGGTGATGAGGAGGGAGGGGGTGACGGAGGGGGAGAGGAGGGAGATGCTGGAGGAGTTGTTTGAGGATGGGTTTCCGGATTGGCCGGGGGATGATGATGAGGAGGGCCATGAGGGACATGATCATTAGAGTGGTGGTTGAAAAGTACGTGATTTTGAGTCTGGCAGGACAATGACGAGAAAAGAAGGTTCTGCTGTTGTTGCCTACTGTCCTTTCGAGTCGATTGATACGTTTGCTTGAGGTCCTCGGTGTTTGCTCGATACTTGCTTCGTTGTAAGCCAATATCATAGGGCTTGTTCCAGTGTTGTCCAGTGCTTGGTCGAGCCTCTCAGCAACTTCTCAAGACCCTTAGTGTTTGCTTGATATGTTCCCGGGATTTGCCCTCTGTTCTTGGCGTTGCTTTATGGCCTGAGTGGTTGTTTAACATTCTCAGTGTCACTTGATATTCTTGGACGCTTCTCAAATACTGTTTGCTTGACTTTTTGCTATATTACTTCATCGTCTCGGCGTCTGCCTGATACGATGGTGCTTGCTGAGATATCTGATGTTTGCTTAGATGTTGTCGTGCTCCAGGAATAGAACCTCTGTCCAGCGAAGTCAGCACAAACGAGGTATCTCAACAAACAATTCAACCCAAAATAGCAGAGCTCTAGGTATATAAGACTCGCAATTTCTTCCCTTCAAAGGATTCTTTTTCTCGCTCCATCCTCATCACACAATACCCATCCAGTCTTCGTCACCAAGCAAAACAACCACCAAGTTCTTCTCTACGCTCCCACAACTTTTCAAACAAAGACACACAGTTCAGCAAGTAACCAGCACCACTCATCTTTCATCATGGCTGGCAACATGAACGGAAGTGCAGCAACCAACGAGGCCTCGTGCCCTGGAACGTGGTGCGGCTGTCCTGGACGCAGGCCCTTGATCATTGAGCCTGTGAACATGGCTTGCGGCTGTGGCTGTGGCCAATAAAAGGCTTGCAAGCTACGATGATGGCTCTGGCTGTAAGTGCATCTGCGCATGGGCGTTTCTCTGAGAGGAAAGTCGCTGGGGGATTGTTGAGTTGCTGACTTCGATATAGGTACACGGGGTCTTACTCCAGCCATCGCTCTGATCACTACCTGGAGGATTTTTATTCAACATGACTGAAGCATCCATTCAACATGGACCGAAGCTTTCATCAAACGTCTCGATGCTTTCAAGGGCTTGCACAGATTGTCTTCCGCGCCCTTTTACATTTCTTTCTTTATGAGGATACCTACTGCCCAGGTACCATCGGCATCATGACAACCAGCTCGACACGGTAGTAGCCAGTATCACGTGTTCACAATAAACATCTTATTTTAGCACTTGGCAAATCTCCTCCGTCTTGTGCATGCTCTGTGAAGGTCATGATGTAGCCCCTGCAGAAGTTCCCCGGATCTGTCAGCTGTAATCTGGAGCTTATTGTGCGCTGTCAAAAGGGCGGATGGGGGATCCCTGTGCAGTGCAATTTCGCCATGGGACTGTCTTTGACTCGACTCTGAATTTGTTACTACTACCTCTACCTTACCATCACACCTATATCCGCTGCTTGTGAGTTATCCCACTGCATCACCAGCTCAAATATGGAGAGCTGCAAGACATCGCATTTGAGCGACAGTTGGGTACAAGCACATGTACCAGCATCAGGCACCAGACGTCAAATCAAGGTACCCGTGGAGGGCATTTCTGCATTCTGACAAGATCCGAGGTATCCAGTACCCCCTTGTGGGTGCATCGTCCGAGCGGAGTCTGAGTACTGTCTACCGCTGCAATGCCCCCCCCTGATTTGCATGTGAAATCGGAGTCCATCCAACTGGAGTCTCACGTGGCCAGACGCCGTCATCCGTCTGCTAGCAGGTGCCCTGCCCTCGGCTCCTGCCAGAGCAGCATCAACGGGGATGAAATGCAGCCAGCTGACCCTTTCCTTCTTATTCTTTGTTCGTATCTTCTCCTGTAGACTCTCACCAACTTCTTCTTTCTCTTCTTCTTCTCCCTCTCTTCTAGAAGCCATTTATTCGCGCCTCTTGTTCGGCGCAGCTTCATGTGAATCCAACAAGCATATTCGCCCGTTTGCAGCCTAAACAACCCGCGGCTCGACCAATGACGTTTTGGGCTGGCGGAGACGACGGAACCGCTGCCTTAGATGGCTGCCATTGTGAGTTGCTCCCTGGTTTGCGCTGTGCTTTGCCCTTGGTGCTCCTGGATGCCTTCCTCTGCGAAGGTGTCAGCCTTTTTGTTCCCTGCTACTGCCTGATACCCATGACCACACTATAAACACATGCGACCAAATTGCACCCTTTTCCATTTTCCATGCGCATTCGCCAGTTTCGAGACAAACGAGGACGCCTGCTATTGGATCGACGTGCCACAAGTGCACAGGGCTTGGCTTGGTAGGGTGATGTCATGAAGACACGCACCTCGGCCTTGCGTTGGCTCGTCGTGCTCGTCTCTCGTCAGCCTTTCCTGGCGCCACGATCCCAGCTCAGCTCAGGCCAGATGCCTCCCTCTCGTTACGTCGTCGATTTGCTGCTGCCGCTTCCGCGCCTCTGCCATCGTCCCCTTTGACCCTCCCGCCTGCTAGTGCTTGCGCCTGACTGTTGATGCGCGCCTGCTGCGACTTCTCTGCTGACCATCTGCGCACCTCGAACCCCAGGATCTTCCGTGGATCTCACAGCTTAACCGGCCAATGTCTTCCCGCGATGGCTCGTCTCTCGGCGCGTCGCCGCCGTCGTACGACTCCAACACAACCCTAGGCGCTGCTCCTCCCCCGACATACGCCGCCTTCTCCCCCGTCACGCTCTCGGCCACGACGCCCTCCAGGAACAGCCGTCGATCGACCGTCCTCGTCCACCAGAAGAGCCCGCTGCTCCTTGCCACCCCTCCCCAGATCACGCGCGCGCTCGCATACAGCCACCCCTTCCTACTGCCGCTCAACACCTTTGTCGGGCTGCTCACATGGAGCACCGGAGACCCATGGCAGAGCTTTCTGCTGCTGTGCTCCTTTTGGGCCATCGTCCTCTATGGCGATGTCGTGCTCATGCGAGCCGGCCCCATCGTCGTCTCCATGGGGCTGATAGCGGGCATGTACGGGCGACGATATAGTCCCTTGAGCAGCAGTGGCTGGACGGAGCCTGCGCGAGTGACCAAAGATGCTGCCGCCTCCAAGAAGGCTGCGGCCAATGGAGGCGGCAATCCGGAGGAGACTCCCAACGGGAAGCAGTCTGGCCATGCCCGGGCCAAGTCTGAACTCACAAACACCAAACACCAGAAGACGCTGGATGAAATCGTCGACACCCTCAAAGAGTTTACCGGCAGATGCAATGTCCTCATGGACCCTCTTCTCGAGATGACCGACTTCCTCAGCACCCAGCGGACCCCGACCAGCGCAACTACCAGACCGGCACTCACTGCCATGTTCATGCGGCTCCTCATCATGACGCCCTTTTGGATCGTCCTGACCATGTCGCCGTTTAGGATCATTACGACGCGACGAGTTGTGCTAGTGGCGGGAACAATCATATTGACATGGCATGCGAGGGTGATGCGGGTTACGAGGACCATTATCTGGAGAAGCAAATCCGTCCGCAAGCTTGCTGGGGCCATTACTGGTCTCCATTTCGATAGCCCGCCGAAGACATACCATCTCAGGGATGGCGCAGATATAAATGAGTCACAGATGAGCAAGGCATCGTTCTTGGGAACCTCTAGCCTGCAAGTGAACCGTCGACGAGACGGCACCGCTAACGGCGGGAAGAGTGCCGGCGTCAAGTTCACTTTCATTATATATGAGAATCAGCGGCGGTGGATTGGCCTGGGGTGGACGTCGAATCTCTTTGCCTACGAGCGGCCTGCATGGACAGACGAGCATAACAACGCCGTGCCACCGCGAGATGAGTTTGAGCTTCCCGAAGTTGCGGATGGAAGCCGGATGAGGTGGCGATGGGTAGAGGGCAGCCGATGGCGAGTAGATGGCGTACCAGACCCTGAAGATCAGGGCGCGGTGGATTATGATGGTCCCGAAGGGAAGAATGGATGGATATACTACGACAACAAGGTAATTTGCTCTCCTGTCCCAGCGGTGTTGCTTGGCTAACGTGAGTTCGTCAGTGGCAAAACGGCCGCCGGGGAATTGATGGCTGGGGCCGGTGGACGCGGCGCAGGAAGTGGTATCGCGATGCCGAATTGGTGGAGGTGGACGAGTCTCAGCTTCCTCAGGAGCTGGATGCTACCGAGAGGACACCCACGCCGCACACAACATCGTATTCCACAGCCAACGAAAATATGCGAGTCGAGCCTCCGGATCCCACACCAAACGAGGATCAAGACCAGGTCTCGGATGCGTTGAGCGTAAAGGCTGCAGATGATACGGCCTCGCTACATTCCACGTCGTCGCGGTTCTGGCCGACCCTGAGGAGACGGACTACTGATCGTTCCGGGGATAGTCTCCGTCTGGACAGTCAGAGACAGGAGAAGCGACGAAGCGGCAGCCAGAGGCCGAGGAGAACGAGCGACGTTGCTAGCGACATTGCCGGAGAGGACGACAGCGCACTGAATCTTGCCGTCGCGCTTGAGCTGCAGAAGTCGGGCAAAGAGGGCGGGCAGTGGGGGATTGGGGATGAAGCGCGCATGAGCTTGGAATGACTCGGATGAAGCTTTTCGGAGCGCCCTTGGTGTTTTCATTCTAGAGCTGGCCTGCCTTGACTATGGCTGAAGTGCTCGTCTTGAGATTTCTTGTAACAACATATCATCATAGTAGCATTGACTAGCAAGTTTACTGGATTTGGCGGGAGTCGCGGACAGGGTATTGGGATGTTATGGATTACTGCTGTATGAATATGAGTACCTACTTATGCTATTGCGTTTTGCAGCTGAACATTCAGGCGCCAATGTGTGAGGAGACTGGGCGAAGACTGACCCTGTCTTGTGAAACTACTGAAGCAAGTTGGTGATGCGTCACCTCGAGCCAGCTGGCAGTTTGAATTACAGCTGGCGCGGGACTCCTGACTCTCGCCAAACAAAATCCGTTTGCACTGCGTGTTTTCCCATTCTTCCTCATTTTTTCATCCTCCTCCCACAACATTCTTTTCCTTTTCCTCAAAACTCCTTTCTTTTGCGTTCCAAGAAAGAGATTCATTTCTCAACCTTGCATCTTTCAGTCGGGGTTTGGCCCCTTATCGTGTTCCTCCTTGTTCAACGTTTCTCCAATATCATCGATCGAAGGGCCTGGGAAAAAGCAGCTACAGAGTGAAAACGCAAGTATCAGCATTCAAAGCGAGAGCGATGCCGCAGCTTTCGGACATTGAAGAGGGTTCCTCGAGCGGAAGCACCGTCGAAGCGGACGAGGACCATCAAAGGAAGTCAAAGAATGATGAATCCAGGGATGCCAAACTCGAGTCCTCTCATCTTTCTCCGAGAAGTGACACCTTCCGGTCCATAGGAAAAGCGCAAGGGCTCAAGCTTCGTCAAACTTCTCACACCCAAAGCCTACCGACTTCCATGACGGTCTTTTCGCCTGCTCTCCCACCGCCGTCATCTTCATCACCAGAATCTTCGTCGTCCTCCTCGCGATCGATTACGCCTCCGCACCCAAGCCATCGCGTGTCGTCCTCGGGAACGGTGCAGATTGTCTCCCCTGGGGCGATGACGTCGTCTTCCGCGACGTTTTCGGGGGGTGGTTGGTCGCCTTTGGGGAGGAGGATGGTGAGCGAGGGGGTGGTGGTGGGTTCAGAGACTTCTTCGACGGCGGCGAATATTTCTGCGTATCGTAATCACCGCCAGACTCCGGATCATGGCGATGGCCAGCAGCAGCAGCGGCGGCAGAGAGGGCAGTATGGCCTGGGAGGAGGTGTTCCGCCTGAGGGAGGTGCGCCGTTTTGGTGGATGGATGGTTCGACGGTGGATTTGTTACCTCGACAGGGCGATGATGAGTGTGAGAGAGGAGACTTGCTGGGCGGTGCTCGGGCTGGTAAACGAGGGGAGATGAGGTGGCTTGTCCATGTGGTTGTGCATGGGGTTGTGTTGGCGATGCAGAGCGGCGTTGCGGTGGGCGTGTTGACGGTGTTTGCGTGGATGGGGATGTGGAGGGATGATAGGGGGGATGTGGGTGGTGTTTCTGGAGACATGTGAGTTGACGAGTCCTCGATATATATCCCCTTTGTTGTCACTTTTCGATATGCTGATGATGATGACGCTTTACCTAGGCTGCGCAGTATTCCCTCTTTGGCGACAACTTCGGTCCTCATCCTCTCCTTTGCGACCCTCATGATGCACGAAATCTATCTCCTCTCTGCGGTCGTGCTGCTCTACTTGCAGGCGGCTATTCTCGCGCTCGCGACTGTTGCTGCGATGAGCTTGTGGATGAAGGGCGTTTGGGAGGAGAACGGCGTGGCCAAGTGCGTCTTGATGAGTTGCGGGATGATGTTATGGGGGACTTCGGGATTGGCGTTTTTGAGGGCGGTGGTGGTGTGGAAGGTGACGACGAGCTTGGTGGGCGAGGATGAAGGGGTGGGAGAGGGAGGGAGGAGTGGTGAGGTTGTTCAGGGGGGGTATGCGACTTTTCGGGGATCTGGGTCTGCATGATGAAGATACTGGATGGATGGAGGTAGCTGCAGGGATATGGCCTTGATGATTCACTTGCTGCTGGAGTCTGTAGTTGATACTTGGATTCAAGTTCTTGGGACTATCTAGGCTTTGATGTGCTCATATGCGTATCACCAACCTCTCCTAGTCAAATTTCTACCCCTATTCAACCTGCTCGCATCAACTCCGCACGCTCAACCACCTCCCCTCAATCAATCTTGTACTTCCTACTGCCAGTTCTGCTGACTCCACCTCGGGCAATCCTGAATATTCATCAGCACCACAACCTTGTTATTCAGATCCTTCGCCGCCGCAAACCGATCAAACTCGTCCATAAAGTCAAGATCGCCCAATACATTCACCCCGTTCCCCTCGTGCGCCAGCATCTCTCTAAACGGAGGCCACTCTTTGACAGACTCCGGGTTCGCAAACTGCAGCACATCCCTCCAGACTTGATTCTCATCCGTATGCGTCGACCAGTTGCGTCTGACAAAATCCCCGTGCATGCCGACGAGGGCGCGCATGACATTCGCGATGTCGAAGCGTTGTTGGCCCTGCTCGCGGAGCATCTGGAGCTCAATGTCGCGGCCGGCCTTGCTGGCCAGCATGTCAGGCTTCCATTTTGAGTTCTGGGAGACCAGCCAGTCTTTCACATGCTTTACGTAGGAGCCGGGGATCCACCCCTTGGTGAGGGGATGGGGGGCTGTGTCGTGGTCGAGGGGGAACTGGGACGACATGGTGGCGTTGATGTTTGAGCTTTTTGTTTTTGGACTCGGAAGTGTCTGTACTGGAGTGTGATGTTGTAGAGGATGGTACAAGCGAGATTGAAGGCTTGGTTGGAGTGTCTTGTGGGAGAGAGGTTGAGAGGAGAGGTCGAGAAAGGGGGTTATATAGGCGTCTGTTGCAGTGATGATTGTAAGATTTCCATGCCAACTCATAGCTTCATTGTGCCACAAGAGATAAACAAATACTTGAATCACTTTCAACGACTATCTGAAGCAACATTTACTCACAGAGATTAAAAAAAACATGGCGTCCAGTGTGAACCTCCGTGGCTACATCGGACAACAAACTCAGCGTCTTCTCTCTCTTCCAAGCCATACAAGCAAACAGCAACATAAACGCCATGTTTGTCCCTCTTGTGTCCTCCCTCCCCTTATTCAGTACTCGGGAAAGACCTCTCCCATCTTGAGCCCCCAATTGTCTTCACTGGCAAGCCTCCTCATCACATCCGCCAAGTCGTCACAGTATCCGTCGACCTGCTCCGCGTTCAACTGCGCCGTGTCCCACGAAGCGATGAATAGGAGATTCTCCCTGTCCACCATGAAGGCACTCCAAAATAATCCGCTGCCCATTCAAACCACACGTCAGTTCCGTGCATGATCAAGCCCATGGAGGAAAAAAAGAAAACAAAAAAAAACTCACCAATCTGGCCAGTCATATCGAGCCACAGGCTCCAAACTCTCGAAATCGCTGCGGAACCCCCTGGACGCAGCAACGCCCATGCTCACATCCCACACAAACGACTGTCTGAATGACGCGTCCATGGCCACACTTGCCTCCTCGCGGAGCTCCTGTACGACCTTCTCCCACGGGACGTGCTCGTGCCGGCGAATCTGCTCTTGCTCACGCACCATGCGCTGGATGAGGTCTTCCAGCGTCTCTTCGCGGTGGGCTTCGTACATGTTGAGGATCCATTCCACGGTAGGCCCGTCGATGCTCATGGCCGGCTGGAGGGCGTCAGACACCCAGTCCGGCACAAACGGCCACGAGCGGGCGCTCTCCCACGAGTTGAAGACGGCGACGGGGGACTTTGTCTGCAGGACGTTGAAGAGGATGAGGGCGCACTTTGCGAATAGGACCGGTTCGAGACGGTATAGCTCGCGGAGTTTCGCCAGGGCGGGCAGACGGACGATTCGGCTGCGGCGAGGGAACCGGAACTCTTGTGCTCTGTCTTGCCATTCTCCGTTCCATATCTGGTCCCTGACGGCGTCACGCTCGGCTGCGAAGAAGGAGCTTGAGTCGCTTCCGATCATCATCCCCGGAGAGAGCTGCTTCGGCCAGAGCGCCTTCTTGTAGCGGGAGATTCCTCGCAGACGTTGAACGTGGAATGAGACGGCCCTCTGCGCCGGCAGACTGTCTTGGTACTCGGCGAACAAGTCTGCAAAGAGGCGGTACGACGTCTGCATGGGGATGATTGTGTCGTTGTCATGTATGAGCCGGTCTAGATCCCGATGCCACGGCAGAAGAGTCAAGGCATCGGCAATCGAATGGCTGTACGTGAGACAGAGGAGTCTCTGCCCCGTCTCCTTGACCTTGATGATGACCGCGCCGAACATGAACGCGAGAGAGTGGCTCTCGGCAGAGCTGTCCTCGTAGAGATCCCTCGCGTGCTTCTCCGTGTCCGCCTCGACTTCGCGGACCAGCTTCTGGAAGAAGAGCTGGCTGTGCCGCACGACGGTGTGGTAGAGCACTCCCTGCACGCCGAGGAGGACTGTCCGGAGAAGAGGTCTGAATGCGAGCCATTGGAACAGTCCGTCGTAGATCTGCGAGATGGTGGCGTCGTGGATGCGGAAGACGACGCGGATTCGGTAGGACTGGGGTCTCTGGCCGACGATTGTGCGGTACATGGAGCCCCTGACGGGGATGACATCTTGGACGTCGGCTCCGTCGAGGCCGAACCTTTCGACTTGTTCTCGGGCGGCTGAAAGGATCGCATCTGCGGTGGTGTTTGGAACGGTTGAATATTGGTGTTGATGTTGCCTCGAGTCGTGAAACTGGTCTCTTGGGATGAGAGAGTTGAAAGCACCATCTGCTCTCGGATGGATATGCGAGATGCCATCCTTGCCCAGTGCCGCGTCTGCTTCAAGAGGCGCATCTCTCGCAGCCAAAAGCCGAGCCTGCGTCTCAATCGTGGCGCATCGACTCAGATCCTGAAGATAGAGCCGCCGTCCAAGCCCTCGAAGAATCGCGTCGCAATATCGAAGCAGCGTGATGCTGTCGGCCAAAGCAAAGATGTCGTCCGTCTTGTTGGGACGGACGCCCACCAGCTGGTCCCATATGACCCCCAGCTGCTCTTCCAGCATCGACACTTGGTCTCTGTTCTTGTGCATCTGAGAGTGTTTGGCCTGGTCTGTTTGCCTCTTTCTGGTGACAATGTCGGCGAGCATGGCCCGCTTGGGCTTTCCAATGGCAGTTGCTGGGACGCTGTCGAGGCCCAGGTCTTCCAGCGTGTAGACGGAGTCGAGTGCGTAGTGAGAGCCCAAAAGCCTCGATTTCTCCATGATGATGGACTTGGGTGTCTTTGGCGCGAGCTTGACGATGGCGACTGGGATCTGGCCTGCAATCTCATCCGGCACTCCCACGACAAATGCCTAGTATATGTCTAAAAGTTAGCTGAAATCCCCTCGACATCTCAAAAAAGGGGTAGGCGATTTCTACCTGTAAGAGCCCTGGAATGTCCGATAGGGCAGTTTCAATCTTCAAAGGATCGATATTCTCCCCTCCGCGGATAATCAAGTCGTTGTATCGTCCAAGGATATAGACCACCCCCTTTTCGTCAATCATCGCCTGGTCCCCCGTCCTCAGCCACCGTCCCGCCTCGTCATCATAAAACCTCCCATCATCGTCCTCTTCATCCTCGCCGAAATAGCCGTGTATCACCGACGTGCCCGAGATATGCAGCTCTCCCACCTCCATCCTCGAAAGCACCTCCCGACCTCCTCCCCAGCGACAAACCCGCACCGCCGCCCCCGGAAGCACCTTTCCCACGCCGGCATGATACCCGTCCACCAGCATCCCGTCCTGCCTCGACCAGCTCACAATCGGCGCGCCCTCGCTCATCCCGTACGCCTGGATGGCATCCCGCGCCCCCAGGCCTTCCCTGCAGAGCCGGATGTGCTCCGCCCCGATCATGGTCCCCGAGATGGACACAATCGACAGGCTCAGCGCCTCGGGGCTCGGGAACGCCGCGTGCGACAGCAGCGCCCGGACGAGCGTGGGCGTGGCCGACATGACGGTGCACTTCTCGTCGACCAGCGCCCTGAGCGTGGCGTCGATGTGGAAGGACCGCGCGGCGAAGACGACGACGCCGCCGTGGCGCCAGGCCCGCAGCGCGTTGTTGATGGCGAAGACGTGGCACACGGGCGTGTGGACCAGCCAGCGGTCGACAAAGTCCGGGTCGGCGTTGGCGTCGTAGTTGCTCGTCTGAGACACCAGGTTGCGGTTCGTGTGAGGGCATCCCTTGGGGCGGCCGGTGGTGCCGCTGGTGAAGACGACGAGGGCGGGAGCATCACCGTCGCTGCCGCTGCCGGTGGGCCGGGGCGGTCCTTGTTGCTGATCGTCGTTTGTGTCTGTGTCTGTGTCTGTGTCTTTGCCTGTGCCTGTGTCATCTGTGTCACCGCGAGCCTCCAGGTCTAGCCCCAGCCCCAGCCCCAGCCCCTGAGGGGAAGAGGAAGACGACGACGACGCATCCCCATCCCCGCCCATGAGCTCCCCCAGGCTGATCCAGCCCTCGGCCGACCCGCCGCAGAAGACGCGCAGAAGAGGCCGTGGAAGCTCGAGCCTGGCCATGTCCGCGTCCAGGCGCCGCGCAGCCTCGGCATCCTGGACGACCAGCACGCGCGGCGCGGCGGTCTCGAGCATCAGCGGCACGTCGTCCGTGACACGAGGGTCCAGGGGTATGAAGACGGCCCCGATCCTGACG
Source organism: Trichoderma citrinoviride (assembly GCF_003025115.1). Classification (NCBI taxonomy): domain Eukaryota; kingdom Fungi; phylum Ascomycota; class Sordariomycetes; order Hypocreales; family Hypocreaceae; genus Trichoderma; species Trichoderma citrinoviride. The sequence continues at coordinate 288,369 of NW_020194725.1, read as the reverse complement.
CAGGCCCAGAGCAGGAAGCCCCATTCCGCGCAGTTCCAGAGCACGGCGGCGACGTGCATGCCGCGTCCAGGCCCATGCCCAGGTTCAGTCCCATGCCCATGCCCATGCCCAAGATCAGGCTCGATGACGCCGCCCAGCATCTTCTTCTCCAGAGCGTCAGCCAGCCGCTCAGCGCCGCGCCGGAGGTTTCCGTACGAGCATCTGAGACATTCCGATCGCGCAGTCGAGGTGGAGGGTGCGGGTGCGGGTGCAGGCGCGTCGTCGTCTTCCGATGATACGAGTCTGGTGTCTGCAGGCTGCCAGAGCGAGACGAGGGCTTCTCGGTCGGGGTGGGCGGCGGCGGAGGCTGCGAAGAGGTCCCATAGGTCCTGGTCGAGGTCCGTGAGGGGGTCGCCGTGGATCTCTGCGAGGGCGGCGGCGGGTTTGTCTTTTTGATGGGCCATCTTTTTACTTGTCTTCTTCTGATCTTGTCTTTTTTTTTTTGAATATCCAGTGTTGATTCTGCTGCTGCTGCCGTTCGTTTCAACCGTCTCCTTGGTCTTGATCGCAACAGCTGTCAATCTTGAATAGGGGTAAAGAGGTAATCAGTCCACAGTATCGTTGGCAGGATGCCGATGGGATCAACAGGATGTTAAAGTCCAGCTCAACTGTTCCGTCTTATACAGGAATATATCAATAATATTGCTCTTGTGACCTTGCCTCGTGTTATCCAGCATATCACATCACGTCTCTTCTCCCCCCTTTTCCTCCGCGTCTTTTCCTACTCAACACAACACAACACAGCACAGCACAAGCCAAGCCCGTCATCCAGGCATCGCTCGCTCCGTTCCGTAAAACAGACTCATCCTCCTTCGAGCCCGTTACTTTGTGTGCCAAAACAACAGACACACACGCAGACACACACACACACACACACATGCACACAACACGCGAAGCTCAAGTTTCACCTCGTCCCAATGAAGCATGCAAGCCTAGAGCACAACTCGATCACCCGTGCAGCTGTTGGTTGAAACCCAATCGTTTCCCTCCCTTGTGACACCAAACGACCCAGCGTCCCTCCCCAATAACGTGGCCGGGAAAACGCCACCTCGCCCTGGCAGCGAGCCAAAAGGGAGGAAACTCCATCTTCTGACTTGTATGTTGTAACACCATCAATATTTTTGTGTGCGTGAGAGAAAGAGAGAGTTATCCGGCAGGCGGCGTACACATGGCTTTTTTTTTCCCCATCCAAGACATAGGACTCGGATCCAAAACACGGCGTGCTGCTGAATCTCTGGCGGGAAGCCGGACAAGGGGGGGAGGGATGGGGGACCAGGGGAGGGAGACGGCATTGTCTTCGCACAAGGTAGGAAATAAGCTCTCGAGAGCCATCAGGTTTCTGTTGGTCCGGAGTTACACACATCTTAGATGTTGTCTGAGACCTTTTGGAGGCCCATTTGAACGCACAAAGAGTCTGGACGGACGATGCTGACGTGCTTCGCCTCTCGCTGGCAAAGTCAATGTTCGCTTGGTATCCAATCTATTTCACTGGATTACCGTCAATGCCAGGATCTTCCATGTAAGTCGTCTCCCGGCTGGGTAGCCTTTTGGTGGAGTGTGTGAATGGACGCGACGAAATCGACACTCATGACATCAACAAGGGTTGCGCCAAGTATCGTCGTATTGGCAACTTGGTCACTTGAGCAACCTTTAGTGAACAGCCAGGAGATTCGCTCACTGCCTTCAGTCGATGAGAAGAAGGGGGACAAGGAAGCTCCTCCACATCCTTACCACAACGACGAGGCTCATAACGTGCATGCTGTCACTGTCTCCTTACATCATCGAATACTTTTTGCTCAGGGGTAGTGACAGAATAGCCACGAGACTACCTCATGCAGAGTACCAAGCATCCTGAGCCAAATCCTTGGCTCCCCTTCGATCTGCGAATACGACGTGTGCCATGTCATTGAGAAACGCCAGCCCAGCTCTGGGCCTGATCCAGCTCGTCCCAAGGCCCGTTGTCTCGAGTGGTTGCATATCCGTAATGTCCTCCAGCATCTAGTTACTCATGCCGTCGCCCATTGGCTCGAGGCGTGCTGCAGCTAACCTCGCCGGCGCGGTATTTCCCGTGCAGAAAAGGGGAAAGGGCCCTCTTCCTTGTTAGCCCCAGGTGTTCGGATGTCTGCCTTGTCCCCCTCCTCCACACGATCCTTTTGTTTCTGCGTCCGGCTGCGCCAAGGAGGCACTTGTCCGATCGGCGTGTTGAGCCGTCTGAGCAGCACGATCCTGTACGGTTGCGAGACATACAGCTGTCAGCATCGGCTCCCATCCTATCTGAGATGCTGGAGGCAGCAGGGCATGCGGGCATGTGGTGTGTGACTGCATGCTGCGGAGGAAGAGGCGGCGGTAAGGGCATGAAAAAGGATTACGGCCGTGGCCATCCTCGAGCAGCTGTCAAGAACGATGGAGAATGGCTGGTCACTCCACAAGTTATTTCGCTGTCAGGCAGAAGAGGAACAACCTCATCACAGGACTGGCCAAGAAACAGCTCATGGCAGAAAGCGTTCCTCTCTTGTGGTCCTGAAGATTCTATTATTATACGCTTCCGTCGTAATCACAAACCAACAGTCGAACCTCTTCCAGTCAATGAGAGCTTCCATCAGGCCCCGGCCGCTGCGCCCAAGAGTCGCACAGCAGAGAAGAGGAACACGAAGGAGCAGAGACTATCGATATTATTCGGTCCTATGTATGCAACGCATTGCAGCTAGATTGAAGCCTGTGAAACCCACCTTGGCCATGAGTGATGTGACGTTTATGAAAAGCTTTAGGGCGCGCACCCCCCCCCCCCCCCCCTGCTTGCCTTTCCCTCTTCCTTGGATCTGGCGTGTCTTGTCCGCATGATGCGAGGCGTGTACCGCCCAATGGTAGGGCCTTGTACGTATTCGTTTCCATGCATTATCTTGCGGGATCGTGTGTACCTGCAGGCATGTATATATGCCAGACAGTCAAATCAATCAATGAATGACCTGGACGTGTCACCAGGCGTCCCCCTGACCTGGAGGGATGTGGGAGGCTTCATTGGGCTGGGCTTTGGGAATAAGGGCCGTAATTGCTTTTCTCTCCTTGTTGTCGATATTCTGAAACTTCTCCTTCCATAGCAGATCTAGTACCATTCATTCCCTTGTCTTTGTCCGTGAACAGCGTATGAGCCATGTCTCCTTTACTTGAGAGCCAATACCTGTTACTCTACTTCTTCATCCCTCTCCTTCCCATCTCATACGTACTTCGCAGTATATGCTCTCAAGTCCATCAGTATCGCGTTTCACGCACCAAGGGGTGCAGAGATGCCCAATCCAAGGCCCCAGTCAAAGACCCCTTTATCGGACTCGACTTCATCTGGGACTGCCTCTTCGCCAAGCCCGTCGAAAAGTATCTCGATTCAACATACAGAACCTTTCAGCAGCTGGGAAACACATATGTCTGCAGACGATGGACGTGGGAGGCCGTCTACACCTGCGACAGCCGCAACATCAAGCACGTCCTCGCCTCGGGCTTCGACGACTTCAAGCTCCCTGGGCTACGGGTCAACGCCATGACGGGCATGCTCGGAAGCGGCATCTTTACGCTCAACGGACACTCGTGGTCGCACGCCCGCGGCGTCTTGCGGCCGTGCTTTGCGAAGCAGAACAAGGAGAGCATCGTCAACATGCTCGAGACGCACTTCCAGGCCTTGCTCAGGAGAATCCCTTCGGATGGAACGGCCGTCATCGACTTACAGCCGCTCTTCTTCTGGCTCACAATGGACTTTGCGACAGACTTTCTCATGGGCCACTCAACGCACGTTCTGAACCGAGCTTCGAGCCACGCCAAAGAGAAGCAGTTTGTCGACGACTACTTGACGTGCTCGACGGAGATTGTGCGCAAGATGCAGCTCGGTCCGCTCCAGATGTTTTCCGTCAACTTTGCCGCCATGAGAGCACGCAGTCGTGTCTTTCAGTACATTGACGACTTCATCAGCGCCTCTTTGGACACAGTGAGGGAAGACGACGAGTCTTTGAACGCGGGCTGCAATGTGCTTCAGGGGCTTGCCGCCGTGACGACAGACCGGAAGCAGCTCCGGGACCAGATCCTCCACATCCTCGTGGCGAGCCGCGATACGACGGCTTGTTTACTGAGTAACTTGTTCTTCGTGCTGGCGAGGAAGCCGCACATTTACGAAAAGTTGAGGCGAGAGGTGGTTTCCATTGCGGGTGTTGAGCCCGCGACAAGCACGCAGCTGAACAATATGGAGTATCTCAAGTGGTGCGTTCAAGAGTGTAAGTTCATCAGCCTCCCGCAAACTTCATCGTTGCTCGAAACTAACCGCTCAATGAAGCGCTACGGCTCCATCCCGTCATCCCGACAAATGCTCGCGAGGCCTCCAGAGACACGGCGCTCCCTTACGGCGGCGGTGAAGACGGCAACTCGCCTCTCTTCGTCAAGAAGGGCAACCTCGTCATGTACAACATCTACGCCATGCATCGCGACGCACACGTCTTTGGGCCCGATCCCGAAGAGTTTGTGCCTGAGAGGTGGAATGGCCTGAGGCCGGGTTGGGGATATTTGCCCTTTAACGGCGGACCGAGAATCTGCATTGGTCGTAAGCAACCCACTCTGTGTTTCTTTGGGGGCTGTTTTGTGTGGGTGTGTGTGCTAACTGTTTTGAATGTAGAAAAGTTTGCTCTTCTGGAGACGCATTATCTGGTGTCGAGGATGGTGCAGACGTTTGAGACGATGAGTGCGAGTGGCGATGCTGAGTGGGTTGAGCTTTATGCTCTGGCGACAACGTGCAAAGATGGAGTGAATGTCAGTCTTAAAAGGTCTTGAGAGGTGTTGAGGGTGTTGCTACTTCTACTTCTTCTTCTTCTTCTTCTTCCTCTTCATCTTCATCTTCTTCTTCTGCATCTAGGGATCCATGGCGTTTCATTACAGATATTATAATACCTACTGAGCACAAGAATACTTCAATCACATTCCCACTATACACTCTAAACACGCGTGTATATAAGTCTGGCCCCTTTTATCAACCGTCTTGGTAGGGTATCAACATAAAATTTCGAATATTCAAACCAATAAACGCCATGGGTATAGCCAAATTATCATACCACCCCAACACCAAGCATCAGAATCTCATCATCCTGAACATCCCAGCGGCATCAACCCGGAGACTTGAAAAGAGCCTATTCCGCAGCCGAACCTCGACATCGAACTTGACCTCGCCATCGGCCACCGCAGCAGGATCCATCGCCTCCCACAGAACCAGCGTCTGCTCTTTGCCTCCGCCGCGTCCGCCGTCCAGGAGGATATACTTGGGCCGCCGAGTCGCTTCTTTATAGGCCGTCCACTTCATCCGGATAGACCATTGATTGCCTTCCGAATGCAGCTTCTCAAAGTGTGCGGCCTCGAAGCCGTCGGACCACAGCGCTCCCTGCGGCTGCCCGCCGAGTTGGGCGCAGAAGATGCGTCTGGCATCCCACGCCAGGGTGCTCCAGCACAGCTTGGCGAAGACGCACTGCTTCTCCATCAGCAGCAGTGCCGCGTCCAGCTGCGCCATCATCTCGTCGTGGCGTCTCGCGAGCTTCCAGGCGATGCCTTCCCACCTGTCCGCCATGGCGACGCCATTCCTCTTCTTGGGCCTGAGCTTTGCCCTGGACTCCTGCATCTGGAGCGCGAGGATGTCGACGGCTGCCTCCTCAGCCTCGTCCACCAGCTTCGTCATCAGGGTGTGGAGCTCCCTGTATCCGACGACGGTGTCCATGAGGGCGCGCTCGTTGCCCTCCCGAGTCGCCTCCACCACCTCGCTGCGGAGTTGCTCGAGACCCATGAGCCCGCAGTCGAAGCGCTCCTCAAGGGTCTCGCAGTCGTCAAAGTCCCAGGCCTGGGACTGGTCACTGAAGACCTCAATCTTGTTGAGGGACAGGAAACTTTGGATCCTGTCCCTGGTTGTGCCGTCCGTCCTCGTGACGGGGACGCTCATGGTGGTGGCGGAAGCGTTTGTGTCGGTCTCCAGCTTGAAGGCGTCCATTGTTGGGTAGATATATATGTATATGTGTATATATATCAGGCGGTAAAGATGCTTAACAACGGCGGAAGTATTGATGAGGGTGAGGGATGAGTGTGAAGTGAGGAACTGAGGGATGAAAAGGGGAGAAGGGGGCTTTATATAGCCGTGAAAGGAGTGCCTCTGGACAGATCGTTCTGAGTTGCGGCACTCAACAGATCTCTCAGAATTAAGGTTTACGGCTTCACTCGAGAGATAACAATTTTCCGGCTGGTTAAGGTTCGAATAAGGTTGGATGGCTTCATGAGCCTACATGAAGGTTATCTGGGGGCTTGACGGCGACTACTGTGAGGACACACAGGGACGTACGGTCAATAGTTCAGTTGGGGGTAGATATTTCGAGAGTGTGGAAGCGAGGGGAAGTGGGCGTGAAGTTGGTTGTTCCTTGGCCGAAACGAAGGATGAGGTGTGCGCTCTTAGGGCAAGTGCAATAGTAAAGCATACTCGGTCTTCTGACACCCATTAAATGGGGAGATAGCTTGCCTCTGTAGTAAAGCCTATTGAAATCCTTTTCTAGCTACATTAGAGACTCTGACGAATATCCTTGGGATTGAAGGTCCGTGGCCTAAAACAAGAAAGGGGTAGGTAGGATGTCAACGTTCAAGCCATGCTTTAGCTAGCAAACAAGTCTCCTGTCCGCGCAAGAGCGAATATGGCTCTCCTCGGAAGTTGTAACCTGTGGCTTTCTGAAGTGATAAAAGTGCCATGACTCAACAAGTCCGAGGAGTAGTCCGTTTATTTTGGCATTGTCAGCTGCTTCGTTCTCGACTACACTTGCGGACGAGGCTCGAAGCTTGTTGAGAAGAAACCAGCGCTGGATTTAGAGCCTGGCCTCTGATTGGCCTTGGGAATACCTGTGTGAGTGAAAAGGGATGTTACTCTACACATACAGTATTTTGACATAACTGGCATATAGGGCGCGTTGGTGGGAAAGGATACATTTCTGCTTAGGAAAAGGGGCGTCTAGACTAAGCCGCCTTGTTCATTATTTGTGAGATTTTATTACAAGGCTTGCAAAATTAATTGAAATACAACGCATAATTCACCCTAGGCATTGATTTCCGTGAATGCATATACTTCTTTTCACTGACAAGGACGACAGCTGGTTGATGTCGATACGTCTTCCGATATGGTTAGCATAAGACTGAACCGTTTGGTCGGGCTTAGAATCAACCAGCTGGCGGCAGGTTAAGATATCAACCGGGTTATCTTCAAAAGCAGAGCATGATCTAATTAATTCCACTAATGTGCTGTATGTCATACAGTACGCAGCCATTCCTGCAAGTTGACCCATTTCTATTGTCTGCAACCGACCATTCTGCTGGAGCCTCAATGGGGCGACGATGTGCATCATGATATCTACCTATGTGTCTGAGGATCAAATACTGGGCTACTTCACGGCATGTAGTTGATGAGATACCCTGCTAAATTCAAAGATGAAGGTCATGATTTGAGTCCGCCACTCTCTCATCTTCATGCTGCTCGTAAGCCTTCTTTGCTGATAGATATCAGTCCTGGAATAGGCCAACAACAGAAACTGATACGCACGCCTTCGATAGGATTCACCTTACCCAGACGGCAGTGGATCAATATAGCTACTAGATGTCAATGACGCTCGACCTCGGCAAGCAAAGACGGCCATTCTGCAATTGGCTAGTCGTGATTGAGTCACGCCGCGACTTTGTTCCTTCAGACGGATCATGGCCAAAATACAGACCGGCAATAAGTGCGCTTCGTATTCTGTACAGATGATGAGCCTCTTGTCTGTTCAGAGAGGCCAGTCAGCTATCCATCTGGACAAGACACCGACCTGTTCCCAGTGTCATCTACCGTATCTGCCTGTCAACGCTTATTCCATGTAAGACATCGTATGACTGAAGCGGCTTGTGTGTCTCACGTATACTCGTACATCATCAGTACAGAAAATCCTCACACAACCCAGGCAGAACCGATCCAGAGATCGTCTAACCGAAAAGAGCATTGCTTGCACTTGAGTGAGACGTGAAGTTGTTCATTGATTCACAGTCAGTGACGCAGCAACAGTGGTGGGGTGAAGAGAGAGAGAGGCGCTTATTTGGGCTGACCCAAAAAAAAAAAAAAAAAAAAAAGTTCGAGCCATCGGAAGCCGCCGAGAGAGAGAAGGTACGAAGAAGGATTGTGTGTGTGATGAACTTATTTTGCGCTTCCTCCTCTTTTTCCCTTTTCTCTTCCTTTCCTTTCCTTTCCTCTTCCTCTTGGGCATTTTGCGCATCCTGTCGAGCTCCCGTGGTCGCTGGCCTCGTCAACAGCATCTCTTCTCTTTCTCGTACTACTGTATTCTTTCAGAGTTACAAGCCATCTTCTTACAGCCTTCCTTCGTGATACCCCTCGTTAAGCCAGAAAAATTTACATCTAAATCCGTCACAATGGTTGAGAAGCTCTACGTTACCTACAACGACGTACGCCACACCTTCTACTCACGGCAGCATCTCCATCTACAGAGACAACTAACACCAGCCAAATCCAGGTCCACAAGCTGTGCCAGCAGGCCGCGACCAAGATCCTCGATGAGTTCAAGCCGCAGCTCATAATCGCCATCGGCGGCGGCGGCTACGTGCCCGCGCGAATCCTCCGCTCGTTCCTCAAGCGCCCCGGCTCGCCCAACATCCCCATCCAGGCCATCGGCCTCTCGCTCTACGAGTCCCTGGGCGGCGACCCCCAGGTCGAGGAGATTGGCACAAAGGTCACCCGCACCCAGTGGCTCGACCTCAGCGCCCTGGGCGAGATGCAGAACCTGGTCGGCAAGCGCGTGCTGATTGTCGACGAGGTCGACGACACCCGGACCACGCTCGAGTACGCCGTCAAGGAGCTTGAGAAGGACGTCGAGATTGCGCGCCAGAAGCTGGGTGCCGATGCCCCCAAGGCCGAGTTCAGCATCTTTGTTCTCCACGTACGTGCTTTTCGTCTGTCCCCCTCTTAGGAGAGCGACAATTCGCTAACTTTGTCTCTAGAACAAGGACAAGCCCAAGAAGGGCCAGCTGCCCGAGGACATGCTCAAGAACCGCTACCTGGCTGCCGTCACCTGCGGCGATGAATGGATCAACTACCCCTGGGAGGCCATCGACATTGACGAGCACGACCGCCTTGCCGCCGAGAAGAAGTTGTAATGCTCTGCGCCTTGCCATTTAAGCCTGCAAATCCGTAAAAGTTGGAACTAGAAAAAAAAAAAAAAAACGACGAAATGAGAACATAAGAAATGAACTCCAAGAGGCCAGGGATATGGTCGCCCTTGGTTCTAAATCCGCCTTCTGCCGTCTATTGTAATGCTACATGATGAAATCTATGTCTGATGTCACGTCCAAGAGGCTCTTATGACTCTAGCAGTATGCTAACGCTCCCGAAAACTCCACGATGACTCTGCATGCCGTTTCTTCACACGTCTCAACCGCCCAGTGTCCCTTCTCTCTGGTGCCGTTCCTTCAAGCGCTTCTCCTGCTTCATAAACTCGCGGATCCCAACAGGGACATTCTTGAAAGCCTCTTCGTCCCACAAATCCTTGGAGATGTTTGCCGTCCAGGCCGTCTCCGACCCGCCGCCATCGGCATCCATGGTGCGGCTCCCAGCCCTCAGCCTCGCCTTCGCCTCAGCCTTGGCCGCCGTCCACTCTTCCATGTCGTCCCTGTAGCGATCCCACACGCAGTTGACGCACCCGCTCATGCAGCAGTTGTCGGGCTCCTCCGGGCGAGGAGGTATCAGGACGCCGGCGACGTACGTGGACTTGGCCTTCTTGAGGGCGAGGCGGTCGGCCTCTTCGGCGGGGCCGAGCAAGCGGGAGCCGAATATCACGCGCGCTCTTGATTCAGGCGATGTCGTGGGTGGTTTTTGCGTGGAAAATGTCTTGGCGGCACTTTTGTCTTCTTGGGGTCGCTTTTTGTCGGCTGGGCTGGAGCTGGGTGGTGTCTTCTTTGGCGATTTGGGAGGCGTATAGGCGGTAGGGTTGTCGTGAATTGTTTCGTAGTAGGATCCGAGGGGTGTTCGTTGCGGCCATTGCTCCTCTTGCGATGTTGTTGCTTTGGTGGATCTGGTGAGGCTGGCAAAACATCGTCGACAGCAGGTTGCCGGCGGTAAAGCTGTGCTGCGCCGCACGAGGCCCAGTCGTGATACAGCGTTTCTTGACAGCGACATTGTGACTACCTTATGCTTTAGCTCATGATGCGACGGAATGCGATGCGGTGCGATGCGAATGCGCAGGAATGGTTTGTGATATAGGTAGGTAGGTAAGGTACAGAGAAGCGCGGAAAGAGATCGGATGAACGAGGAACTGGCCGGGAATTCGCACTTCGGCTTCGCCAGAGCTTTTGTGGGGTGGCAAGTCGGACGTCATCGGCGAAACCGGCATTTCAGGCGGGAGCTCAGCAGCACGTGATGGTTCCTTGATTTCACTCTCAATCTCAGCTCTCAGATCTGTCTCTTTGGGGGAGAATGGATGGATGGATGGATGTATAGGTGCATGTATAACTGTCCAATAGGAAAAATTAATATGATTAAAGGTATTCATTTACCGCCGTTGAAGCGGTTATTGGGAGCCCTCCATGTTGTTCCCGCGGGACCTTCACTTGTCCAAGACATTGCGCCGCAGCCAAGCGCTACCGCCTACCGCTTTTGTCCAAGCCCGCCTTGTTTAGCTGCAGCTTGCTGTGACGCGCTCCGTCCGGCCCAAAAACACCAAAACCACCATCCCGCATTGCCAAGCTGTCCGTCCAAGCAGCCGCCGTATTGCTACAACTCTCCTGTCATTTTCCCTACATTCTTCTTATCGTCGGATTATAGTTCGCTACCTGTATGAATGGTGTCCCCTTACCGGTCCCTCTGACTCTTCCGCAATGGACGGGCCCGCGTCAAAGAGACGCCGGGTCTCGCCTCGCACCTCCTCCGTCAACATTGGCAGCTCCAGCAGCGACGACGCGATATTGTCATCGCAGCACTCTCCCATCCCTGCAGCGAGTCGCCCGCCCAAATCCACGCAGACGAAGGCCGGCAAAGCGCGCCAGCAGTCGCAGACTCTAGACGAAGAACAGCCTGCGCCGCCAGCGACCGACGAATCAGGACGGAAACCTGTCGAGGAAGCTACCAACGCGCCCACAGCAGCAGCGAATGCGTCAGCGCAAGAGGAGGATGAAGCTGCGCAGAGCCCTAGGTCACTACCATCGGGACAAGCTGAGGGGAGCTCGGTTGGATTGCCCATCAGATCGCCTTTCAAGCCGAGGCCACGGCCGCTACCTCCGCCCGCGCCCGAAGGAGACGACGAGGCAGATTCATTCCTGGGGAGAAGACAACGGAGATCGCCAAACAGCGGTCGGCCCATTTCCTTCCCAGAACCTGAGCTGCCGCCTCCTTCTGCCCCCGACTCCGCCTCCTTCAAGCCCCCGAAAGGCATACACAGCAGTCCGTCGCGATGGAGAGACAAACCGAGGCCGAAAAAGAGCTCACCTCTGAAACCGTCTGCAAGCCAACCGCTTGGAAAACCCCGCAGCAAACCTGGATTGCCGATGCACAGCTTTGAGCTTCCGCCAAGGGACATCGATAGTACCTCAGGAGAGCGTCTTCTGCACGACAAGGCCCACCCAGCTCGTCAAGTTAGCGCATTTGATCCGAATGGAGCCAAGAAGAAGGAATTAGAAGCTCTTGACGAAGAGATTGCACAGTTGAAGCGAGATCTGCAGATAGTAAGCAAGGAGAACGATCGGATACGGCTGATGCAGTCTTCCGGCCGCATCCTGAGCTTCGCAGACGAGGAAGAGGTATTCGACGTGGTGCGGCGACACCTCATTGACTCCGAGGCAAAACCCCTACCTCCACCGTCGCAACAATTGTTGAAAGCGGCATTGAATCCGTCAGCGTTGTTGCCGTTTGGAAGGACAACGCCGGTTGTCGCCACAACAGAAGACGAGGTCAACATTGCGGACGTCAGGTCTCACCATCCAGTGAAGATGACGGCGGAGGAGGAATTGCCATATCTACAACTCTTTAGCCCATTCGAGGTTTCTTCGACCATGGCTGTTTTGCATGCGGAAGGTGACCAGCCTCTGCGGCAGCGACGTGTCATGACTTTCCGGTCGAAAGACGCTCCTGGACTCTTCACTTCCAAGGTTGAGATGGTGGTAAATGCCACCAACTCGAGTATCATGGAACTCAAAATACAATCCCTGGAGCCCGCAGCCAGGGCTGAGCTGGGACCTTTTGTCACCAGGATATGCGAGGGCGACTGCAACAGGAGCATGCAGCGCAACGTAGGGATACTGTCATGGGCCATGGGGGAATGGTACCAGGCGGCAGTCCACAGAGCACAGTTGTGGTCCAAGCTGGACCGGGAGCTGGCCTCCAAGAGCGACTTCTTGCAGGCCGTTGCCGAGGCGCGGAGGAAAAAGCCGCTACGAAGGACGGCTGAGGAGATGGAAGAGGAAACGGGGAAGCAGCCGGCACCCGCCTTGTCCTTTAAGAAGGCTGAGCTGGTTCATTTCATGGGTCAGCAAGCGTTTGAGTTCAACATCCCATCGAAGACGCGGTCGGAGGCGACGTCGTCTGTTCGGCTGGAGTGGAAGATTGACTTCGATTGGATTGGGGAGGCACAAAATAAGGTGACTGTCATGGTTGGTGTTCCGGGAAAGTGTAAGAACCGCTCTCACAGCCCCCTATTCGCTCGAAAGAAGATGCTAATGAACGATGTATATAGGGCGCAAGGCTGATCAGCGCGGCGTGCTGGGGAAGCTCCCCAAGCTGTTCGAGGATCTTGTAGAGGGAGGGCAGGACCCGTCTCTCGCTGTCAAGACGATTGTAGCATTGGTTGTAGGAGAACAGTGAAGGGACTGTGACGACTTGTGACGAGACATCAAGGGGTGGTCAAAGAGGGTGCTTTCAGCCAAGCATGCATCACTCCAGTTCGAAATGGGCACCCGTCTTGAGCCCATGATACCATCATCAAATGGTAGAGAAACAAGCGCAGGATGGGAACAAATGACGAAAGAAAAGTCTACGTGTATTGATCCCACAGTGATATTGCACACCCGTATTTTTTACATTATCTATGGTCTCTACCCCTCTCCCAATTGGCGCCACATAAGATATTGCATCACCACGAAGCATCTAGTCCACATCAACGCCCAGCTTCCTCAAATCAACCTTTGCCATTTCAATCTCCTCCATCAGCTCCTTGTGCGCATCGGGAACGTCATTGAACGTGAAGACGCCCCAGCCGAGGCGGAAGAGCAGGAACGCGCCGAAGGAGACGAGGGCCCAGAAGGGAAGCTGTTGGGGGGGCGGTCAGTTCAGTCTTTTTTCGTATCGCTTTTTTTTCTTCCCCTCCCCGAGGGAGCGGCGCCCAGGTGTTGTTTGCGATTTCGGAAAAGGGAAAGGTTTAGAGACGTACGACTGGGACGATTTCTTGTTGGACGAGGGGAGGGAGGGGGATGAGCTCGAGGAAGAGCGCAAAGTAGAGCTATAATGCGTGTGATTGAGCGACGAATTAGCGAAAACGGTTCTATCTTGTTTTATGCGAATTGGGCCAGATAGCCATGGCATGCCCTGACATGACAGTATATGACGGGGGAGGGAGGAGATGGAGTTTTCGTACGGAAGAGACCAAAAGGCCAATGGAAATGGTCTGTTGCGCGCGCGTCATCCTGACGAAGTTGTTTGCTCGCGAGGTTCGTAATGGGAGGGAGCGAGGACGTATGCGAAATGGCACTTCTTTGAAGAAAGTGAAAAGGAGCGTGAGTTTGCGTATCGCAAAGAGAAAGAAAAAAAGAGGGCGGAAAGGCGTGAAGTTGAAGGTTTTGGGAGGTTTTCCGCGATCTCTCTGTAACCAGCCAGGTGGCGCCTCAAGCAGCAGCTTTGTAGCCCAGGCTTAATTAGGGGAGAGGCGGCTGCGGCAACGCGTTTGGTGGATTGGGAAGAGGAGTGTGACTAAGCAGAGGGATGGGAGGGGGGATTGGTTGATGGGAAGCTGCGATGGACATGGGCTTTTGCTCCACTTTTTGTTTGTGTGAGGGTCTTGCTTGAGGTTGAGCTTGAACTTGGACTTGGACTTGAGCTTCCTTTTTCTGTCATGGCATTGGATGGCGGACGTTGTTCCTCTATCATTCCATCTCGGACCTGGCCTGGAGCATTGTCTCTATGGATTGATAAGAGACTCTGTGGATTGACACCTGCATTCATGGAACGATGCCGCTCTTGAGGACAAGGCTCACGCACTAATCGAACGGCGCAGCCAGATGTCCGTCCGCCCTTTACTTGAACGACTGAATCGCAGAAGATGCCTCCGTCAAAACAATCATCTCGCGACTCAGCATCATCAAGCCCAACCAAGGATGAACAAAATTCAACAAACATCAAGAAGGCTCACGCATACCATATATGCAAGTCACATCAACCAACAACAACACCTCGCCTGTGCTACTACAGTACACCGTATACAGCACCACGAAGCTCCGCGCAGCTGAACCCTGGTCTTCAGCTTTCCTCTCGCAGGCGTGGCGTCCAGTCACGGCTCTCTTCGGCCATGGCCAGCATCCGTCGCAGGCCCCATCCGAGACGAGATTGGCGCCCGGCAGCGGGTTGTGCCTGCAAAGCTGGCCGCTGGCAGACGGGCAATGGGCCTGTCGAGCCGTCCTAATCGCCGGTCCCGTCCATTTAGAGCCCGGGCGCTAATGCAGGCCTTTGCGATGTGCCGGCCCGTTGGTGATGCTTTGCTCTATGTATTCTGCTAGCTGCTGCTGCAGCTGCTGCTGCTCCTTCTCCTCCTCTGTACTCCGTACTTTGTACAAGTACGCATGCTTGTGCGAGAGAAGCTGCTGTGCGGTGCCAACTTGCGCAGCCAAGGGCCTCTGCATCGATGAGGCAAGGAGCTGCTCCCTTGTGAGACAGCTTGATTCCCGATACGGCGTACAGACCAAATGACGGCAGACAACGGCGGGGAATGTCTCACTCTTCAGCTCACAATTCGCCGGACAAATTGACCTGCGGCAGAGCCAATGACAATTCGAGCTGTGATGATTGCTCTAGAGGTCAACTTGCAGAGCTAGCGGTTGCTGCATGGGTGAGCTGGCACCGCGAGGAAGCAGTGAGTACCAGGTATTTGCTATTGTGATTGCGGTAGAGTGAGGCCGAGCAGTGAATGTCTCACAACAGAACCAGGTGTCTGGACCACCCAAGGCTACGCTTCGTCGACGGGGGACGTCCGAATCGTTACATTGGTCCATGTTTGTGCATATATTACGTCTGTTGACTTACCAGTGTTAGCATGTGGTAGTCATCGCCCCGGCTTTTCTCTTCTCTTCTTCTTCCTCGCTCCCCCATCTTCTTCTCCTCCTCCTCTTCATCTCACTCCTTTCACGCCCACTGCCTCTCTCATACTCGTTTCCTGCGTCCAAAGACTACGGCATCATGACGACCCCAATCCCAAAACCTCCTGGCGTGCCGCTGCTGGGCAATATCTTTGACGTGAAGCCCGGCAATACATGGGATTCATTACGGAAGCTCGCAGACAAGTATGGCGAGATCTTTCAGATCAAAGTCCTTGGCCAAACCATTGTCTTCGTTGCCAGCGCAGCCCTGGCCGAGGAGCTCTGCGACGAGAAGCGCTTCCGCAAGTATATTGGCGGGCCCATTGTCGAGATCCGCGCCGCAGTCCACGACTCGCTGTTCACTGCATATGACGACGAGCCAAGCTGGGGCATTGCTCACCGAGTCATCTACCCCAAGCTAAGCCCCGATGCCACGAAAGGTCACTTTGAGGAAATGCGAGATCTGGCCACGGAGCTGTTCAATACATGGAGAGGCCTGGGTGACAAGAATACCATCTCTCCGGTGGAGCAGTTCAACAGGCTGAACCTCGAGTCCACCACCTATGTCTTGTTTGGCAAGCGACTCAACACATTAATCGGCCCTCCCCATCCGGAGCTTCAGGCAATGGAAGATTCGACCTCGGAGGCGATGAAGCGCCCGACCCGCCCAGGCGTGCTTAATTGGTTGCTGTATGGCCGCAAGTTCGACTCGTCAATCAAAGTCATGCGAGACTATGCCGCAGACCTGGTCAAGTACCGCCGGGAGAACCCAACAGACAGGCAGGATGTGCTGGCCGCCATGATGAACACGTCCGACCCGGAGACAGGCAAGAAGTTGACTGACTCACAAGTCATTGACGAGATTATCACGATGCCCATTGGCAGCAGCACGGCACCCTGCCTGGTGTCGTGGGCAATGTACTTCCTGCAGAAGAATCCGGAGACGATTGTCAGGGCCCGCGAAGAACTGGACCGGGTCATCGGCGATGGTGAATTCGAGCTGGAGCATCTTGAGCGACTAGAGTACGTCCAAGGAATCATGCGCGAGTCGCTCCGTCTGTCCTCGGCGGCACCAGGCTTCAACATTGAGCCACGGCCAAAGGAGGGCGACAAGAGCCCTGTGCTGCTGGGCGGAGGCAAGTACCAGGTCGCTCACAACCAGGCCATGATTATCATCCTACACGGCGTGAACCGGGATCCAGCCGTCTTTGACGATCCGCTGGCGTTCAAGCCCGAACGCATGATCGGCGAGGCCTTTGAGAACCTGCCCGCCGCGGCCAAGAAATGGTTCGGCAACGGCAAGAGGGTGTGCATCGGCAGATACTACGCTCTGCAGTGGAGCTTGGTCGTGCTGGCCAAGTTGATTCGGGAGTTTGATTTTGAGCTGGCGGATCCGGAGTATAAGCCGGAGCTGGATGGATGGTTCAACGTTCGGCCCATTGGCTTTTACGTCAAGGTGAAGCCAAGGGCGACTTAGGTCGAGAGCGAGGCTTCTGCGGACTGACTTGTTTATTCATGGCGAGATCATGGTATGTAATGAGGGTAATAGTTTGAATTGGGCCAACGATGGAATACCACTTTGCTTTGACTGATACCCCCCAGAGTCCATGACTACCGACCTTCTGCATCCATCTCCTCCGTCTTCTTCAGGGCGACATACTTTTAGCTGCTCGCATGGGGATCTCCCTGAACGGGTCCTTCTCTTTCCTCAACGCCGTAATCAGCAGCTGCAGCCTCCCGTCCACTCTCTCATCCAGCTTGGCGCACGCCTCCTCCGGCGTCATCCTCCCCCCCTCGCACATGCCCTCCACATAGTCCACAATCTTCTTCCGCACGCCGACGTAATTGCTGGCATACTTGATGTCGCTCACGCTCCCCGTGCGCCAATGCGTGCCGTACTCCTTCTCCAGGCTCTCGATGCAGCGGAACTCCTTGCCGCCGACGACGCAGTTGACCTTGTACTCGTTCCAGACGGAGCGGACGGTGCGGCCCATGCGGCGGAAGGTGTATTTGCCGACGTAGTAGGGGCCCGAGTTGGTGCGCTTGAGGGTGGTGCGGCGGGGTGTTGAGTAGCGAGGTTTGGAGGGGGTTGATTGTGACTGTGACTGTGATGGTGATGGGGTTTCTGGTGTTGGTGCTGTTGATTCTGGCGGTTTCGGTGTTGGCGATGACGATGGCTGTGAAGACGACGATGCCGCTGCTGTGATGGAGTCTGGTCCATTCGGTGTTGACGATGCTGGTGACGACGATGGAGAAGCTATTGTTCTTGATGCTGCTGCAGAAGGCAATCCCCTTGTCGATGTATTCCCCCGCGAAGCAGGAGAAGACGTGCTATCCTCCGGAGCCCAAGACGCGCTCGAAGCCGCGCTCGGAGACGAAGACCCAGACGAGCCCGGCCTGTACCCGGCATCTCCATCTCCATCGTCTCCATCTTCGCTCGAACAATGCACCTCGACATGTGTCTGCCGCCGAGGACAACACTTTCCTTTCGGCGGCGACGTAGCAATGCCGTGTTGCCGCCGAAGCAGGGCTCTGAGTCGCGGTGCGCCGTCGAGGATCTTGAGGGCATCGTCTTGTTGGGGGCTTCGTTCTTCTTCATGGGGGGACGACAGTGCCCTTGGGACTGGCTTGAGCGGTGATCTATCTGCTGCTCCTTGTCGTCGTAGGGGGGTGTGTGTTGCTTTTGTGCCGGGTCTTCGTCTGACGGCTTTCAGGCCGGTGCTTCGTATGGGTTGTCTTTCGCCGATGGGCGTTGGGGGGAGATCCATGTTGAGATGGCTCGGGGTTGTCGTCGCTGTCGTCACGTTCTCGCCGCTGCTGTCATCCCCACTGCCTTCACCTCCGCCTTCGCACGTACCATGGTCTTCAAGAGGGAAACCATCCACCCCATCACGCCCCTCACAATCACCAGCATCCATCATCCCATCATCAATCTCTCCCTCAGCCACTCCCCCCTCGTCTTCTTCATCCTCATCATCCCACAACCTCCCCACCAGCCCATCCACCCTCTCCCCCAGCCTCCGCAACGCACCCCCATGCCCATCCACCCTCTCCCCCATCCTCCCCAACGCATCCCCATGCCCATCCACCCTCCGCGCCAGCCCTTCCAACCTCCCCATCACAATCTTCATCTCCGCCCTGCGCCGCCTCCGATCTTGATCAAGCTCCTCCCGCAGCTCGTTCAGGCTCGAGGCATAGTGCTCCTGCATGTTGACCACCATCGTCATCAACTCCTCCTCCGGTATCACGCAGTCAGGCCACTTCTTCTTCTTCCCCACACCAGCTTGCTTCCCCGTTTCTTCTCCTCTTCCAGGCGTCTTCTTCTTCTTCTTGATCCCGCCGCCGGGACTGCTGCTCTTCCTCTTAAGTGCAGACGGGATAGGAATCGCACTTTTGGCCGGGCCGGGGCGCAGACGGGGGAGTTCGGGGCAGGTCGCTGCCGCGCCGCCGGGTGGATCCGCCGCTGCGCCTCCGGGGACTCTTTTCGGGACCGGATGCGGAGAGCCGGTGTGGAAGGCGGAAGGGTCCCGTCGGTTTCTGCGAGTTGTGCTTGAAGCAGTGGGAGCTGCTGGGGAGCCTTGGGGACATGTTTCGGTGCGCTGATGCGTTGTCTGCTTCTGTGGTTGGTCCATGGCTTCAGTGTCCCATCTCTCCGTATGCTGTCCACGCAGAATATCAGGTATGTAATAGAAGGGTTCTTTGATTGCGCCTTGAAGACTATGTAGAGATATACTGAGTTTGCTGTCAACACAGGGAATGACCACTATTTATCACTCGTTGCACGATGCCTACTGAATGTTGAATGTGAAAATGTGCTTTGATTGCTTCCTATCTAAAGCCGGAATTGAGGAACAAAGAGCCTGGCTCTGCTCGTCATCACGGGCCTCGGACGGGCCCTCGCCGCCCCAGTTGTTTGGTTGCATTCCAGTGGCAACGGCCATGCTCTTTATTCTAATCCACCAGCTCTATGGTATAATGGTCATTCATCTCGTCCACATCGTTGGGTTCCGCACCGTTCAGCCTGGTCAAGTGCAACCAGTCCCTCCGCTCAAAAGAGTATGCCAAAACGTGAAAGAAAAAGGGGGAAGCAAGGTTTCAAAGAACAGCTTTGAATCGATCTTCGCACTCCCCATGTCTATGCAAGTTAAAAACAAAGTATAATGTGAAAAAGGCAAGAAAATGCAATCGCTCTCCTGGTATATGCGCATGCTTGGTATCTCATCTCGTGCAGACCCACACGAGAACCTGAAAGACGGTGAAGAAAAAAAAAGAAAAGTAAAAGCAATCGGGTATATAGCGCCGAGTAAATGTGATGCGCCGAAATGCAAAATGAAAAGGTGATCCATAGATGGGGTATCAGAGGACGGGAAGTGATTAAACGGCAATGCTTTTGCGATGGATGCGGATGGAGAACCGGCTCTTGCGCGACGAAGAGGTGTTGCAGGCAGACACACACTTCTCCTCTGGCTCGTCCTCCAGGTCTAGCCTGTAGCGACGAACGCTGCCGGTGTCATCGTCAAAGGCGACGTGCCTGTTCTTGCCGGCAAAGCAATCCGGCAGCAGGTTCTTTCGAATCCAGCCCTTGACACCCTTGCCTGCAGCGTCAATGGCGGCATACTCCAGTCGACGAGTTCGATCACTGGTCCAGTAATGGGTTGTCTGGGGCGGCAAGAAGGTATTCTGGGCCTCCTGGCTTGTCTCCGTGACTTCGGCAAGTTCAGGGGCCTGAAACTGGTAGTAGGCCGTTGGGAGAGCGGTATCGATAGTTCGAGGTTGGTAGGAGACGGATGTTTGAGTGGTTGCGGGCCGGCGAATTTGAGGGCGAATACGGGATCGCAGAGACTGGGCTGATGCGGTGCCATACTTGGACATGCCCGATACACGCCGTGAAGGCTTAGGCCGAATGTAAGTGGCCGACGTGCGTGGCGAGGAAGCATGCGACTCGTAACCAGAATCCTTTCGCTGAACCCTGACAATGGTGGGAGACTGCTCTCTCGGAGACCTGGAAGAGCGAACGGGCTGGCGCCCCCGCGAGGCTGGAGGAGGCGAAGACAGAGGGTCTATCCAGCTCTGGTGGGAGATAACGGATGTGCGCCGTGAGGAAGCCATGTTGGTAGAGAGATTCGACAAGGTTTGCGTCCGGCGCCGTGTAAGTGATAAGTATGTTGGGCGGCTACCATACAAGCGACCAAGAGGAGTTGGTTATGACGAGGGCGTCACGGCCAGCTTAAAGAAGACGCCAAGCTATCAAAAGAAGCGTAATCTGAAGGTTGAATGTCGGCGGGAGCCAGATAGGAAGATGAAAGTATTTATCTGCAGGGCAGGAGAAAGAACCCCACGAAGTCATGAACTCGTAAATACGCCTGTGAGATTACGAGCGGCTCGAAATAAAGGATATCAAAAGACAAAAACAATGTGTGGTCTGGGTTACCGGCCGCAAGGAACCGCACAGGAGGACCGTCACGCAAGAGTTATAAAACACAGCTCTCGCGGAGGCGCCCGTTGACTCTCGAATCGATGAGGGCGACAAGCGGGATTGCGACTGGCGACGGCAGGAGCTTCGATTGGTCCGGTCTATGGCGTCCGATGCAGGGCCCACGGTAGGCGGGGACAAAGAAGAAAAAAATAAAAAGCCAAGGGGTATTGAGTAGGGATCCGCTGCTGGTGAGCCGATCCTTGCCCGAGTATATGCAGGGCCGGGGGTGGTTGAAGCCGGCTGTGGAGTTTAGAAAGGACGGGGTCGAATCACCAGTCAGCGGTGAGCAGCAGCTTGCTCAACCACGGCAGCAGGGGTCGGTTGGCGAAGACGAGATTCCGACTGATTTGATGGGCGACTATCTTTTGCCATGTAGTACTGCCAGTGGGCGGCAACGTGTTTTCCCTTTGTGTGTTCGTTCTCTTGCTCTCTCCTCTCCTTGGCGGAAACAGCAAGCGATGGACTGCAGACGTACGCCTGCCGTGGCTGAGGCCAAACAAACGGCTGATGAGAAGAGAGCAAAAGTCCTCGCGAGTCAACGCAAAGGCGTCGAGAGGGCGTCGATCTGCTTGTTGCGAAAGCAACCAGTCTCGTAATAAGTATTAGACGGCTGTGGTCAAGGGCAGGCTCTGTGCAGAGACGGCGTCGCGTGGCTAATCGATTGGACCCAAAATCCAGTGTCCAGGACGGTTTGGCGGTTGGCAAGGGCCCATCGCCAGGCAGCGGAAGCTGAGCTCCAGTCCGTTAAAATAGGTGCCAAGTGGAGAGCTGCTCAGGCCTCCTCTCGCTTCTTGGTCAGTCTTGAACGCTTAAACGACCAACAAAGTGGGTTGACGACGAGGGTTGGTAGGGGCTACAAGGGCGCTATTGCAGAGCCAAGTCGAGCAAGACCCAGGATCTTCTGCAGAGCAACTTGCGTCGCCAAAGGGGGAGGGACGATAGGTGGATGATATAACACTTGCAGGTTCGTGCTTTGAGCGGACCAGGTATGATGCACGTATCTGCGAGAAGGGTGTCCAACCGTCGAATGGAAGAATCACAGCCGAGGGATTATCAGTGAAAGACGTCGCAGCCGTGCATGTGCCCGCAGTGCAAACAGAGTACCAGTACCTGTCATGTGCGCAGATCAGCATCGGGGAGGTCGTCATGACATCGCCAGTGTCGAGTTTAGTCCGTACAAGTACATGCCATTTAGCCTCTCCAAAACCAGGCTTGTGCACATGCCACCAGCGCCAACAAATCACGGCATAGTCTCGCGTTTGTTACCGTGGGTTTTGCGCAGCTTTCGGGCGTACGAGGGACCAGAAGCCTTCGAACCTGCCGCTGCCTGTCCTTGGTACCTTGCTTGCTGCAGGCCAGGTGGGGGCGCTGCAACACCGTCCCGGCATGCAGATGCACTGATAGGCTGCAGCCTTCTTACAGGTAGGAACCTCGCAGATACGTATGTATGCAGAAGCAGTGTTTGCAGCATTTGCAAAGCTTGTCGGTAGCGTCGAGAGGGGGGGTCATGCGCAGCGAACCACAAGCAGGGCGAGTCGAGACAGAATGTGGCCTGCTACAGCGTGGTGGTTGGACGGCGGCATCCGATGTCGCTGGAGGTGACGCCTCGCCCGCGTCGCCATTGGCCACGGGTAAAAAGAAGGTTGCGGGATGGAACTTGGCTTCTGGTGATCATCAGGTTGTTTCTAGTCCAGCGTGGCGGCTTCTGTAACCGTAGCCGATGGTGGCCACGAGCACGAGGGAATCGCGCAAGTTGAGGGAACAAGACCACCACCACTATATCCGGCCAAGGAGAGGGGCGACTCGATCGGGGCAAAGTTCGGCTGTTGGAGATGCGTTGGAACATGGAAGCGTCTGGATTCGTTCTGTGCTCTGTGCTGTCATTGCGCATTGTCCTGTTGAACAGCGTTGGTGCGAGACCATCAGTCGCGATAGTACTCCGTAGCAAGAAGTACAATACTCTGAAGGCGCATGCCAGCGCCGCCTTCTTTCTCAGCCGTGCAAGCATCATGAGGCAGAGGCGCCTCAGCTGAGAATGCTAGACTGTGCACGGAGCAGCTGTTAGTACGTACTAATACTGATCTTGTATTGAGTTTGAAGCTCGACAATCACACGCATCACGCACGATTACAGCTTGTAAGCAGACGAACGAGACAAAGTATCAGACACGAGGAGGGGATGAAGTCTCGCATTCACATGTCATGGGAAGCTGCGACAGTCACAGTTTCCTTCCCGGATCATCTCAGGCACAGCTATTATTACGGCTCTTGCCATTGGCGACAGCAGTGCAACGGCAGGTGCAACAGCTGCACTTGCACAAGTGACAGCTCAGCACCAGAAGCCAAGCGAGAGGGCAAGCAGGACAGCCCTCGTGACTGCCCAATCGCGGCACCTAGAACTTCGCGCTCGCACAGCATAAAGCGGTGAAACTGAGACAAGCAGCAGCCACGCCCAACGGGAATGGTCTGAGCCACGACGGTGCCTTCCTCGCTCTCTCACACGCTCCTGCTTTGTTGTTCTGTCTCTCCCCTCCGTGTCTCCAGGCTGTATTCTGGGGAAGGAGCGAGGTATCTCGGTATAAACTTGCATGTGAAAGTGCAGATAGTTGTGCATAGTACTACTAGTACTATTTGCATGTGCCTGAACAAAGGTTTGTCCCCATTCGGGCTTCTCCGTACGGGGCAGAAGATGAAAGACGGGGTTTGACGACAGACTGACCACATGTAGTATTTCCTGCGAACCTAACAACTTCAACTTGACTCACGGGCACAATCGTCATTCACGTTTTTGCTTCTACATAGGCTACTGAGTCAGTAGTCCCAGCACTCCGTATTGGCTCTAGAGCTTCTGCCAAGCTGCCAACCGCGTGCTCTCCCCTACAAGCTGCCGCGCCGAGTGGGCAAGGTACCCTCGCGCCCAAGCATGGCGGCGGAGTACTTGCTGCTCCTGCTGCGACCTGGATGACATGCCTTGCCTAAAGTTGCTTCTACCCTGGCCTGGCTCTAACCTTGCATCATCATCCTGCCCTGGACCAGGACATGGTACAAGGGCAAACGAGTGCACCTGGAGCAGAAGCAGGGCTCCCTCTGCGTCCCATCATGCAAGGGACGAGCGCAACGCCAGCTTCCGTGTGGCCTCAGTCATTGGCATCTGCTCGCAATTTCGGCAGGCAAGATCCCAGCCCTAGGGGCCCAATTTCCTCCTATCCAGAATATTCGGTCGGCCTTCTAGACGAATCTCCATCGAGCGGAAAGGAGCCAGAGGGTTGGGACGGTCAATCGCAATCGCAATCTTCTCCTTGCCCAGCAGATGAGAATGGCGTGCCGTTCTGGGGGGGGAACTCGTTCGCTACCAAACTCCAATAGACAGTCCCGGCCACGGCCAGGCGGCGACATGGACAGGCATCGCGTATCCTGCCTAGATGAGTGCTAGCACCATGCACAATCAATCGCAGACTCGGCTCCTGTCCCGATGGTTCCGAAAGAGGCCTCTGAAGAGGTTGCGGCTCGGCAATGGCTACGAATGTTGCGTACAATCTGTACGGGCCTACTAGTATCCTCATTCGAAGCATTTGGCAAACTCGAATCGATTGGTATTGGATCCGCGCGGCCCGACGGCTCACGCCGCTTGCGCTGCTGGCCAATGGCTTTCCCCGGATTCCTTTGGCTCCAAAGGATAGCGGCTGCTAAGAATATTCATTGGCGCCTTTAAGCGCTTTGGACGTCGTTTCGAAGCATTCTAGACGCCTGTGTTTGGTGTACCTGGGACAGATTCGGCGCCAATCCGGTTACTCGTGCCTTCAGACATGGGGGAGCAAAATCCCTTGCTCTGCTTCCCTGTCCTATCCCCATGACAGTCGACCAAGGGGCGTCATTTCGGCAGGTGCTGATTCTGTTGAGCCCCTCTTCAAGTCGTGCAGAATTCGACGCCTGTCATTATCTGCGGGTCTCTTCACTCCTTCAAAAAAAAATTTCGCGGGGGGTTGACAGAAAGGGGCTTCTCCGGAGGATCATCCGAGGGATCGAGATTTACTCTGCATGGCCTGCCGCTCTCGAGCTCCTACAACGCTGATGGAAGCTCGAGGATGCTGGAGTATGCCACAACATAATCTGCTGTGGTCTATTCGCAGTGTAGAGAAAGCCAAAGAACCCACGATAATACGTGCCACAAGCTTCACATTACAACTCCAAAGGCCACAGCATCCATTGATACAGAGAAAAGAGGGATACTCCTCTGACCTCTATCGGTAGTTGGTCTTGACGATGACAAGCTCTATACCCGGCCTTGAGTGAAGCTTGGTCTAAGACTTGCCACAGCAGACGAAGCACGAGGCACACATCTCATATTTCGAGATCTTAATGATGGAGACTAGACTCTCACGATTCATATCCGTCACTGAACCCTCGGGTTTGGTGGCAAATGCTGCGTATGCCTATGCAATGAGCTTCTGCTCACCGCTAACGATCGCGAAACTCCAGACCCTAGAGCTAGAGTTGCTGTTCTTTTGACTCTCCCTCACAGGGAAAGGAGAAACTGTTTGATCACCTGCGCGGGCCGCAGCGAGCACTCCGACAACATTCCGGATGGCTCAAGACACGATGGAATGGAAACAGATCGCACCACCACACTCTATGGAACGCCATTGGCCAATTCGCCAGGGCGCGGAAATACATGATCCAGAGCTGTCTAAAATTAGGCAGTGGTGATTCTCGCTCGCTGGCAGGCTGTGAAGAAAAGCACCAGGCTGGCTGAAACTGTATTTGGTGCATTGTATGGAGATCAGTCCGGTGTTTGCTTTCCACCGCAAGGCTGGATACTCTCCGGTGGATGTCATGTATGAAGCCAGCCCTCAAGCCGGGCAGCAATGGTACCGCATTACCTAGGCTTAGCCCATCATGCGTGGGAAAGAAAAAAGCGACGCTTATCACATACAAGATATAGTGGCAGACCGGCGGCGTATTCTTTCCACTCCTTGCCTATCAATGATCTGTCACTAATCGTTGAATCTGTTGGCCGTTGGTCATCTCAGAGCATCCCTTATGTGTCTTAGATGTTGTCAAGATTCAGGAATGGATATTCACGTCGAGTGTCTCAGCGACGAGCCTGCGAGGCCGACTATGGCTCCGGCGGGATATCACGACTTTACACATTAGTATGTATATCCCTTAATTCTCGCACGACGCATTTTAGGGGGATATAAAAGACAAGTCAAGTTCCAAGCCGACTTCTTTCATCTCAACGAGTCGGATTCATATCTCTAGGCCTCTACATCTCCATCTTACCGAATCACACTCATCCAGATTGTAAAGTCGAGCCGTCAAGATGCAGTTCAAGCTTCTCTCCATCTTCGCCGCCGCTCTGACGGTCCAGGCCATGTCCTCCACTCAGCAAGGCCAGGCCATGCAGCAGAGCGAGCAGAGCCAGCAGGTCCACCAGCTGGAACAGCTTACCCACGACATCGTGGCTCAGCATGTGGCAGAGTTCCGCGAGCTTGATATCGGCGGCGCTGGACTCAACGCTACTGCCGTCACATCAACGCTGAACAGCGTCAGCGACGCGATCGCCATCACCGGAAACATCGTCAGCAATATCTCTTCCACCACTATTGCTCAGCAGTTTCCTGTAAGCTAAGTCTGGCGGTCTTGGGTAGTAGTAAAGCATACTGATGATATGAGCTTGCCAGGCCCTCGTCAACGGCCTGAGCGCCCTGGCTGGTAACGTGGTTACCAACAGTGGCAACATCGTCACCACCCCAGTCACCTCGACCTTTAACCAGACAGACCAGCAGAGCGTTTACACCGCTTTCGCCAACGTGCGTTATCTCCTCCAAATTAGAAAGCAGTCAAAGAATCATACTGACAGTCATACAGCTCGCTCAAGTCAACGACCAGTTCGTCAGGAGTTTGATCGGTCCGACCGGTGTTGTTTCCAGCTCCCTCCTCCGCGGCCCCATCGCCGTCGTCCTCAACCTGATTGAGAGGAGCATCGTCAACCTGGCCGGTGCCACGATAGCCCGTATACCCGCTTACGCCCAGCAGGCCCAGGGCCAGCTGAACACCATCCACGCCGATCTGGCTCTAACCGCCAAGGTCTCAGCCTAATTATTCTTGTGCTCTTTTTCAGATTTGGGGTACAAGCTGCGGATGAACGATATAACGGGAACTTGAGCGGTCAGGAGCAGAGATGGACCCCCAAGCGAGGCGGAGGGGATGAGATATGAATGATAGGACTTTACCAGCCAGATCTCTTTTGTCATTATTCGAGATAAGGATATGATTCGTATGAATGAACCATTTACTGCAAAAAAAAAAAAATGTTTTGATGAGAGATAATTCCCCAAAAAAATAAGTTGCCCACTATCAGAGTCGAACTGATCACCTTGTCATGTCAAGTAGTTTACTAGTGACACGCTATACCGCTTAGCCAAGCGGGCTTTCAGATGCGGAACGAGATTTTTAATTGAGAATATTAAGGTTTTGCAATGTCTCCACCTGAGGATATCTTTCTCCTCGGCAAAAAGTATGGTCTTCGTACCAACTGAAAGGTCAACCCAACTGTTCCTTCTTCTACGCCGCATGTAAAAGAGAGTAACTGAAGCTTCATCATATATCCGCATGATGACTTGTTGGTAAATGGGATCATGGATTATATTATACACACCCAGAAAAGACTATAAAGTCAGGCCAGACAGTCTATATATACACAGTTTGCGGTTTGGCGACGTCGGGGACGATATGCCGCCTACCCTGTAAACGAGCAAAAGTCTGGCACATGCATCCTGATTCAACCACACATCCAAGAACAGTTCGCTTTCAAGCTACACTCTGCCATTTCCATTGTCAAGAAGTAGAGACTAATAGATCAACAATGTGGCGTCTGAAACTAAATCCAGAGGCATGGTAAAAAAGCAAGCCATCTGGGTGTGCGGCCATCTCAGCGAATCCACAACCCAGGCTTATTCTTCCCAAGGGAATGGCAATATGTCGCTACGAGTCGCCGCAAGGTATGAGTCAAGATTCAGGCATAGAGCCGACATGCCTTCGTACTCTTGGACGGTCCGTTTGCAGATGCCACCTGTTCTCATCTACTCGGTCACAAAGGTTTCGCTGTATCACCGAGAAGGGGTACAGCCCGTGGCGCGTCAGCCTGCTTCAATTCTCCGACTGAATGTTTGTCCTCATCAGTGAATAGCAGTCTCGTTAGAGAGGAAACTGTTCTCGAAAATAGCCGGGCAATACATGCTTGACATGTACGAAGCCAGCGTAGAGCGCTCGTCAAAAGCAGAATTGACGAGCAACAGTACTCTTCACATTGTCGACATGTGATGTTCCTTGTTTCGTGACGGTCGGTTCAAGTGCTCGAGGAGGGCAGCTCTATATTGCACTGCATGCGACAATTGCAGTGGTTTGAGGAAAATCGCTCCGCAACCACGACAAGAGAGTAGCCCGTGAAGGGAAGAGTGTGACGACTCCCAGTGTTCACCTTGTGATACAGCATGCCAGGGCCCGGGGGTTAGTCGTGCGATGAGAATCGAAACCTTGTGCACATCCGATTAGCACTTCCAGTGGCCGGACCTCTTCGTCACAGCGCCATATCCCTGTTTATCAGTAGCAATGGGCATACGAGTACTGGTAAGCTTAAGCATATAGTGATAGCGGATCATCTTTCAACGTGGAGCCGCTCCCGCTCTCCGCTTCTGGGATGTAGAGATTTCCCCAGACTGATCGCTCGGCATCTGGATGTGGAAAATTGCTGATGAGTCGGCTGTTTCGGAGACTGGCGGAGGCCATCAGGACCTGCTCGATCGAGTATAGGGGGGCGTTGCAGAAAGTCGGACAGGTCAGGCCTGGGCAACGGTCAAACGGAACACAGCTGAACAGAAAGGCTGGCCGGTTCTTGTCTCGATTCATATAATTCAAGACCGGGGAAAGCTGCCTCTGCTCTCTCGTGACCAGAGCTCGCAACCCCGCGAGACCGGCATCTGATCCATTGCAGCGGAAGTTTTGCTCCCGCTTCTCTCGCAATATGGAAAACGGTATGCTAACAGGGGCGAGCTCGAGTGGTGGGGCGAGGAATGCGGTAGGACAGAAGACCGCGTGGGTGCAACCAACGAACCATAGACGAGACGGATGCCCGAATCCGTGTCGAGGGCCTCGTTGCTCTGCCCTTTCTACTGTGATACGATACGTTCTCTGCGCTTCGGGCTCCGTACTATGCGCTTCGGGCTCCGTACTCCATGTAACCGTTGTGCTCCCCTCGACCGCGGAAGGTGACAAGAGGCGAATACTATTTTGAATAGCACGATTCAAGCAAGAGATAACTTGGACTCACTGCCAGGCTTTCATGCCCTCTCGAGTCTCCCACGATGTCATGGCGTCTCTGACGCAAACAACACGCTGCTCTTGGTCGATTTAATTCACTAGGAGACGCCGCCGGAAGTGCTGAGATCATCCCATCGCTGAGGCAATCGAGTGGCGAAGGCGGCAGGGAGGTGCCGCTGTCTGGTTTTATTCGCAGCCAAAGTCGCAGCACCGGCTATTGACAACGATGGCGAGGAGCCGAAACAGCCACAGCCGGCGGCTGCAGTCGAAGCGAACTGATGGCCTCTTTCTGAGCCTCCATTGGCCTCGTCATGGCTGTCCATCAGCATTCTCAGGCTATATTCGATTCTCTTGCTGGGCTCGCATCCAGTAACCCCCAGTTGGCGTTGGTTCACGGGCCGATGTGACACGACACATGCAGCTTCACGATTATCCAGCTTCCCCAAAGCTGGCGTCGAGGCGGGTTCCTCGAGCACGTCGACGCTTGAAAATTTTATATTAAGCATCAAAAGCTAGGGACCTACCCGTCTGAGGTCGCATCCTGCGATGGGTTCATCCCAAGTTGATAGCCGGCAGGTACCGGCAGGTAGCGCGCGCAGCCAGGCGTGGTGTGCCGACTACCGCAGGGTACATGGCGCGTGGACAGGGTTGCCATGCAAACCCCGCATTCGCGTGTCGAGGAAATTGCCCATTAGGAAGCTATTGCGGCCATTAGCAGGATGACGATGGATGGTCGGGTGGATGGGAAAAAGGGAAAAGGGAAAGGCGAGGAGGGAGAAGGGGAAAGGGGAAATTGTGAGTGGTGAGTGATGATGGATGATTGAACGGCATGCGCGAACATGCAGTGGTTCGTGAGGGCTCGAACGCGACTCGCCTGAGCGCTGCGCCTGTGTCCGTGTGTGGGCAGCGCGATGAAGCGTCGCATTGCGTCCAATCCCGACCCCATGCTCGTTTCCCCAGGCTTTTGATGCTGATGAGGGGGAGGCAGACCAGGAGGCTACTGTATGTATGGACTAGCCGCGGAGGTTTTCTCTTCCCGCAGAATGGGCGTGAGTGTGAATGGCCTGTGGACTCGCAGCCTTGCCTTAGCTAATCGGCCGAACCCCATGCGGAGAAACGGCGCCTCCTGCTCCCCCAGAGAAATAAAAGTGGAGGGGCCAAACAGACAACAAAAATGCAAGCCTCTGCCCACTTTTCCTCCCTGTATTTGACCGTTGATAAATCCCCGTCTCGCCTCGAGCCTCCGGAAGACGCGACTCTGCCTGCGTTTCTCCGATCCAAGGCCACGGGCACAGGCACAGGCACAGGCACAGGCCTCAGCGATCGGCAAGCCCCCAGAGCCATGGCCACAGCGGCCGCGGCAGCAGCTGGCGGCGCGGCGGCGGTTGCTGCGGGTGCAGACACAGGTGCG
Organism: Trichoderma citrinoviride; assembly: GCF_003025115.1. Classification (NCBI taxonomy): domain Eukaryota; kingdom Fungi; phylum Ascomycota; class Sordariomycetes; order Hypocreales; family Hypocreaceae; genus Trichoderma; species Trichoderma citrinoviride. The sequence continues at coordinate 257,762 of NW_020194725.1, read as the reverse complement.
TTCAGTCCCGTCACTTGCTCACGTTCCAGCCCGGTCCCTCTGCAGCCGCGTGGGTGGCACCAGACCGCCCCGGGCATTGGGACCAGTGCAGTGCAGCGCAGCGCAGCGCAGCGCATTGAGTGCACCTCAGTGTGGCCCCCTAACTAACGCTGCTGTGGCTCCTCGGCCACAGGCGCTGCAGGCTCTACAGGCCCTCCAGGCCCTCCGGGCACAGGCTCCATGGCGATGGGCTCAGCAGCTCCCGCGGGCTCAGTGGCTGCTGCGGCCACTGCAGGCGCTTCAGCTGCTGGCGCCGGCGCTGTCCACGCCCTCACCACCTCGCCCGAGTCGGCCTCAGCCTCCCAGCCCGCGTCGCCAACCGCCTCGACCACGCCGCCGCACAACTCGCTCGCGTCCGCTGCAACCTCGTTCCACCACCATCCTAGAGGCCGCCTGGTGAGCAGAGCCTGCGATCGCTGCCGCCGGCGCAAGGCCAAGGTCAGTCTAGTCCGTTTGATCCTGTTGTTGTTCACTGCCCCTCCTCCTCGCCGTCTCTCGATCCCTGGTCCCTGCTCTTCATATGTCCTCTCGCTGCCCGGTCCTCCTCCCCTCGTTCCTGTTCCCCCTCCTCCCGTCCCCCTCTCCTGCGTCTGTTGTGCGTACACAACATACATACATACAATACATCAGCATACATCACAAGCGTCGTGTCGTGCTGTGTTGTGTGTTGTGTTTTGTATTGTGTTCATAACTCGTTCACACTGCATTCTCGTCTCTGATGCTGCGCTACTCCCCCGTCTTACACTTGGATACTCTCGCCTTGCCACCACTGACAAATGCCCTCCCCCGTCCAAAGTGCGAGTACCTCAGCGCCGTCGATAGCTGCACGCACTGCCGCGATGCCCACGTGCAGTGCACTTTCGACCTCCCACTGGCCCGACGCGGTCCCAAAGCGAGGAAGAAGAGCGACCAGCCCGGCCAGCCGCCTCCTGATCCGAGCTCGCTCTCCACCGCGGCTCGACCCGGCCAGATGCCGCCGCCGCTGACCTTCGCCGGCCCCGCAGTAGCCGCGCTGCAGCCCTTCGCCTCGGCGTCGCTGTCGCCCGACGCGGCCTGGGAGCCCGTCGAGCCCCTCGGCATTGACAACGGCCTGCCCCGGCAGCCGCTGGGCGACCTGCCCGGCCTCTCCACCATCCAAAACATCTCGACGCGCCAGCGATGGATACACCTGGCCAACGCCATGACGCTGCGCAACACGACGCTAGAGCGCGTCTCGAAGCGCTGCATCGACCTCTTCTTCGACTACCTCTACCCCCTCACCCCCCTGGTGTACGAGCCGGCCCTCCGGGACGTCCTCGCATACATCTTCTCCCAGCCCTTGCCTGGGGTCAACCAACCATCGCCTCTGTCGCAGCTCACGCCCGACCCGACCACCGGCACCACCCCCCTCAGCGCTGCCGAATCGTGGGTCGGCTTTGGCCAGCCCAACGGCTCGCGAACCGTCGGCAGCAGGCTGGCTCCCTGGGCTGACTCGACCTTCACCCTGGTCACGGCCGTCTGCGCAGAGGCGGCATTCATGCTACCCAAGGACATTTTCCCCGAAGGAGAATCCGTCTCTGAGATCTTGCTCGAAGCCTCCCGAGACTGCCTGCACCAGCACCTCGAGGCCGACCTGGAGAATCCGACGGCCAACTCGATTGCAATCCGGTATTTCCACTCCAACTGCCTCCACGCTGCGGGGAAGCCCAAGTACTCGTGGCACATATTTGGCGAGGCCATCCGCCTGGCGCAGGTCATGCAGCTGCACGAGGAGGCTGCCCTCGAGGGGCTCGTCCCCATCGAGGCAGAGTTCCGCCGCCGCTGCTTCTGGATTCTGTACCTGGGCGACAAGTCCGCTGCTATACTCAACAATCGGCCCATCACCATCCACAAATACTGCTTCGACGCCGGCATCACCACGCTATATCCGTCGGGCATTGAGGACGAGTTCCTGAGTACGGCCTCCGAGCCTCCCCGAAAGAGCTTCATTGCCGGCTTCAACGCAAATGTGCGGCTGTGGCAGTCCGCGGCTGATTTGCTGCTGGAGATCCGCGTGCTGCAAGACCAGATGATGCAGCACTTCCGAGGGGCCATGCCCCCCAACCATGTGCTGCCCTCCGCCGACAGGCAGCACCTCGATTCTCTCTATGTTCGCTTCATCACCTGCTTGGACGATCTCCCGCCGTACCTCCAGTCGTGCACCTTGGCCATGGCAGCGATGGCTGAGGGCAACGGGTCTGCCGAGTCCAAGCAGTACGTGATACAGTGCATCAATCTGCAGGTGACGTTTCACTGCCTTCGCATGGTGATTACGCAGAAGTTTGAAGATCTCTCATATTTTGCTCCTGGCGTTGAGCAGGCTGATCTCAGGAAGTCGGAGATTGTGCGAGACATGCTGAGGGTGATGAACGAGGCGCCCTTTTGGGGCCTCCAGGCCAATGGCGAGCCAAACGTGAGTTGTTTCTTTCTCTCTCTCCTCTTTCCTGCACACCCTTTCCTGGATCCCCCTCCTTATATCCCTGCGGATATTTATACATTTACGCCTCGGCACTTGTTGTTGTTGCTAACCTGTCCTGCTTGTTATCTGGATGCCCACAGGTTGAAAAGATTCGCCTCATCGGAGCTAGTTTGCTGGCCATCATCCACCGCAACCAGGATTCACCCTTGGCCACGCGAGCCAGGAGCGACTTTTCCGTGCTTTTGGATATTCTCACGCGGCTGGACTCCAAGGCGTCGGACCAGCTGAGGAACACGTCTAATACCGTTGTTGGCTAAATGTGTGTGGAAAAATCATTGTCGAAGGCGGATGTAAATATGGCAAGGATGTTGTTACTTTTCCCTTTCAGCGTTGCTGGGGTATCTTCCTTCCCTTCCTTTTCTCTGTCTTTTTTTTTTTTTCCAGCCAGGGGGGACAAAAGGCGTTTCCTTTTTATTTTTTCCCCCTCCCAGTCAGGGCTGTTTGATTTAGCATTTGAGTGTACATCTGCCCTTACTTAATGAGAATATGGACATCTCCCGCCAGTCCCGGGATTTCATCCTGTTGGTGAATATATCCGTGGTGAATTGACTATAAAGTAAGGTAGGAATGGGGTTGCAATGCAGTTGATGACCCTTGTGAGAGCCAAAAATAAGCGAAGGATGAAAGTTCTCACAAGGATTGGATACGAAGTGAGACGAGTGTGATCGGGGAATTGCCGGGATCGTGGCGGAGAAACATTGGGACGTTGTTGTAACGCTGCGATTTTCTCCGTATTACTGCTGCTGCTGATTTACCTACATATCTACATCTTTATAGATCTACTTGTAAGGTATAGATATATCGTCCTTGATAAGGAAAGTTATATATATTCATGTATAGCATATGGAAAAAAAAAGGCATATATACAGGGCAAGATAGGAGGCTTTGTGCCTCTTGTCTCCCATTTGTTGTAATGAATGGCTGATATAGGTAGGTAGCATTGCATTTTCAAACATGAGGCTAAACTTGAGCTTCGTACGGCTGATGACTTGCTTGCTTGGTTGCTTGCGTGCTTGCGTGCTCGACTTCTGCTAGGACCTGTAGGTACCTAAGGAGCGAAGGGACAGACAGATACACACGGGCAGACAGACAAGAAAGAAGAAGGAGAAAAAAGAGGCAAAGAACAAGGGAAAGCACACAGACGGCATAAGGGCATAACAAAGGCAGAATTCGACAAAGGGGGGCCACGAGCAGGGAGCAAGGGATCATGGGGAAAAGGAGGAGAGGGTATTGAGGACATAGGGAGATAGAGAGGAAGAGAAGAAGATGCATAGAGGCTGAATGCAGGGTGGTTTTTGTCATTTTTCATGCCGCCACTTTAACCCTCTGCCGTGCCGCAAACATGTCCTTGAGGACCAGGGCGGACTTCTTGGGCGTGCGCTTGAGGGTGGTGTAGTCTGTGAACGTGACGCCGAATCTGGGTCCGTAGCCATCTGACCATTCTGTTTCGTTGGAAAATGTAAGGTTAGTTTTGAGGTTGTATCAGGCAAGGGGCAGGGGTGTGGGTATGAGGAACTGTTTGTCAGAGGGGAGGAAAGAGAGAGCTCATGGATGGCTTACCCAAGTTATCGAGCAAGGCCCACGCAAAGTAACCCTTGACGACGACGCCGTCCTGGCTAATGGCCTTGGATATCGAGTCCAAGTGCGAGTCAAAGTAGCGGATGCGGAAGGGGTCGTTGACGGCCTCCTCGCACGTCATCTTGTCCTCTCCGGGGCACGGGCATCCGTTCTCGGTGATGTAGATGGGCTTGCCGTACAGGCCGTACACCCTGGCGAGATGCTTCCGGAACATGTCCGGGCAGGAGCGCAGCCAGGCGAGGCCGCTCTCCTCGCCGACGGGGCTGCCGTCCTTGTTTTCCTGGTGCTCGTGGATGGCGCCGAGGTAGTCCGTCTCGGGGACGGGGCCGTCCATGTGGCGCGCGAACTGGGAGGTGTAGTAGTTCATGCCGTAAAAGTCAGTCTCTCCGGCGTTGAGGATGGCAAAGTCAGCCGGGGTGAAGGCCGGAAGCCTGTCACCCAGCTGTTTCTTCATACAGGCTGGATAGTCCTTCTTTAAGCTGGCAGACGAGTCGGTCAGTTACAGCTCATACTTGGCCTTGAATGGCAGAGCAGACTCACAAGATGGGATTGGCAAACCACCCAATGTGGAATTCCATCCGTCGCTCCGCAGCCTCCTTGTCCCTGGGGTCGTTGCTGTCCCAAGGCTCATAGTAATCGCCGTTGAGAGAGATGCCGATCTGGCCCTTTTGCGAGGGGCGAAAGTCTCTGCTGTAGACGGCCACGGCGCGGGCATGGCTCATAATCTGGGCCTTTCCGGCGAGCCATGGCTCAGTAGCAGTGTCACCCTCGGTGGAGTGCTTGTTTATGCTGCTCCTGCCCGGGGCGTTGCTGCCGGTGGCGTATCCCTGGAGTGGGATTAGTACCATGAGTGGGATGAGGAGGCGGTGCCTGAGATACAGCACTGCTAAAGGACTCACATAAATGGCCTGAATCCACGGCTCGTTGATGGTGATCCAGTTCTTGACTCGGTCTCCAAAACGCTCAAAGCACAACCGCGCATACCGCTCAAAGTCCAGCTGGACCTCTTCCACATTGAGCCAGCCTCCATAGCGATCGTGAAGCGCCTGAGGCAGATCCCAGTGGTACAGAGTGACCCAGGGCGTGATACCCCGCCTCAGCAGGGCATCAATCAGCTTGCTGTAAAACTCAATCCCTTCCTCGTTGACGGGGTCCAGCCTGCCGCCGAGGGGAATGATCCGTGACCAAGACAAGGAGAAGCGATAGGCCTTGGCGCCGTACTTGGTCAAGAGGTCAAAGTCCTCGTCGTAGCGGTGATAGTGATCGCAGGCAACATCACCGTTGGCGCCGTTGGTGCGCGAGGGCTCCAGGTGGCAGTACGTGTCCCAGATGGACGGCCCGCGGCCGCCTTCTTTGACGGCGCCTTCGATCTGGTAGGCGGCCGTGGCGAAGCCCCATTCGAAGTCGTTGGGCAGGGCTAGAGAGTCGGGCATTTTGGGCTGTTCTGTTTGTTGTTGTTGCTTTCGCTGCTTCTTATGACCTGGCTGATCCTTCTCCTTGATCTGACAGAGTTTGCTGGAGGTGCGTAGAGAGTACAAAGTATGTGCCCTGCCTCGCCTACGGATGGTTAGGAATTAGGGATAATAGCTCAACTCAGGCTAATCATGTCCAGGTGACAAGAGCCCGTTATCGAAACGGACCGACCCCGATGAGGCTCATCGTCGTGCCAGGGGGAAACGGCTTTATACCCACCTGTGAGCCCAGCGATTGCCTTGGTCCTCGCCTCTCGCTCCTCTCTCTCTCAGGGCCGGGTGGAGCCTATTATTCCGTCGAGAACGGTTCGAGTTCGTGGGGACGTTAATCATGGAGATGGAACGTGTCTTGGTCCCGCTCTTCCGTCGCCTGTTCCCTCCCAGACATCCGGCTCGCTGCCCTGGGCCTTATCTCGAGGTCCATCACCAGCCGCCCTCCCCAGAGAATGCAGCACATTCGCCCCCAGGGTCCCGATACCCCGTTGCCCTTGGGGAGTTGCCCTAATGGGGAAATAAGGACGGGCGTCGTGCGCCATCGAGTAGCCGGCGATGATCCGTGATTGGCTGTTGGCTCTTAGCCGGCATCTTTCGAATTATCCGCCCTTCTTCGAAGCCTCTCAGCTAGCGCTGGCCGTCGCTCTACGGACGCTGATTTCTCCGATTCGCCGGCTGAGATCAGAATTCGATCTTGTTGCCCCCCCGTGGGGAAGCGACTGAACCCTGGTCGCCCAGCTGCGCGCTTACCTAATTTCTCTGCATGCTTAGCTTTGTCTCAGTCTCTACCTTATTTGACCCGTCGATTGTCCTCATCTGTGATGCTGTCGAGATGTTCGTGAGATGGGACGATGGAGTTGCTTCTGTTGTTGAGATCTCAAACAATGGCGACTGCCCAACGGTTGGCCGTGGCTGCTCGCCTTCACCGAGGATGGACTCGCCCAGTGACTAAGCAAGGCCGAGCCGGCGCAATTTTTTTGCGCTCGGTGAACCTTGGTTCAAGTTTGCGGCGCGTGGCGTGACAAGCAGCTGATGAGCTGAAGCCGGGCTTTTGATGCGCCCAAACTCTGGCCCTCTACAACTCTGTCGCAATTCCTGGCAGAGACGATTCCAGATGATGTACGATGGCTCCCTCTGCGGCGCGCACGGCAGACGGGATCTCGTCGCCAATTGAGCTCGCGCGGATACCTCCCTTTTGGCGGCGCAAGAATGGCATCCTACTGTACTTTCTGCTCACGTCCTCGCTGCTTGCCAGCGCCGCGCTTGGGATTGACGGGGTGAGTCTCGTTTACGCTTGTTCCTCTTACGTATTGGGCAGGCTAACGGTGAGGAATCGTCGCAGTCAATGACCAACGGCATGCAAGTTCTCCCGACGTGGCAGGACCAGTTCGGTCACCCCCAAGGCGCAACCCTGGGCTTCTTCGGCGCATCGAGTGCCATCGGCGGCGTGATCCCCTTTATATTCCTCGGCTGGATCAGCGACCGATGCGGACGCCGCGTCCCGACTGCCCTTGGCTCGATTGTCATCATCGCCGGCGTCTTGATCGAGTTCTTTGCTACCTCGCTTGGCATGTATATCGGAGGCAAGATTGTGCTCGGGGTTGGGTCCTCGCTGATTCAGATGGGCGCGCCGGTTCTGGTGACGGAACTGAGCCATCCCAAGGAGCGGGTGCAAATCACCACGTTTTATAACACGTCAATCGTGCTGGGATACGTGATTGGCGCATGGGCAACATATGGGTGCTTCCGCATCCCCGGATCGTGGTCATGGAAACTACCAACGCTTGTCCAGATCATTCCCTCCGCATATCAGCTCAGTCTCATCTTCTTCTGTCCCGAATCACCTCGATGGCTCATTGCCAAGGGCCGGGTGAGAGAAGCGCGCGAGATTCTGGTCAAATATCATGGCGAATGCGATCCGAATTCCGAAATCGTCAACTTCGAGTGTATCGAGATTCGGCAGGTCCTCGCAAAGGAAGCGGATCAGAACATGACCTGGGTGGACTTTTTCTCCTCGATACCAAACCTAAAGAGGCTATCTCTCTGCTTTGCCACCGCCGTCTTTAGCCAAAGCTCGGGTAACCTGCTCGTGTCAAATTACCTCACGCAGATCCTCAAGGATACCGGCGTCAAGTCTGAAAAGGACATAACCCTGGTCAACGGCATGGTGACGCTCTGGCAGTACGTCGTGGCGCTCGCCGTCACGGCCTGCATCAACAAGCTCCGACGGCGCACCTTCTTCCTCATCGGCTCTGGAGGCGTTTCGCTCACCTTCGTTGCCTGGACGATTGGCGCTCAGCAGTATCTCGAGCACGGTTCTCTCGCAGCCGGCCGACTAGTCCTCGCATGCATCTTCATCTTTCAGGCCTTTTACACAATGGCCTGGACCAACCTGGTGGTGACATACCCCCTTGAGCTGGTCACGTACCAGATGCGAGCCAAGACGTGGGCCTTTGTCCTGCTCACGGTGCAGGTGGCCACCATCTTTGGCAACTATGTGAATCCGATCGCGCTGCAAAACATTGGGTGGAAGTTTTACATTTACTATTGCATCTGGGTCGCGCTGATATTCGTCATTGTATACTTTTTCTTCGTCGAGACCTCGGGCCCGACGCTGGAAGAGCTGGCATATCTCTTTGACGGGAGAGAGAAGAAGGAGCGGCTCTCTATCGAAGTACGAACGCAGGAGGACGAAGAGCTTCGCACGCAAACCGAATCCCTGGGGGCCAAGTCGGTTTCCGGGTCATCTGTATAAAAAGAAAACGGCAGACTGGAGGTGCTCGGTGTGCATACCTTACGAGGATGGGCGAGATCAGTTATAGAATAGGCATGGCGTTGGACTCGAATTCGGACAAATGGACATATAGAATAGATAGATACCTCGGTCAATTCAGCTCTTGAGAAACTATGCTCCAGCAATACTCCGAGCCATATGGAAGCACAGCAGAAGCATCCGATGCTGGTGGACTTATTAGGTAACTCTCGCCGGAGCTGCTCCGTCTCGCCGACAGGGGTTCAACCAGGCAGCAGCCGATCGAACCCCCGGATCTCCACCGCTAGAGAAAACGTAAAGAAAAGGCTCTTCTGGACTAAGAGACAAGCGAGTAATGTGGATTGTAGAAGGATTCGACCACGTTCAGGAACAAAGAAAAATGGCTCAAACGTGGCACGAACCGGTCCATGAGGCTACATCTAGGCACTGTACGTGATATGAAAGATGCGACTCTCTCCCAAGACGGACAGCCGGACCGGAATCCGCTTGATAGTACTTATATGTATTGACTCGCTGGTTCGTTGGTTGGGCCAGGTGCCGTGACAGAATCCCTCAATGTGACGCTATTCCAGGTGCCACAACCGTCGAGAGGCTAGAACCGGCACTTTTTGGCAGCAAAATTTTTCCATGGCTGGGGGGTTTTGAACCCGTGTGTGTGTGTGTGTGTGGCGTGGAGGGCACTTGGTGATATTTTCTCCGTTGCGCTTCATCTGCCGTTGAGATAACGAATGTACCTTAAGTTAGCCCGGGAGATGAAGTGGAGATGAAATTGCTAAGAGAGGTGCGAATGATATCATGGCCGTTTTCAGCTACAAGTGCCATGATTCAGGAATACGCGCCGTTTGTTTGGAGAGAAAGTGAGGAGATGGGGACCGGGGGTTTTGTATGGGGTATGGGGTATGTACTGTAGTAGTAGTACTACTATCACCAGACCTTTTCATGCCATGGCCGGTCGAGCAAGGCAAAACAGCATTTTCGGGTACGTTTGAGGGGTGAGAAGTTTTGAAGGCTGAGGGCGAAGGATGATACTGTGCCGTCTTCTAGAAGCAAAGTGGCGTCCAGGCTTGGGCTCGTGAGGGTTGTATTGCATGATAGGAGCTCTTTGGTGATGGTGTGGTCGGGCTGTTGTTGGCTTGTGATACTTCAAGTATTGCCGAGCTCTGACTACTGCGTTATCGAATCAGCACCTCTTCAAGAACTGAGAACCCCTGCAACTTTCAGCCAGGATGTCACCAACGAAGATAATCCGCGTGGCACCAAAGTCCGTTCACAAGAAACGATGAAAGCAAAGTACCCCAGCCGTCGAAGACAGGTACATACTTGGAGTGGGCATTTCTGCCCGTTTTATCTTCCACCTTGCGAACACGGAGGGAAACATTGACGTGGGCGTATTTTCGTACAGTATATACGCGGAGTTGTCCGACCCCTCCAACTCGATCGACATGGGGAGAGAGAGAGAGGTATTTTCGCCCCTCCATGTCTCCATTGCGATGGGGATGAACAGATGGGGGAAGAGGGAGGAGGGAGGAGAAGCTTCTCCGTTATGCTCACTGGCCCATGGGGTTCTCCCCCGTCATGGTGGTATTTTCCTGTGAAAGCGGAGGCAATGTGGGACGTGTGTAAGTGGCCTTGGTTTTGCGGCGATGATATCGGATGGAGGGCATGTTCAAGGAAGCATATAGTATATAACACAGGGTGCCGCGTGTGAGGGAGATGTGATATGCGATTGTCGGTTTTGTGCTCCCTTGGACTGCATATCGGGCATCTGCTCCTCAACGGGTCTTTTGTCTCACTTCTCGGAGAAAACTCCAGTCTCTTCTTACTTGGCACCCTCGAAGCTGTACATGGTCCAACAACAACAACAATAACAACACCATCACCATGTCAGACGACGGCAAGGAAATGACGGAGACCAAGTCTCACATAGACCCCTCCTCCTCCCCAATCAGCCCCCCCGACGCCGCCTCCGTCGACGCCCTCATCTCCTCCATGGAGGAGCAGCTCGCAGCCTCGGGCGGTCTCGAGACGGGCTTCTTCCAGGTGCGCTTCGCCGACCCGCGGCACTTTACATGGCTGCTCGTCGCCTTCGCCAGCATGGGCGGCCTGCTCTCGGGCCTGGACCAGAGCCTCATCTCGGGCGCCAACCTTTTCCTGCCAAAGGATCTGGACTTGAGCGCCAGGCAGAACAGCTTGGTGAACGCGGGCATGCCGTTGGGGGCTGTCGGGGGCGCGCTGTTGCTGTCGCCGGCGAATGAGTACGGGGGGAGGAAGTGGGCGATTATTCTGTCGATTCTGCTGTACACTGTTGGTGCTGCGCTGGAAGCAGGATCCATCAACTTTGGTGAGTTTAGCAGAACAATCGTCTACCTTTCTGTGAGCCAAACCTTGCTGATAGGGTTGTTTTAGGAATGATTGTCTCTGGCCGTGTTATTCTGGGCCTTGGCGTTGGTCTGGAGGGCGGCACGGTTCCAGTGTATGTCGCTGAGACGGTCGAGCGTCGTATTCGAGGCAATCTCGTCTCGCTGTATCAGTTCAACATTGCGCTTGGAGAAGTGCTCGGATATGCCGTGGCAGCCATCTTCCTCAAGGTCCCCGGCAATTGGCGCTACATCCTGGGCTCGTCGCTGCTGTTCTCCACGATCATGTTTGCTGGGTAAGCTTCACATACACCTCCTTTCACAGTGATACCATTATAAGGTTATAAACTGACGATGTTCTCTCGAAAAGCATGCTGTTTCTGCCCGAAAGCCCCCGGTATCTCATGCACAAGAACAAAGTCTTGGACTCGTACAAAGTCTGGAAGCGCATCCGCGGCACAGAATCCCCCGAGTCCCGCGAGGAGTTTTACATCATGGCCAACTCCGTGCAGCAGGAGAACGTTGCCGTGACCGAAGGGGCCAAGAACCAGCGCTTCCCCTGGATGGACTTTTTCACGTAAGTTGGTGAAGAACCTTGCGTCTTTTTGCATCTTGCTTCGTCAGCTAATACGGGAGAAAAAAAAAAAAAAAAGCGTTCCTCGTGCCCGTCGAGCTCTCGTCTACGCCAACATTATGATTCTCCTCGGACAGATGACGGGTGTCAACGCCATCATGTACTACATGTCCGTGCTGATGAGCCAGATTGGCTTCGACGATGAAAAGGCCACTTACATGTCCCTTGTCGGAGGCGGATCCCTGCTCATCGGCACCATTCCCGCCATTTTCCTCATGGAAACATGTGGCAGACGGTTCTGGGCCATTACCATGCTTCCTGGCTTCTTCATTGGCCTGGTCCTGATCGGGGTGGCTTATTTGATTCCCCTTGACAGCAACTTGCCCGCGGCAGAGGGTCTGTATCTCAGCGGCCTCGTCGTATATATGATGTTCTTTGGGTCCTACGCCTGTTTGACATGGGGTACGTTGAAAGCTACATATCTGGCCCTTGGTACCTTATGATGACTCGCTTACTGACGCATTGTGCAGTCGTCCCGTCAGAGGTCTATCCCACGTACCTCCGCAGCTACGGCATGACCACCTCCGACGCCCTCCTCTTCCTCGCCTCCTTCATCGTCACGTACAACTTCACCGCCATGGAAGCCGCCATGACGCGCACCGGCCTGACGCTGGGCTTCTACGGCGGCATCGCCTTTGTCGGCGAGATTTACCAAATCTTCTTCATGCCCGAGACCAAGGACAAGACGCTCGAGGAGATTGACGCCGTCTTCTCGCGGCCCACGGGGGACATTGTGCGGGAGAACTGGGCTGGCGTCAGGGAGACGGTGGCGGATCTGTGCAGCGGGCGGTTCAAGAAGGTGTTTGAGGGACAGATGCAGAGGAGGAAGAGTCTTTCCGAGCCCATGGCTTGATATCAGATGGGTGTTTGTGTGCGGCCTTTGTAGGATGATTGTTGGACGTGTTGTGTTTGGGGTGATATCCAATACGACAGGTCTGGATGTGAATTGAGCTTATTGAACCCAAGCTTGACCGAGTTAGATGCTTATCGTGTAAGCGAATGAGGCCATATCAATGTCTTGCTGGACAACGTGAAGATATCCGCCTTGCAGCAAGTCATGTTCAAACGTATCAATTGACGTCACAGCCAATTCGGCTATATGAACATCTCGACTCCACCACGAAGCTGTCCAATTAACCGAAAGTCAGCACCATGACCGTCTCGAGATGTTGTTAACGATACACGTCCTGCTGCTGATCAAGCGACTACCTGATAGTTAAACACTGAGTCTTCAAATCTACAGACCCATCCCGCCATGTCTCGTCTCCTCACCCGCCGGGCATGGCGGCCAACCGGCTCTTATAAGACGATATATCACACCATACCATCAAGGCACAGGAGCTTCTCACTCACGGCACATCGCCGCATCATGGACACAGCGGGATTCACCGAAACCCAGCTCACCGTCCGGCAGGCAGTCAGCCGAATCTGCTCCCGCTTCCCCAACACCTACTGGCAGCGCCTCGACCAAGAAGAGCAAGACCCCGCGGACTTCCACGCGGCCCTCGCCCGAGACGGCTGGCTGGGCATCGCCCTCCCGGAGCCCCTCGGCGGCTCCGGCCTGGGCATCTCCGAGGCCACCGTCATGATGCAGGCGATTGCCGAGTCCGGGGCCGGCATGGCGGGCGCGCAGGCCGTCCACGCAAACGTCTACGCGACGCAGCCGCTGGCCAAGTTTGGCACCGAGGAGCAGCTGCGGGAGACGATCCCGGGCATCATCTCGGGCAGGTGGCGGACGTGCTTTGGGGTGACGGAGCCCAACGCCGGGCTGGACACGCTGCGGCTGGCGACGACGGCGAGGCGCGAGGGCGCCGAGTATGTCGTTTCGGGGCAGAAGATTTGGACGACGTGCGGCCAGGTGGCGTCCAAGATGATGCTGCTTGCGAGGACGACGGCGTACGAGGAGGCGGAGAGGCCGAGCCAGGGGCTGAGCTTGTTCTGTATCGATTTGGATCCGAGGCAGCCGGGCTGTGGATGCTAATGAGGTCTTCTTTGACGGCTACCGCATCCCCTCGAGTGCGCTCATCGGTGAGGAGGGCAAGGGATTCGAGATTGTGCTGCACGGCATGAACGCCGAGCGATGCCTGCTAGCCGGCGAGGCTCTGGGTCTGGGCTACGCGGCGCTGTCCCGAGCAGCATCATATGCCCGCGAGAGGATCGTCTTCCAGCGGCCCATTGGCATGAACCAGGGCGTCGCGCATCCCCTGGCCGACGCCTACATGCACCTCGAGGCGGCCAAGCTGGCGACGTACCACGCGGCGAGGCTCTACGACGCCAGCAAGACGGACGTTGGCATCACGCAAAAGGCCGTGGGCGTGGCGGCCAACAGCGCAAAGTATCTCGCTGCCGAGGCGGCCTTTTCGGCGTGCGAGAGGGCCGTCTTGACGCACGGGGGGATGGGATACGCGGCCGAGTACGACGTCGAGAGGTGGTTCAGGGAGTGTCTGGTGCCGCGGATTGCGCCGGTGAGCCGGGAGATGATTTTGAATTATGTGGGGGAGAAGGCGCTGGGGCTACCCAGGAGTTATTGAGTTGAAGTAGACATGGCTGGGGTGGTGAGAGTGAGAGTGAGGTTGGTGGTGTAGTTGAGTTGGTGGCTTATAAGTGAGTCTGTAAACGATGAGGACTGTCGATGTACTCGGGCTGTCAAACGCTCCACTACCTGGTTGCACCGAAGGGAATCTGCATGTATCGGTCATGGTTAATTTGATCATGAATGATGAACAGTTGAGCCCGAAGAAATCAACAGCTCATCAAAGAAAGGGCGTCCGTCGTTCACGTCACCGTCAATGCTGCAGCAAAGCCGGAGACCACCGCTCACTCAAAGCCCCCACCAACATCTCCCGTAAGGTAGGCCGAGAACCGGGGCCCTTTCACTCTCACCATACAACCACCGTCTCATCACCAGAAATCAGCCACTCAAAGCCCGCGAGATTCCAGTCCCCGTCTCGCCCGCAATGAAGTCCTCCAAAACAGCATCGCCAGCGCCAGCCGAAGGCGACGGCAAGAAGTCGCGGGCCAAGCACGCCTGTCGCGAGTGCAACACGCGCCGAGTCCGCTGCGATGTCATGGAGAAGCAGCCGTGCTCCAACTGCCGGGCCGCTGGGGCGAGCTGCCAGGTTCTGCCGTCGCGGAGGGGGAGGTAATGAGATAATACAACGAGGCTGGACTTCGCCGAGTACATGGCTGATAACGTGCTTCGGTACAGATACCCTCGTAGGTCCCGTCGGCTGCTGCAGCAGGTGCGCAGTGAGAGCGTCACTCACGCCTCGAGCGACACCGGCCAGTCCACGCCTCTCGACGGAAATGCAGCATCATCTCATCCACTGGCCTCGGACACGCAGGACCAAGCGGCAGACCACCACTCGGGCCATCTCCCGGCCGTCTCGTCCCCATCGTCTCCCACCCCCGCGAACACGCCCGGAACCCGCTTCTACGGCGAGTCCAGCTTCCTCACCCTCGTTCCCGGCGAGGACGAGGGCACGTCCAGCCAGCCCAACGCCCCAGGCGGCGGCGGCGGCAGAAACAACCAGAAGCCCCGGTTCACGTTCCCCATGCCGCCGACGCCCCAGTCAGCCTCGCAGACGGCCCAGGGCGGCGCCCACGGCCTCAGCACCGGCCTGATGCGCTACCTCGCCGACGAGGGCGCCCTGACGCTGCCCGACCTCGAGAGCTGCCTGCCCGCGCTGCAGGCGTACTTTGCCTGGTTCCACCCCAGCTACCCGATCCTCGACCGGGCGCAGATCGCCCGCCGCCTGGCCTCGGCCACGTCCTTCTCCGGCGTCGACATGTCGCGGATGCTGCTGCAGGCCATGCTCCTGATTGGGGCGACGTACTGCGACGCGGCGACGATCCGGGCCATGGGCTTCCAGGACCGGTCGCAGGCCAAGACAGCCTTCTACACGCGCGCGCGGCTGCTGTTCCATGCCGACTGGGAGAAGGACGAGACGGTGCTGATCCAGTCGCTGTTCCTCATGAGCTTCTGGAGGGGGGCGCCGGCGGATGTGCGCGACGTGCGGTATTGGCTGGGGGTTGTGATTACGCTTGCCGAGTCGTATGGCTTGCATCGCTCGTGAGTCCTCTCTTTCGCTTTGCGTCTCTTTTGTGCTGCGATGTTGACGTGGGGTTTTTAAAGGTCTCGGTCCATGTCAAAGGATTCGTATACGGCTTGCATGAGACGACGGATATGGTGGTCCATCTACGTAAGTGCTCTCTTTCCTTTGGGCAACTAGCTACATACCTAGTATGCATTCGAGCTCATAACTCCCTCAATGCAGGTAAGAGAACGACAGGCGTCTGCATCTCTGGGTCTTCCTAGCAGAATCAGAGACGAAGACTGCGACATTGAACCTCTCACTCCGATGGACCTGGAATCTGAAGTTGGCCCCGTCGACTCTTCGTTTGGGTCGTGTCAGCCGGAGCACGTCACCTATGCAATCAAGATGGTGGAAATTGCCAAGCTACGTAAGGATGCTAACCACACATCTCCTCATTCTTCTGATATGTGATGTCTTTTTATACATTGACACTTGACCAGTCGGCAGAATCATCGACCTCCACTTTGTCCCCGGCCACGCCTCCTTATCCTCAACCTCCCCAGACACTCTCCACGACCTCAACGCCTCTCTCGAAGCCTGGATGGCCAGCCTCCCCGAAGACATGAAGTATTCTCCCGATCACGGCAATGATTCTGTCTGGGCGTGCCTCCTCCACCTCGCATACAAGTAAGCGTCCAGCCCTTTAATGTTCTGCTAATATCAGAAGAAGAAAAAATCTCTTCCCACTTGGGCGTCCTTTGACTAACCACGACACCGAAACTCGAAAACGTGAATGAACAAATTAAGCCATCTCAAGATTTTGATACACAGGAATAGCTTCCTCCGCCTCGAATCTACGACGCCCGGGTCCCAGGTCGTGATCAAGGCCGCGTGTCGCATCAGCCGCATCGCCGAGGACATGTCGACACAGGGGACCCTCCGCTACGGACAAATGCATCTGTATGCTCCCCTTTCTCCTCCTCTTTCTCTTGCTATAATCCTTTCTCACAAAAAGTGGCAGCATCACGAGCATCTTCTCCGCCCTGTGCATCCACACCATCACCATCCGCCGCGGCTCAGGCCTCACCAGACGCCTTGCCGAACACCGCGCAGAGACGTGCCTCCTCTGCCTGAAAGAGGTCCAGAAGTACTGGCGCATCAACATCAACATCCTCGACTTCTTCCTGCAGTACCTAGACCGCTCCATCGCCGCGCGCCTGCACGGCATGCAGTCCGACGCTCCGCCTCCGCCCAGCCGAGGGGTCGGAAGAGGAGGAGAAGCAAAAGCAAACGACGCCAAGTCCATCACCGTAGCTGACGCAGCCTCTTCCTCTGAAAACGCAAATCCTGGCTCAATGCCGTACCCTCGTGTCGATTATGAAGCGACCGCAGCAGCAGCAGCAGCAGCAGCACCAACGCTTGACCTTTCCATTCCCGCTCTCGGGCCGGGACACTATCTGGCGCAGGAAGAGTTCCGAGAGCAGTATCTCGGCCTCGTCAGCCAGGGTGACGACGTGCTGGGTGATTGGGATCTGTTTCTGCAAGGCGAGGACTTTTCACAGACGGGGAGTGGGTTCAACGTGTTGGAAAGGTCATTGTAAGTTCCGATGGTTGAACATTCTGACATTCAGCATCTGGTTATAGAAACTATTATACGCGCTACTCTCAATATACAGGTTCATAGACTTTGAATAAAAGACAATCATCATACTCTGCCAACCAGAAGGCATTTCATCCCAACATACCAACGTTGAACAAATAACAGAAAAAAAAAAACAGAAACTCCTTTCATTACAAGAACCACCTAAACTCAGGGGAGCTAGGACCGTCCCTCAGACGCGAGGTAGGAATGTCCCTCGGATCAATCTTGACGCCCGAGCGACGGTCGCGCCTCCTGTTGTCCCAAATCATAAACATGCCCATGCACAGGGTGATGAGCGCGCCAGCAGCGCCAAAGCAGGCCGTGGTGATGAGCGCAGGCTCGTACCGGGGCGCGTCCTGGGTGCGGAAGATGTTGCTCGAGACGAGGCCCATGACGTTGGCGAGGGGCACGCCGACGGAGGTGAGGGTGATGCGGCGGCCCTCGTGGGCAATGTTGTTGTTGTACCAGGTCGAGAGCAGGACGGAGGGCGCCGAGGTGCCCCAGCACATCATGAAGGTGGCGAAGTAGGCGACGTGCAGCTGCCTGGTGACGTCGTCGATGGCGGCGTAGATGATGAAGCCGGTGAAGGTGAAGACGTAGCCGAGGACGATGAAGGGGAAGCGCAGGCGGGTGTAGTCGGAGCAGAAGGCGAGGACGAGCAGCATGACGGCGCCGGTGACGTTGGGGGCGACGGTGTAGAGGTTCGTCTTGACGGTCGAGTACTGCAGGCGGGCGATGATCTGGGGCAAAAAGAGGGCGACGGACTGGATGGGGACGCCGAGGCAGATCTCGATGAGGAGGAAGCCGTAGGCCCAGGGGTATGTGAAGATCTTGAGGGCGTCGCGGAAGCTGAACTTCTCGGCCACGTCGGACGAGGAATCGACCTGGATGCGGTGGAAGGCCAGCGAGCGCTCGTCCTCGGTGAGGAACTTTGCCTCGGAGGCGCTGCGCGGGAGGTAAAAGTAGGCAAAGATGGCGAAGAGGAAGGTGACGCCGCCCTCGATGATGAAGAGGTAGCGCCAGACGAAGATCTTGCTGTCCTTGATGTGGAAGACGCCGAAGGCGAGCAGGCCGGAGAAGGCGTTTGCGATGTTGGACGCGGCGTAGAAGACGGCCAGGCGGCGGGCGAGCTCGCCGCGGCGGTAGAAGGTGGTCAGGTAGTAGATGACGGTCGGGAAGAAGGCGGACTCGGCCATGCCGAGGAACCAGCGCACGGCGAAGATGCCGCTGAAGTTTTGCGTCGCCGCCGTGCAGAGCGTCATGGCGCCAAAGGTGAGCATCATGAGCGGCAGCGCGCGCGAGGCGCCGAACTTCTTGGCCAGCATGGCGAAGGGCGGCGCGAAGATGACGTAGGGGACGAAGAAGATGGAGACGACGAGGTTGTACTGGTTCGACTTGAAGTGGAGGTCTGGGCCCTTTTTTGTCAGAATGGTTGTATGATGATTAGGGGGGGAGGATGAGGAGGTTCACATACCGTCGCTGAGGCCCTTGGTCTGGGCGTTACCCAAGTTTCCCTTGTCGAGGGCGTTGAAGAGGTCTGTATATATCAAAAGGCAACCGGTCAGACGCGTTTGCTTCTTTTTGTCAAAAACGCAGAACGAGAGAAGAAACACTTACACATGATGGCCAGCACAGGCAGGATGCGAATGTCAAACTTGAAGCACAACGCTCGCTCGGCAGGGTGGTCGACGACGCGCGCCGTCTCCTCGATGAAGCCCTCCTTCTGGCTCTCGATCTGGTCGAGGTGGTCGTTGGTGATGTCCTTGGACACGCCATTGTCGACGTTGGGGGCGGCCATGGCGACGGGCTTTTGTTTTGTGTCTTTTAACTTTTCACAAGTGATGATATTGTGAAGTAAAAAGGAAAAAGAAGAAAGACGAAAGATAAAAGAAGGGAAGAAGGGGAAAGGGGGAACGAGGCCGAGGTGCGTGAAAGAATTCGGGGGGATGCAGCCGGGGAGCCTTTATATAAGAAGACGAGTGGCCGTCTTAGCTTGATGCACACCGACCTGCCGGGCTGAGTAAAAGGGTCGTATTTGGCTGGCACACACAGCTGATCTTGGCTGACAAGACAAGCCAGAAAAAGATGATGGTTATGTTGACAACAGCCCCAGGATTCCCGAAAAAGAAGACGGCTGCTTTTTCCCTAGTAGATGAGAAGAAGAGGCAAGCAGGGGGGGATTGCTGAGGGGAGGGATGCCGGCGGCCTTTTATGATGACGGGAGAAATGTAACTCTGTATGAGCAAGACGAGGCAAAAATCTACTTGATTAGCTGTTACGGTTTCTGAAGTGATATACGGAGTTAAACGATTGATAGATAGGCGATCCATGAAGCCGGTCCGTCTACCAGGGGTGGGAATGGGAAGGGAAGGGCAAACCAACGGGCCCCATTCCAGCTGCGTTTCGATGGATGGCCCTATTCTCTGCATATGCCTTTCTTGAGAGAGAAGAGAGAGAGGGATAGCAAGAGAGAGAGCCTCAAGTGACCCCCCTTCACACGCACCCCCAAACAAGAACGGGACATTGTCGAACAAGCAAGAAAGACTTACAATAATAGTACACCTTCCGGCGAGACTAGTAGCCAGCCCAGAGACCCCAACCCAAACAAACAGGTCCCGGAGAAGTGGAAAGATTTCAGCCACCCGTCGAGGAAAAGGTTCTTACGGGCTCTGGAAAGATATCCAGCCGAGGGACTGACTATGTGGCGCGCGTGAAGTGTGTATGTTGCTGAGAGAGAGAGAGCCAGACGAGGCCAACCAGGCCACCTAGACAAGACAAGACAAGACACACACATACAGCCGGGGGGACGGACGCCCTTGTATCCACCAACCCCCCAAATCTCT
Source organism: Trichoderma citrinoviride (assembly GCF_003025115.1). Classification (NCBI taxonomy): domain Eukaryota; kingdom Fungi; phylum Ascomycota; class Sordariomycetes; order Hypocreales; family Hypocreaceae; genus Trichoderma; species Trichoderma citrinoviride. The sequence goes on along the minus strand of NW_020194725.1, from coordinate 237,896 downwards.
TATCTCTCGTCTTTTGCTCACTCTCACTTCTCTTTTAGATCCACGCCAACGCAGAGCCGATGATGCGCGAGAAAAAAAAAGGTCGAGCAAGGCAAGAAAAAGATGCTATCTCTCTAATCTATCTTGCTGCTCGAACTTGAGAACAGCGACGGTGCGTATCGTCTGATTGTTCCAGAATGACTCGTGAGAGACAGAAAAAGGACAAGCAGACAGTTGGCCAATGGCCCCCCCTCCTACTCCTCCCCCAGAAATCTCTCCGCGATTTTCAATTCCTCTCCGTGGGGAAAGAAGACTGCAAGCCCAGAGCCAAAAACCTGGAGAAATGGCCAGCTCTACCCCAGTCTTGTCTCTGCACTCTCTGTCTGTCCCGTCGGTTCCTCTGAGTCAAGTGCATGTGAGAGCGAGCGGGTTGCAGTGCTTTGACTAATTGCCACTTACACAGAGGCCGGCAAAGGGGGCCCAAGCGCGCAACAGGCAAAAGTCAATCCCAGCACAACGGTCTATTCGGACTTTAGGTCGGTGGGGAAGAAGGAGGGGAGCTATCCGAAGAGTGGCCAGGGGGGGTGGTTGATTAGAAGTTGGTGAGCATCATCATGGATGGGAAAAAAAAAAGCCGTTTGCGTGGGAGTCAAGGTGAGAAGGCTACGGATCCATAGAGCTTTGATTCTGAGTTTTCAAACTGGGTTGATTGTATATCTGCTTCGTCTTGACATATGAGTTGCTATCGTATCTGACGATGGTTATCTTGTGCAATCAGTGGAACTTTCATGGGGGGTCGGCGAAGATAGAGACAAAAGAGAGAGAGAGAGTATCAAGACCCCCCCCCCCCCGCAGCCACAAAATGCTCCTTCTCGGCCAAATACAACCAACCTGACCGCCATTCAGTGGGGGAACAACAGGCAAGGGCTTTCTACTATAATACTCCAGCGCCCGATAGTTCCGTCTTTCAGATACGAACAAGAGGACGGGGGGAGGGGGGACAGAAAGTATGTGGCCTTACACGGGGGTCAAGCGGCGTAAACCCGACAGCGGGCTCGCCAGCCATCTCGGAAACTCCCTGCTCTTTGGTTCTAGTAGACTGGTAGTTCTGGAGAACGAACCGAAATCCGATTGGCGCAGCGCTTGGGCCAGGCAGAGTGTTATAACTACCTAGTATCAGCTGCTGGTTGGGGGTCAAGGAGGGGGGTCAGATGAGGGGAAGCGATTTGGGGAAGATGGTGGTTGAGCTTCAGCTCTGGGGCCCCCTCTCTCTGGGCTTGTTGCTATCAACCGTATGAGCTCAAGCCTTCTTTGCTTGGAGGTCACTGCTGGCTAGGTACATAGGAGATGGAGATGGAGATGACCGGTATGGACATACCAAGTACGAAAAGACTCATGCGACGAACGGCTGAGACGAACTAGTGGCCTTGTCCTCCGCTCTCAGGCGGGGAGCTTACTTACTTACTTACTATATCCTACCATCGTCTCTTCCCGCTGCTGACCAGCTATAGGCCGACTCCGCTCACAAGCAAGCCAATCTACGTCACTAACAGATATCGTACAGAAACCCGCAGCAGCATGTGGCCCATAGCAGCATCAGCTCGAGCAGCAGCAGCAGCAGCAGCAGGAGTAGTCATAGGTAACGGAATTCAAAACGGGAATTGGGGGCAATACTACTAGTAGTTTGAAACCCGTGGAACGCAAAGGCTCCTCCGCACGTGAACCTAGTCTACTCCTTCTTTTCTTCTCCTCCTCTTCCATCTTTCTCCTCCAATCTTTCACTCTCGTCAACATCACCAACACCATCAACACCACCAGCAACCACAGCACAAACCAGCCCAAAATGTCCGGAAAAGAGCCCGTCCTCACCTCCAACGCGCCCAAGCCCCTGCCCGGCATCTACAGCCAGGCCATCAAGGCCAATGGCATGGTCTTTGTCTCCGGCGCCGTGCCCATGGACCCCGTCACCATGCAGCTGATTGACGGCGACATCCAGGCTCACACGGTAAAGAACTTGCCTCTCCCCCCCCCCAATGATCGGGCGGGCCCGAGTATATGAAGCAGAAGCTGATATATCGTCCACCGAAAAAAGCACCAATGCATCAAGAACCTGTCCGCCATCCTCGAGGCCGCCGGCAGCAGCCTGGAAAAGGTCGTCAAGGTCAACGTCTTCTTGGCCGACATGAACGACTTTGCCAAGATGAACGAGGTGTACAGCACGTACTGGGGCGATGTCAAGCCCTGCCGGACGTGAGTTTCTTCATTCTTTCTTTCTTTTCTCTTGATCCCCTCGTACAATCTTGCTTTTTTTTCCACCATTTCCTCTCTCCGTCTGTTATTACCCCTCCATGGTGGGAAAAAGGGCGGCCCCGCCATCAGATGCAATGCAACATTTGTGGTGGGGGTCCGTGAAGGAACCTTCAGAGAGAGGCTGTGTCGTCTATTCCATCTTTTATGTGTATCTGTCAAAGACAGAACTACCGAGTTGTTGCTATGGCCTTGGATCAAAGGATCAGAGACTGACAATGTGGGTGAATAGATGCGTGGCTGTCAAGACACTCCCCCTGAACACCGACGTCGAGATTGAGTGCACTGCTGTTCTGTAAATGGGAAAGGGAAATCGGGAATGTACATAGAGAGGCACAACAGAAATGAAGAATTGAATCATAGAAACATAGACCAATCTGAAATGAACCTGAGTTGTCGCATTTTCATCAACGTCTTCAGTGGTCTGCCGCCGTAACAAAGCGATGCAAATCCGTGTCAACAATACATACCCAACCTCTGATAGATCTGATTCCCGTGTAAGTGGACATGGCCAAGTCCAACAACATCACCGCAAGCCACTTCACCAATCCTCGAGATGTAATCATATTGTTCGTATTTCCCAGTAGTATATACATGCCTCATGATGTTATTCCAAATGCAAAGTTCATCACAATCTACGCAGCATCCGCCAGCGAATTCTCCACCTCCATCATCTCCCTCATCCCCTCCGCAATCCCCTTCACTTTGACCTCGTCCGGCCTCGGCAGCGGCCTCCTCGCCCACCCGCCGTACCCAAAGTACGCCTGCATCGCCGCCTTGACGCCCACGACGCCCGTCTGGATCGCCACCCAGTCGCCCGCCGCCAGCACGGCCTGCAGCGCCGTCGCCTCCGCCGCCCTCTCGGCCCCGGCCTCGGCGAGCCGCCACAGCTCCACGTTGGCCC
>NW_020194725.1:231234-234681 GCF_003025115.1 Trichoderma citrinoviride | reverse complement strand
GCACGGCCTGCAGCTCCGTCGCCTCCGTCGCCTTGTCGGCCCCAGCCTCAGCAAGCTGCCACAGCTTCACATTCGCCCGCGGCGAGACATTCGCCAGCCCGCCAATGACGCCCGCGGCACCGCTCGCGTGCGCCGACAGCGTGAAATCCGCGCTGCCCGCGAAGCAGAGGAAGCTCTCGCCCGACTTGCGCACGGCGGCGGCCACGCGGCCCAGCTTGCCCGTGTTGCCGCAGGTGAACTTGCACCCGACGATGTTGGCGTGGCGGCTCAGCCGCACCAGCACGTCCGAGTTGATGTCGATGCCGGGCGTCGCGCCGGGGTAGTTGTAGACGATCACCGGGATAGGCGAGGCGTCGGCCACGGCAACGAAGAAGCCCTCGACCGTCGCCACGTCAAACAGGCCCGCGTAGTAGCTCGGCGGCAGCACCAGCGCGTAGTCTCCCCCGTGGGCGGCCGCCTGGCGGCACAGGCTGACGGCCTCGACGACGGACTGCGCGCCGCAGCCGACAATCAGCGGCATGGCCGCGAAGCCCGCGGCGTCGAGGGCCGCGCGCGTCGCCTTGGTGATGGCGTTGCGCTCCTCGTGCAGCAGGTGCGCGGCCTCGCCGTTGGAGCCCTGCACGGCCAGCCCCGCGACGCCGGCCTTGGCCAGGCGCACCGCGTGCCGCGACACTGTCTTGACGTCCAGCTCGTCCGTCTCCGGGTCGAAGAAGGCCACCGTCGGGACGTAGATGCCGCGGGCCAGGGGCCGGGACGGACGCTCGCCGGCTGCGGCTGCGGCAGCGGCCTCGGTGTAGGCTGAGGGGGACATTGTGTTGTTGGTTTTGTGTGTTGGAACAACGGGCTTGTCTCCTGTTATGGTGAGAGAGGCGGAATAATATAAGAGAAGGGATGTGATAGATGATACGGAGAATATAGTAAGACCGTCAAGCCTCAAAGTCAAAAGAGAATGACACAACAGAATGTCTCACAGAGCAAGCCACCAACAAGCACATAAGACCTTTTACTCAAGGACACAATAAGAAGAAAAAGAAGAGAAAGGAGAAAAGGACAAGGGAGAAAAGGGGAAAAAAGGAACCGGGAGGCAAGATGGCAGCTCGGTACCTACATACATCAGCATGTCATCCTCGCCTCCATGGCTATGCTACGACCTTATTTGCCGAGAAAACGTCCCCAAGTCAGCTCGAAAAAACACGCGACTATCGAAGTGCCAATGTCGTGCTCCGCGGGCCAAGAAGGAACAATGAGCCCCAATAAAGCAACACAGAGAGGCAAAAAGGTCAAGAGGCCAGAGGGAACGAGCAGTACCCCCACGCTCCCCATAGTTTCTGATCCATGGCAGAGCGATCTGCTGATGCATGTGGGATTTGCTTCGTACAGAAGGGAGAGTAAAAGGTACTACTAGTACTACCAAGGAAAACCCCCAAGTCTTGGTCCGCCTTCTCCCTCCCCCTCATCTTATCCCGTGCAAGAGACTGCGAGTACATAGTAGTATGCCCTTTGATACTTACCCCCTTTAGCAACTAGTTTAACCTGACTTGTCTCCCATCTCTATTTCTGAGCGAGTTTCTGCTCGAATAAAAGCAGCGCCACATTGGAGCTTCCCCGTCTTTTGGGGGGAAGTGAGGAGTGAAGTGTGGGGGAATCCTCCGGAACTCCACCGAGCTTTGTCCCCATGTCGTGAAGCTGGACAGACGGAGGTTTCTGGACTCCGTACCTGCAGCTTGCAGACTGACTCGAGCAGTTCAGAGGATGGACGGGATTCAGCGTTCTGCTCTCGTCAGTAATCACGTCCATATTGTCGACATTATACTCACAAGCTCTATAGGAATAGACCAGAAAACCCCCCCTTATTTGCAGTCGGTGGGGGTCTCGGCTGCTGAAGCTCTCAAAACGCCTTTGTGATGCTACTCTAGATTTGACAAAACACCCATCCACATCGAACAGAAGCATCACGAGCCCGTATCAAGCTCTCACATAGGACCCTCCAGTTCACCCGCTAATCACAAATCCTCCAAAACATCCCCCGGCAATCCCCCATCACCACCCCCTAGCCTTGACCCAAACATCAACAACCTCATCCTCCCTGCCCTCCAAATCCTCATCCACCACGAAATACCACCCAAAGTGACTGCTCGTAATGCACGCATGGTTCGGCCACAGCCTCACCCTCTGCCCGGCCTCGAGCCTATCCCCCTGAGGCCCCAGCCCCAGCGCAGCAGTCCTCCTCTTGCCCCCCGCCCACGTCAGGATCCCGTGCTCCTGCGCAAACCTCCCCACCGTCCAGCCCTCAAAGTCCTCCACGTCGCCCTCGGGCATCTTCGCCCCGGCGCCCCTCCTCCCCCACGGCGTCGCCACCGCCATCCCGTCGTACGCCTTGCAAAACTCCCGGCCCAGCGCCAGCCCGCCCGCCCCGATCAGCGCCTCGTCCGTGCCGTTGGCCCCCCGGCCGGGATACACCCCGTGCACCTCCGCCACCACCGTCAGCGCAATGTCGCGCCACGACAGCCGCGACGCCGCCGCGCTGTGCGCCGCCAGCTGCTGCAGGTCCAGCGTCGGGTACACGCCCGCGTGGATCTCCACCGCGTGGCCCTTGTCCTTGACCGCGCCGAACAGCTCCGCCAGCTCCTTGGCCGCCTGCTGGAGCTCCGGCGGTCCGGCCTCCTCCTCCTCCTCCGCAGCCGCCGCCTCTCCTCCTCCTCCTCCGGCGACCAGGTTCTGCACCGCCAGCGCCGTGGGCGACGCGCCCGCGGAGACCACCAGCGTCGGCAGCTTCACCCCCTTGTCCTTGGCCTCGGCCACCAGCCTCTCCGCGCCGCTGAGCATGGCCTCGACCTCGGCCTTGAGCATCCTCACCGCCGCCACCCGGCTGTCCCCCTATACCAAACACACACTATACCACCCGACTACCAAACTACGATCTGATAACTTAACTGCTCCGACGTTCAACCGCTCCTACACTCGTCCGGCCGCTTAAACTAACAGAGCTGCGAAAGCCTCCGCCTCAAAGAAAACGGAAACGACCTCCTCATATTCTCGTTCCCCTCCGTCCAGTTGCACTCATGAGAGGACATAGTATAGTGAATGTTCGTCACATTCTCCTTTGCCGTTACTCTAGTTTCCGACTACGCAAGATGTCTAGGAGATGCCGGACGGGTAGAGCGTTCCGCGGCAGGGGGCTGAACGCCGCTAACGGTTCCGGGAGCCGCTCCCGTCGTAGAGTCAAGATGAGCTGCTGGGCCGCGTCGACCAGCGGCGCCGCCTGGACGTCTTCCGCAGCCCGCACTTCGGCGACCGCGTGTAGTTCTAGCTGTACCCGCCCTTCGCCCGCCCGCAGCACCTCTCGTCGCTCGCCAAGCAGCTCCACCGGCTCCGCCGCGACCTCCGCGTGGCCCGCCCGGCCCGCCACGAGAGCCCGGACATGAGCGTACGGCCCGTGAGCATGCC
>NW_020194725.1:210985-231173 GCF_003025115.1 Trichoderma citrinoviride | reverse complement strand
TCTCCCCCTTTCCCCCCCGTGTAAATACAGCATGTAGAGAGAGTGTATATGAAGGTAAAAGCTCACCTTGTGCGTCTTCACATGCGCCCTCCACCCCAACCCCAACCTCCCAACCGCCTCCAGCATCCGCGCGCAGTTGCGCCTCGCCGCAGCGACGTTGAGCACCGCCGCGGGCGTCGGCACCTCCCGGAGCGACTTGCCCACGAAGGCCTCGGCCAGCGCCTCCTTGGGCGAGGGCGGGTAGAAGGTGAGCGACGACATTCTTGCTTCTATCTTCTTCTTCTCAAGTTGCTGTCTTTTCAGTTGTAAGTTTGTAGTCCCTCTGAAAAACTGCAATTGCTCTGGAAACCAAATACCTTTTCCCAGTGGTAATCACAACGTAAGGTTTGTAAAAACAAAAAAAGATGATAAGAAAGAACAACAAGCTATCAACCTGCTGTCCAAGCCCAGATACCTTGTTCAGTGTTTGTGAGAGATAATGTAGCTTCTTGCGACATCGGATAGCTGCGGTTGCCCTCGACCAAATCTCTCCTCACCCACGCTGCCCCTCATTCTCCAGTCTATGAGCTGCTAGACTGTTGCTGCCCCCCCACGGAGATAGAAGGTGGCTCTCTTCCACTACTAGAACGATACGAGGACCGTCCCGTAATCGGTGGGGGTCGCCCTTCTCACAGCGACAAAGGCACACTCACTCACTCACTCACTCACTCACTTATATAGGTACACATGGACTCAACGAGACCCAGAATCCCTTGATACAGCTTACATGATGCTTCTCACAGCTTACACGACATCTCTGTACGGTGTATTGCAGTAAGTTCGATACAAGCAATCCCAGATGTAGTAGCTGCCCTGTTGCCTACACCAATCATGACGCCTTTCACATGACTCCAAGCCTTGAAAGTATCACTTCTCTTATGCACCTGTTCAGCAAAAAAAAAGTTAACTATGCACAATGCCCCCCAGCTGAGTCGCCAACTCAGTCCCAACGCCATCGAGTAGTTCAAGAGGGTATCATCTCATGTTGGAGATACATCAGGAGTGCCAGCCTGTTGAGATGCCCATTCGGTCATTTCAAACTCTTGCCCTGGCCTTCCGGCAGCGTGATCGGTCCCTTGCAGGCCCTGCTGACGCTCGATTCGTGCCACCAGCAAGTCAAAGATTCTTTCCCCGGAGCTATGCTGCCATGCCCGGCGACCTGAGAGGAAGGCATGGTCCATCTCTTCTAGTGTGTATCCCTTGGTCTCGTGAGCCGCCCAGTTGACATACAGATAGATGATCCAGTTTACTAGAAATCATTAGCTATGCCGTAGTACGTTCCCATCCCATCAACGGATCACTCACAGGGACCGAATATGAAGAATACCCATCCGCTATCAGTCTACAAATCAGCATATCCGATCAACGTTGCCACAGTACGGGAAGAAGACAAGGAGGGAAGAAGAAGATGATGAAGAAGAAAGAAAAAAACGAAAGAGTAAAGTGTCATGCTTACTCAACAACCCGCACTGCCAGTCCCAGCATGTCAGTCATCGTTCCTCACAAGAGCATCCATCGGTAGACCTGCCTAGGCTCGGCAGCCCCCAGGCCATGCCAGCATTGCATATCCAGTACACGGCCATACAAAGGCCAAACCCTCTGCTTCGAAGCCAACCCGGGAATATCTCTACCGGGTACACCCAAATGATCGGGCCCCAGGACATCGCATATGTGACCATAAACAGACAGCAGAAGATAATCATACCAAGAGAATCGCCGTGAGAACTCTTGATGGCCCAGGGTACATGGGTCTCATCAAGTCCATTGTTGTCTTTGGCCTCACTGGACGCGATCCGTCTCGACTGGAAAAGACCTGTCAACAGGTAAGCCGGCATTCTATGTGTTCCATAGCTAAGCAGGGGGGCAACTAGTCACCCATCCAAAGTAGGCAGGCCGCCATACACACGCAGCCAAGCTTCATTGTTATCCGCCGACCCCAGGAGTCCAGCCAACCGATTGCCGGCAGCGTGAAGAAGAAGGTGAGAACGTGTAGGAGCACAACGACGAGATCTGACGAGGCGAACTCTGCTCCAACCGTGACAATCATAATCTGGTCTGGGAACTGTCAGCTAAGCTCGGCGTCACCATGACATTTATCCAAGGAGCATCAGGGCAGACAGACGAAGGACCAGATGCACGCCACACAGCTGGCTCCACGCGGTGACCAGCATGCCCAACACGAGTCTTGCTCGCACCCTCTAGGTCAGCAGCTCTCGAGACGGGTGCGGCACTTGCGGTTGGTTCAGGACATCACCCTCCAGCTCGTGAAGGTACGCCAGGACGTGGGCATTCTCTCGATCTCCAGATGCGTGTAGGTCAGCAAGCAGACTCTTTGCCTCTGGCCAGCAGCCCTCCTTGGCAAGCTGCCGCGGGCTCGGGGGTACAAAGTAGCAAAAGATCAGCAGCACAACGCCGGGCAGTATTTGCATAGCAAACGAGAATCGAAGAAGATTGAGGAGTCTGGTACGCATCTCTGGATAAATCTCCAAGACGCCGCCCAAAATCGACACTTCAGCCAGCTGGCCTCCGATTTGCCCCAAGAAGCCAAGGGCGATACCCATGGCGAGGACGCTGCCATAGCAGAGACGCTCTTTGCGTCAGCATCTTGTCAAGAGCGACAACCACCAACAGCATCAAGGGGCGTTTGCGTACCTGGCAAACTTGCCTCGATTCGACCGTCCCCCAATCTCAGCCTAATCTCAAGCCCTCAGTCATCACAGCTCCCGAAAGCCAGGGCCAAGCAATCATGAGACTTGAATCGTCTTACCAGATACGGGGGCACAACAGCGCTGATGACCCCAGCCGCAATTCCGCAAATCAGTCTCCCAAAGCCCACCACTCCAATGCCCGGCGCAAGCATCTGGATGAAGCTTCCCAGTATCCAAAAAAGGGCTGCATACGCCACTACCCCCCGCGGCGGTACCGCATCGACTAACTTCCACGACAGGAGGGCTCCCATCACAGAGCCCGTGGGCATGATGGCGGCTATGAGCTCTCGCGTGTAGGGTTTGAGATGGCCCCAGTCGTGGGAGAAGGCCATGACATCGAGCTTGCCGGACATTGACGACAGGTTGAGGCCGATGATGATGCCGCCTACGCGGTGGCCCTGTCAGAAAAGAAGAAGGAAGACGGTGATGCAGATGGCAATCCGTGAGTGATATCGGAGATGAGTTGGAAGAACTCACTCAAGGCGCCAATCACCGATATACTCGGCCCTGTTCTATACTCGACCCTTTCAATGTTAGAGCAGAGGTTATTCATGATGATAATGAGACTGGCATTAAGGGAACCAAATGATGAAGAAGTGAATTATGGGTATCCAGATTGACAGCATGTGGGAGAAGCGCTGACAGATGAAAGTAAGAGAGAAGAACAAGAATCCGTGACGATGCCCTGTATATTTCTACCGAACTTTGATGAGATGGCACGTGGTAAGTCTGTCTTTCGTCGTCACTCCAACATAACTTGAGGCAGCCTCGATCTCAGCACGAGGGAAGAACAACTCAACAGATCCAAACTGTTGCCCGGGGAACATCCCAACAAACAAAGAAACTACTTCCATTTCTGTTCCACACTCTCAAAGGCATGCCGTGTTCAATGATAGACCTCCCTCTCCACAGCTCTGCATGTAGCAGCCCTGCAGTGAGAAAAATCAGGCGACCAGCATCACGAATTCATCAGACTCACCATCAACTCCGGCCGCAAAGCTGCAAGAAAGCCGTCATCGATGACAGCCATAGAGAAGAAAGGCGTGAACACTGATCAGTCAAATCCCTGCACCATAGTCAGCGTTCCCTCTCCGAATCTGCATGTCACTGTGGGATGCGTTAGTCAACAGCGTGGTTGATATATCGATCTATTCCGTCGAATAGCGCAAAGAGATAGTCTCAAATAGTCGCGATCCTGAGGGTTAATTAGCTGGCAGCCTCCAACTCCCCTGGCCAGTTCCTGAAAGAAAAAGCAAAGTAATCCGTATGAAGACATCTTCTCACCACAGGGTCCAGTTCCCCAGGCATGTTACAAGGAAGATGGTCGGAAAAAAAGATGAAAGCACAAAACGAAACAAACAACAAATCTTTCGTCCCCCGCCCATTCCTCCCCAAGGAGCATGAAGGCATCATTCAGACATGCCTCATGATAGCCAATGCACGCATTCGTAACAAAGGGTATCTGAAAACGCCAAATGTTTCATCAGTCGTTATCAAAAGGCCACGCAAAACCGGCAACTAGCGGCGGCGATTTCGGGTTTGCCGGTCGTGGACGAGTTGGAGGTAGGCTCGTTGCTTTCTGAACGAGGAGTAATCGCCTGCGAAAAGCACCTCAAGGATGTTGCCGATTGAAGGATCTGCGCCAATATCATGCATGCGACTTTGTAGATCGTCGAGTGCATCCCTAAAGGAACGCTGAACGACTGCCATATTGGATGAAGAGCCGGCAATGTCATTGGCCGGGTTGTTGGGATCGACAATGGAGAGGCGGTCCTTGTTCTTGTAGACGAAAGAGGCGACCTTGTTCTGTGACGAGGGTTAGCAGAGGGGTGGCATAGGCGCCATGCTGCAAGGAGCCTTACCTTGGGAATATAGCCAACAGGATCGACAAGAGAAATTGCGTTTGTCCTCCAGCTAAAGTCGCGACCGTACAGCCTGAAGAACTCGAGGAGCATCTCGCCGAGATGGTGTTCCGGGATGAGTGAGCCGCTCTGGACCTCGGGCATGAGCTGAAGCATGCTGACGACCAGACAGATGACGGTAAAGCCGCCCAAGCCCCCGTTAACGGGCTCGTTCAGGCCGCGCATGAGCAGATAGTGCTTGATGACGGTGACGAGCGCAGGCATTGCTGGATATTCCTTCTTCCAGCGCTGAAACGTCTCAACCGCCCTGACTCCGCCAAGGTTCTCAAAGGACACGTCCACTCGCAGGCCCGTAGCCTTGTCGACAAACTTGACCAGTGGGATTCGGGCGTGGGCAATAACCTCGATCGAATCGAAATTGGCAATGCGCTGGGAGGTCAGGAACTTGCGGAACTTGTACAGCCAGTTCTTGGCGCTGAGGTACGTGGCATCGCCGCCTTTCATAAAGCTTTCAGAGCACACGACCACGTCCATGTCGGCGGTGGGCAGATAGAGGCCCGAGACGAAAGAGCCAAACGGGAAAAGCTGGGCATTGGCGAAGTTCCGGCCATCCCTCTTCATGGCCTGACGCAAATTGTCCACCAGCTTGGCACGGATGCTCTCCTCAAAGTCACGGGGCTTGACAAACTCATAAAAATCAACAATCTCCTTGTGCAACCTGACGCTGCGTGGTTAGCATGCGCCATGCATGGCCTACCCGCCGAGAAAAACAAAGAACGAGGGCGAAACCGACGACTTCTTACCGGAAAGCCATATCTGTTGTCGCAGAATGGTCGGTGGTTGCCCATGGGCAGCGCTCTTCGTCATCCTTGACTCTCCACTCGGGGACGATGTGTCCTCTGGAAGGTCCCATGTTGCCTTTGTTCAGCTTGTAATCAGGCGGTTCGATGATTTCGTCGTCGTAAGTCCGTTTGCGAGAGCCTAGGGGACCAGGGTCTGCAGAGCCTTGAGGTGCGGCAGGTTTGGGCGGCAGAGAGTGCGTATTAATACCTGCAGTCCAAGGCCTGTTGCTCGAGGCAGTTGCTGAGGGAGGCGGCGGTGGTGGTGGCAGTTTGCCCAGAACTTTACTGGAAAGTTCAACTTTATCAGGCGGCGGGGCTGGTGGCTTGGATGCCGCAGCGGCTTTGCTAGCAGGTTTGCTGTCGTCCTGGTCCTCGTGGCTCTGGGCTTCGTCGTCGCTAAAGTCAAAAGAGAGAAAGTCTTCAGCCTCGGTTGGCGCGGCTGGCTTGGCTGCGCTATCTTCCAGCCTCGCTTTGCGAATCAGCTTCACCACGTCTCGCTTCTTGCGGGTGGACTCGTCCGGGCAGGGAAGCGCCGTGTACGGATCTGGGTTGGACCACTTGGGGGCTGCATCGCCGGACTCATCGGCCGCAGCGGTGCGCGTCCTTTTCTTCGCAGGTTCTTCCGTCTCCGATTGCGACGAAATGTCCATGTCCCGCTCGTCGTCGTCCGACAGCTCGTCCACGTCACGGTACTTGGCGCCTTCGCCGCTGTAGAGGCTCTCTTCAGGCAGGTTAGTGGCATTGCCAGCTATCAGGGCGCGCTCCGAGTGATGGGGCGGGGGCTGCCAGCGCGGCCTGCCATTTCTTCGGGGGGGGAAATCCCCCCTCCCGCCTCGTGCGTCTCGTCGCGGATGCCGTGGATACGACGGCTGGCCGGCAGGCGCAGAGTTGGCGATGCCAGCTGGCTTCTGGACACGAAACGTAAAGTCGCCCTGGGGAACATTTGGGCGATATGAATCGCCGCCTCCGCGGTCGTCGCCGTACGGCCGCGGGCGCGCCTCGGGCCGGCGGTCGCCCTGTCTGTCGCCATTCCGTCTGCTGTAGGAGTCGTGATAGGGCCTGTCGCGCGGCTGAGAGAAGCGCGGTGGTGAGCGTCGGGGAGCATGGCGATTCCTGTCATTGCCGTAGCCGTTTTGCGAGCGGTCCTCGTTCCGCCGCTGTGGCTTGTTGCGCACCATGTTTGCGCGTCACTGTTCGACTGTTCAGAACAGCAGAAGTTGGAGCCTTTTAGAGTCGGCTGCAGTCACGCGACGAAATGGAGATGCGGAACGCTGCACTTCTTCACCAAACAGAGAGGCGATGATGAGGTATTGACGCGATCTGAAGTTGGGCTGCCCAGGTTAAAATGTGGTTGCAGTTATCGCTTATCGGTTCGTAGATTTTTAGCGATAAAGGCGCCCGCTACTTGCATATGATCCACATCAAATTCCACAACTTGAGTCTAACGAGGGTTATATAGCTTCGGGGCGTTTTACGAGATGCTTCATCTCACAATCCTCGGTTCAAGGGCAGGACTGAATTTATTTTTGTATCGGCCGTCTCAATAATTGTTTCTGAGCGCCGGAGAGTGTATAATTATGATTGTTTTACCTCGCTTATGACACTTAGGACCGACTTGAGGATTGGGCTGTCTTAATGAACTCTACTACTTACCTACCTAGCATTATGCTTTAGGGCTGGCCTATTTATAGTAGGAACGTTAAAATGATCTAGCAGAAAACTGTGAAACTCAGAAAGAATAGAAGTAACTGCGTTTGATTACTCAGAAGTGCCGTAAAGACGAGACAGAATAGCCGGCCAGTCCTGTTTCTTCGCCCACTCTTCCCATGTTGTCATCGGGCAGTCAATGCCAGCCTAGATTCACCATTGATGTAAGCGCCTAATCCCAGACAGAGTACTATAGCAAGGGAAAGGAGAAGACAAACTTTTCTGATATCCTCTGCTTGCAAAGGATTCATGCCACCGTCATAGCCGGGATTCGAGGTATACAGAAACATGTCGGTAATCTCCCCTCCAAGCTGCGGCTCTCCACAGGCCGCAATCATCTCCTCGGGAGAAACCTGCCTGTAACTCGCCGGGATTCCGGTAATCTTGCTCCATGTCTCGATAGTCTCGGGCCAGGTGCAATTTGTGCCGGCGGCCATGTAAGACTTTCCGGGGGGCATCTGCCAGACGGCATATGTGAATGATCCCATGTCGTCGACTGGAGCGAGCTGGGGGACTACTTTTGTAGGATCTGTGGCAAATGCCATTTCGACTCGACCGTCAGGAAGCTTGTATCCGGGTTAGATGGGATTTGCAGCAAGTTCACCAGAGATTTTGTTTTGGCGAGGTTTCGTCAGGAACTCATGAAATGAGGAAGACAGATGGAGTGATGGAGTCACAAATCGTCAAAACTTACTTTACCAAAGTACGACTTGGGCAGGATGTTGAAGCTGGTATAGAAGAACCCCGTCTGGATGCACGACATCTTCCCCGCCAGCTCAGGATAATGCTCCTCGACATACGCCGGAAAGACGTCCGCCTTGGCATCAAAGTGATACAGCTCCTTGAACTTGCCGCCGCTGCACTTTCCCGCATGGCTCAGCGTGGAAACGAGGAATCCGTTGGCATCGAGCGAATCCACAAGCTTGGCGGCGGCATCGGCAATGTTCTTTCCATGACGATACTCGGCCTCGTAGGCAAACCGCCGGTACGAGATGCCCTTGGCCTCGGCTTCCTTGCGGCACGCCGGGTGGAAGAAGGGCTCCCAGTAGTCGGTGACGCTGAAGATGACGTTTGCTCCGGCAAAGGCCCGGTCGAGGCTGGCCGGGTCGTCGAGGTTGGCCTGGACCACCTCGGCGCCGCGAGAGGCGAGTTCCTGGGCGGCGGGAGAGGCAGGATTGCGCGTGAGGCCTCGGACGCGGAACCCAGCTGCGAGGAACCGACGGGCCACGGAGCCGCCCTGGTTGCCGGTGGCTCCAACGACGCAAATCAGCTTATCTCCTCGGGAGCCCATTGTTGCTGCGAGCTTCGGGCTGACGATCTGTAGTGCCGACAGGTGGAGAGGTGCTCGCGGAGGATTGTCGTCGGGCGTTGGATAAAGACGATGCAGAAGCGGCTCAGTTTGGAAACTTGCCGTCCCCACTGCAGAGACGGGAGGAAAGAGAATGGGAAATAGTTAAAGGGCGGAGATCCATTCACACGACAAAAGGAAACTCGCGGACCCAGCATCAATCGCCTGGACCAATATCCAGGCCCGTAGCCCCTCACCAGCTCCCCCAGCTGGCCGGGCCCCTTGGGACGGCCAAGCATCATTCAATAGTTGTCACAAGCATCAGTCAGGTATTTTCCCAGGGCAAAGCAATCGAAGCGTCATCAGCTGCAGGGAAAGAGAATAGTACTATGACACTAGTAGACGACGACGCTCTTGGATTGGACTCTCTATAATCACAAAGTACATATGTACGGTTCAGTCAACTGGACAAAGAGGGAACTACCTAGAACGACATACATCTTGAGAGCGATGTAATATTGGCGGAAGCTCTGCTCATTCCAGGCCGCACGAGCAAACAAAAGGCAACCCAACGGAGCCCGCGAAAGCACTGTTCCCAGCCTATAGTTTGTGATAGTCAAGTACCAAGCAACAGACGACGGTGCGTAATCCTACCTACGCATGCATGTCCCTACTATGGGGCAATGCACTATTCAGAGGGAAATCGGCCCCAAATCTCGCATGGTCCCCGTCCCAGTACCATGGACCAGTCCCTTCCCAAGCGACGGCTAAACAGGCCACATGCAGAAAAGCCAGCCGGGTCCAAGGGGGGGGTTCCGCTGAAGAAATCGTGTGGAGACGGCCGAGATGAACCGCATGCCTCAGTCGGCCTATTAGGAGCCTCAATCACGGTCCTGGCAGCCCACTTGCATCTTTGTTGGTCCGGCCAAGCTTTGCGAGAGTGGCGTGAGGGCGGGATGCGACGGCGAGGAGAGAGAGGACGATGGAGGGCTTGCAGATACTAAACACTACAGGGGCTGACGCGTGTAAGAGGGAGAAATGGCCGCACATGCGCCGGGTTCGGATACTTTTCCATGGAGCAATGGGTGAATTTGTCGACAAGAATACCTTAAGCAACAAACGAAGAGCGCACATGATATTGACTCTCTGTAGTCTTTCGAAAGCCACATACATGGTATAGCAAGGACAACTCCCAACCGTAGCATCAACAGTGAGAAGGTGCCTATGAACACACCCAACACATGATTGATGATTACGATGGAAACATCTCATGACCGAGCATCAAAAAAGGCCCATAAGATTTCTTTTCAAAGCAGATTGCGCTGCTGCTAGCTCGTATATGTCTTAGCCCTCCCGAGGCCGAAAAGGCCGGGAAGCAGTAAGCTTCGCTCTCCCGCAAGCGGCTCCCCGCCCCAACCCGAAATTCCTTTGCTCCGTCCAGGCACGCTGGTGGCCCCCATGAAGATTCAGGATTGTCACTTCCTTGGCCGCGAGAAGGGAAGGGCAGTGGGAGATTGAGTCCTGCGAAAGCGAACGAAAGAAAGCGCATCTACTACATATCAGCGCCCGGACTGCAAACCGCGAGAGCCAGGGTGGTTGTGTGCGAAAACTGCGACTAAACCCAAACGAAACGAAGAATCCAAGGGCACACTACATTATCAACGGACCAGGTCACATCTGCCGCGACAGCGAGACCATGGCATCGCCTGTGGGAAGGGGCAAGTCCCCGTCCACTTCGCCCAAGGGCCAGCAGACATGGTCGGCATCCGCGTCCGGGTCGCCGCGGCATTCGCCGTCTCAGTCTGCCGGGCCCGCGACGGCTGGGACTCCGCTGGCCGGGCTGGTGCATGGCGATGCGGACAATCCCGTGCCCGTCCAAGTCGATGTGAGTGATTGTCACGGGAGTCGAGATTCTGCGAGGGCCTGCCGCCGTCTACATGTACATCGACATGTAGTGCGCTTGGTGTAACGTTGGCCTTGGCCATCATGGAGGTGGCAGTAGAGGCCAAGATGGAGACGGGGAGAATGGATCAGAGAGAAAGACGCATCATCATCATCATTACAGTCGCTTACTGAACCTGGGACCCCAGACCGACGCGTATCCCGACAACCCGGCCGACGCCGACTCGACATACGGCTCCGACCAGGACTCGGCCTACACCGGCTCCGTCACGTCCTCCATCTACAACTACCGGTACGAAAACGGGCGCCGCTACCACGCCTACCGCGAGGGCCAGTACGTGCTCCCCAACGACACGCAGGAGCAGGAGCGCCTGGACCTGCAGCACCACATCTGGCGCCTCCTCATCGGCGGCCGCCTCTTCACGGCGCCGCTCCCTCCGCCCGACGACGGCGACGCCGCCGCGCTGCGCATCCTCGACCTCGGCACCGGCACCGGCATCTGGGCCATCGACATGGCCGACGAGTACCCCTCGGCCTCGGTCTTCGGCGTCGACCTGTCGCCCATCCAGCCCGAGTGGGTGCCCAACAACTGCCGCTTCCACGTCGACGACTACGAGGACCAGTGGACGTACACCGAGGACGAGAAGTTTGACTACATCCACGGGCGCGCGCTCAGCGGCACGTCGGCCGACTGGCCGCGCTTCTACCGGCAGGTCATGCACAACCTGAAGCCCGGGGGCTGGCTCGAGATGCAGGAGTATGATGCGTGGATCTTCAGCGACGACGACAGCTGCGACCGCGCCCCGTGGACGATGGAGTGGGTTGACAAGCTGGATGCCGCGAGCAGGTTGTACGGCAAGCAGATCAACGTGGCGAGATTCCAGAAGCAGTGGATCATTGAAGCCGGCTTTGAGGATGTCGAGGAGAGGGTATACAGGGTGCGTTTTATCCATTGACCTTTTCGTTCCAGAACCGCTGTCAGGCCAAAGGGAAAACATTGAACCAAGCTAACTTTTGTCCATACGCAGATACCCATCGGCCCATGGGCAAAGGACCCTACGCTCAAGGAGCTCGGCAAGTATGAGCAGACGCACATGCAAATGTCGGTCGACTCGCACACGCCCGCCCTCTTCACCCGGGTGCTCAACTACTCCAAGGACCAGGCGGACGTGCTGATGGAGGGCGTCAAGCGGGAGTTTCGGAGCCGCGACCTGCGGCTGATTACCTCGTACCGGTTCATCATTGGGAGGAAGCCTTTGAATGCGTAAAGCTAGGATTTGTACATTGTAACATACGAGGCGAAGGGATTGACTGGGTATGATGGGCTGCATGAATAAAGATGTGTGGTGGTTTGGTCTTTTGGTTTCGTTGTTAAGCGTATCTGGGCAGGGAATTCGAACACGGCTTGTTTTGGTTTTCGATGAGGGTAGTCATCTTCGCAGTTGTATGATGAATACGAAGGAGCATGAGCTGCAACAATGGAGTGAAGCCGTCTACTGTTACACATCACATATCATACAAATACCGGCGACGCAGCCTCAACTTCTGATACACTCCAAGTATCAGATACCAGGCCCGAACTCGTACACGCGCGTCCATACAAGCCTACACATTATTACTGTACATACAGTTAGGTTGTCGAACTGTTTGCCCATCACTCCTCAGCAGCAGCAAGTCCAGCCGCAGAAAGCAAGGGTGGCTAGACAGGAGTGCCTTGTCTCCCTCTATTGGTGAGATGAGAAGAGGTCATCTGCAGACCCTTTGCATTAGCTGTCAGCACGCGCGCGAGGCGGCCTTGGGGGAAATGCTGGCTGGCTGCCTTGGGAGAGGTGGGAGTGTGGGCGTTTGGGCTGCGTCGGGTTTTGGATTGTTTTTATTATATGTGGCCGATATGTGGAGTGATGCTGCTCGAGTTGATGCGAGTTGTAGAAACTTGAAGTTGTTAATGTTTGATACGATAACACTCGGACCTTGAGGTACACATGCTTCGCATGTTTTTAGAGCACAGAGAACGACAACACCATCGCGAACCAACTCTCATAGCAACACAGATAGCATAGCACAGCCCCCGTGGCGCCCACGAGGCTGCGCCCAGCTGAGGGGCACGAATTCAATCACCGTCTTGACGTGTAATACTATCAGGCGTGCATACTCCGTACACTTAACCTACCTTACCTACATGTACCTTACATCTACTAGCACCTCCAAACACAGCCCAAGTCAACCACCCCCATCCGCGCCTCATAGGGCTCAATGCGGCTGATTAGAGACTTGATTCCACGGCTACCTATCCGTCAAGCTCGATTTTTATTAGTGCCATGTGCCCTTTTTCCCGGCATCTGATCCAAACCAGTCTTTATCCTCGCCCAGGCTCGCGCGCACCCTACAAACCCAAGAATCTTCTATAAATATATATTCTTATTTACCCTTCTTCTAATCGATACTCGCCAATCATCTTCTGAGCAAGGATACGGACACAGAACAGCAGCAAGATGAAGTCCACCGGGGCCTCGCAGCGCGCCGCAGAAATCACGAGCGCGATGCTCAGCGTCCCGGGCTACGCAGACGACACGATGCTCTTCATGATGCGATACGGCTCACTGGCCCGAGTATGTCACTCTACTTTTTTCTTTGTTCTTTCTCCGTCAAACGGCAACCATTCCCCGTCTCCATCAAACATGATCTCACCGCGGGTCCCACCGCAAAGTAAGACGACGGGGAGAGAGGCCTGAACGCTTTTGGGCGTTTCTGCTCGCTTTCTGAGGGGGCTGGATGGTTTTGTGACCTGATTGACGATGATGATGATTCGACTTCATGTTGCCCTGAAGACGAAACAGTCTCGGCTACGTGAACAAGGCCATACAACTCAGGATCCTTCGTCCAATGTCAACGTGTGATGAAGAGACACACTTAGCCGTCAATTACGAGGTCTCGCCATCCCGCATTGGCCTGCCCTCGCACGAACTCAACCCTCATCATCATCGTCCGTCTTCCCAGGTATCAAGTGATGCCTCGCCCCCTCTTCCCCCCGCAGATGTCCTCTCACTACATGTATCCTTGAACTTCCGTACATCCTCCCCATAAGGTACCTAAGCACAGCACCCGTCCCCTGGAGACAAATACTGTAAGGAAAAAAGACTGACGAGGCCTACTAACCACTGCGTTTCCGGCATCTCGCCCGCCCGTACAGGAGACGCTCCGCAAAGTCGACTGGGATGAATTCCAAGTGCGCCTGTCGGCCCTCAACAAGCACTGGTTCGCCAGCAGAAGCAGCGGCTGCCGCGGCACCACCACCGCCGTCAACAACGGCGATGGCGAGACTGCCTGTACAACAGCTGCCAAAGATGGCACTACTACTGCCACCTCTACTACCACTACTGCTGCTGCTGCTGCTTCTGCCGCTGCCGATTCCGGCGTCGAAGCTGAAGCCGAAGCCGAAGCCCAAGAGGCCCACGACAGCAGAACCGCCGAGCTCAGGGCCCGGACGCTGGAGCTGGTCCAGGACTTTCCGCCGCTGGTGCGCGATTTCGACAAGTTTGTCGACTGCACGCGGATAACGGCGATGCGGTATGGCAGAGGAGGAGGAGGGTCCCCATAGCAGCAACTTATCCTGTGTATTTCCGATAAAGTAAAATGCCTAGGTAGTAATAAATTAAAGAAATAAAAGGTAATATACATTGTATCAAAGCCAACAAGTTCCCCCATTCCCATCCACGCCAAAACGTCCGTGCAAAGAAAAAAACGAGGGCTACACTTCTGCCAACATGCACACCTGCAACAACAACAACAACAACCACAACCGGAAACAAGAATCAAGTCGTATCCAGCAAAGGGCGGTTTGCGAAATTGCTTCAATTTCAGAAAAGAGCCGCAGCCCGTTTCTAGAACTGCTGTCAATACCAAACCAGGGAGCATCAATCGCAAATCATCTCACATGCACCTTTGTCCTGCCGTCATCCAGTCCACTGAGCTAGCTATTGAAGCTATCATCACACAAGTGATCACCTGCACTCTTCACTCAAATGTAGCCTTCATGTTGTTTTCATTTTCCGCCGAAAAATAGGACTACAAACAGCCATCAACACGGGGCACAATCGCTTCCACTTTCACACAACCAAGCAACAAGTTTCTAGGGAATTGCCTTTGCATTGTGAAATTACTATTATCTGGGTGAACGAAATTCTCGGG
Organism: Trichoderma citrinoviride; assembly: GCF_003025115.1. Lineage (NCBI taxonomy): Eukaryota > Fungi > Ascomycota > Sordariomycetes > Hypocreales > Hypocreaceae > Trichoderma > Trichoderma citrinoviride. The sequence goes on along the minus strand of NW_020194725.1, from coordinate 216,637 downwards.
CGGATCCAAAGAAAAATTTCCAACCAACTCGCTCGCAGGCGTAGAAGAAGAAACAAACGCTGTTTTTTCTCTCCCTGCTCGTCCCCCCATCCTCATCTCCTCCCAAAAAAAAAAGCGACCGTAAAAAGAAACAGTCCTGTCAGAAATTTGAATTTCGTATCACATCTTGCCGGCGCATCACACAATAGGAAGCCCAAGAAAGGGTAAAAGTAAAAGAGAAAAGAAAAAAAGCACATAATTATTTCCATATCCAATAGAACAATAAGTAGAAACGCCATCTTTCCCGTTGGCGAAACATCTCTAGATGATGTCGCAACTTTATGCAAAAGTCGAGAAGTAGCAAAAAAAAGAGAAAAAGTGTAAGAGAAGTCGGTTGTGAGGCGGAAAAAGCAAAAAAGCACCAAAAATGTTTGCCGCGCCAAATCCCCTCATATTTCCCACCGAAGCCAGTCCGTTTGGTATAATTGAAAAGCCGAAAAGAAAAAAGGCGGAAGACCCGGTTTCATAGTTGTTTTTTTTTCTGCGGCTCCCGGACAGTCCGGCTCCGGGAAGGAAAAAAGAGGAAATCTGGGTTGGGAGTGTTTGATTTTGAAAGAAGCGATAGGTATATCCTTTATCCCATTTGCTGTGGTCGTAATAAAGCAAAAAGTACCGCTCTTCTCCTCCCAAGACTTCTAATGCCGGCAAACTAATTGACCTTCTTTTCCCCCTCCATCCCCGTCATCCCGTCCAGTGTCCAGTCCATGATGTTTTCCTCCTCCGGTCCCCCCAAGTTCAAGGGGAAAGGGTTCGAAAAATTAAAGTTGAGAGAAATCGCTTAGAGGCTGGCAGCGAGGACGGCGGCGGCACCGACACCGAGGAAGATGTTCTGGCTCAGGGAGTTGGCACCGCTGGTAGGGGCGGTGGTGGGAGCACCGGTGTGGGTGCCGTTGGTGCCGGTGGTGGGAGAGGCAGAGCCGCCGGTCTGGGCCATGGCGGAGGCAGCGAAGATAGCGATAACAGCGGCGGCACGCATTTTGAAGGTTTGGTTTTGGTGGTTTTGGGGGGGTGGTTTGGTTGTGTGGTGGTTGAAGTTTGGAAGAGTTGAACGAATGTAGACTTCAGTTGGATTGTGCGTGGGTTGATGGGAAAAGAAAAAAGAAGAAGAGAAAGAGGCTCCAGCTGAGACCGAACGTCGGGCTCGCTTTATATCTCGGGGCTGATGGGGAGATGGCGGATGGGGATGGGGGATGGGATGGGATGATAGAGAGCAGCCCCCCCCCCCCTGCCATGGCACAGCGAGGGAAAAGGAGCCCACCCACCCACCAGGCTCATGCAAACGCGCACGCCCCTGTCTATCCTGCCCATCCTGCCCACCGCACCCCTGACGAGGCGCCGGGGGCAGGGATCAGGGGATTGGCCGCCCACTGGGCATGCGTTCAGAGGGCTCCATGGTTTTGCGTCCCAGCAGATCACCGCCTTAGTCATGTTGCTTGCTCTGCTGCTGCTGCTACTGTCCTCAGTGCTGCTTCGGCTGCTTCTGCTGCTGTGCTGGAGGCTGGTTATCGCGTCATGTCGCCACTTTGCCTGTTGCGGCTGTGAGGTGGTGTGTGTGCTACCCGGGCCCGGTATCGTCACTGTCACTACCTGATGACTCGGATGTACTCATTCGACCACAAGATAAAGCCGCGAGGTACATGGCGTCTACCGGGGCCGGTCACTCGTAGGTACATTCCGCAAAGAGGCAATTGGCATGGCTGCTGGCTTGTCCGTGTGAGTCGCTTGCCGGGGCTGTGGATAGCAGCGTGGTGGCAGAACAGCAAGGGTCTCTTTTTCCCTCGTTGCCACTGCGAGTTTACAATGTACTCGTACGAGTACTACAAGCAACGGCACGGAGCATGAGGTGCAAAGACTTGTACATACTTTACACAGCTCATTGACACTGGATATTATTACTTTTGCACATGCAGCATAGCCCCCCCATGTCATACCGGCATCCAACCAATCGATATATATAGAACAAGGGCAGATTACAGTACTGCACGGCTTGTGCCAGCACCTGAGCCCGCCTCGTTAACCACCTACCGCTAGCGGCATGTACGGTAAGCACTTTTAATTACCGGACGGGCAGATATTTCGATTGATTCAAGTCAAGTCAATCATGCCAGTTACTCGTACTGTAGCAGTAATTGCAAGTTACATAGCATGTAGAATGTCGGAGCCGGAGGTGAGGGCGTAAGGCAGTACTTCGGAGCGCAAAGCACCTACCCGTTGTCGCCCATGCGCGTGCAGTATTACCGAGCGGCAGAAGTGAAACTGAACTGAATGGACGTCTTACGCGTACGCAAGCCTCTTGATCTGAAAGCCGACCGGAAGCCCCGAGCAGTTCCGTTGGCCTTTTTCCGTCACTGTGTCTATTATTGAGGTCCAGTGCTTTTGTACGAAAGTAATTTCATGCTCTCTGTGATAGTATTAGCATTGCACGCCTGGGTATGTAGTAGTGTACTTCTCGTTGTTGTGCCGCCCCGGTTGAATGGATTCCTGTTGCGGCGGCCATTCCAATGCTACCTGTACGCACCACTACCCCAAGGCGTACCGTACCTTTCTTCAATTCGTATCGTGCTGGAAGGTCACTGAAGCTGAAGGAAGAGAATCGATACCTGCTACTACGAGTAGGTGGGAGGGGGGGCGTGAATGGACTGGAAGCAAGAAGAAAAAAAAGGGGATGCTCAGACAAAAGCCCGATTGTCCTTGTGTTGCAAGATTAGGCCTAGCTAACACCTGCTGCCCTCCCACGCGGCGAGATGGAGATTGCGATACGATGGGCCAGGAACAAAGGGACGGGAGAGGCAAAATTCTGTCTCTTCTTGTTTTTAGAGTTGTTTTATGTACTTGCAGGAAAAGGAGATTGGAATGAGAAAAGCTTGAGACAACACACACAACGCCAAACCATCGCCATGTACTCCGTATCTGCATCTGCAACCCGAAGCGTCGTGCTGTGTAACTGGAAGCAGCCCATCGGGATTTTCTTGCTGCTGCTGCTGCTGCATGATGGCTGAGGGCAGCCAACGAAAATGTCACCAATCGGACTGGGCCTTGTGCTTCCCCATGCCTTTTCTTTCATTTTTGTGCGATAACAGCGCCTAAAACAACAGAAATCTAGACAAGGAACTGGGAATCAAGGAAGCTGGGCAAGATGTCACAGCAGCCGCGCCGTATGTGCTGGAAGTTACCTTGCATCGACGACAATCCAATGCGAGTTGACTGCCTTACTAGCCGAACCACACACCACACCACACCACACAAGATACTAGCCTTATCTCTGGTCTTCTGTTTTCGTTCTGGCGCTATCTCTGGCTGTCGACTATCTCGTCGACCTGCTTATCCGCCCCTACTAGCTCAGCTCAGCTCAGTCCAGCCTGGGCTGCATCAAAACAGCCGCCCATCATCAACACCAGCAAGTCAGCCCAGCCGCCCGCTTTCATCCGTCCAGCAACGACATCATAAGATAAACAACAGTCACGGCAGCAGCAACGAAGACGCAATGAGAAGCCCTTCCCACATCCGGCGCAACTGGCCAAAAGCCACCCGTCTGCCCGCCCAAAGAGTCAAGCCACTTTTGGATCAGCCCAAGCCAAAGAGCCCACCACACAGCTCCACCGCTGCGACATTCGAACAAGTTGTTGTACGGAGTATTTTCCGCCTCTTTTTTCTTCTCTCTCTCTCTCTCTTTGTTCGTCTCGCACACATGGCTAGTGACCCCGGCCTCCCCTCTTCCACATCATCTGTCGCTTTTCATCCATGTTTTTTATGGGGAGGGTGTGGCATACGCGTCATCAGGCAGACGGATGAGAAACGAGCCACAGCCTTTCCCACTCCGAAGCGAAGCAAGACGGCGCCTAGATAGATAGGCAAGATACTAGGTAGGTAGCCACTTCAAGATGGTCGCACTCGAGCTTCCCATCCAGACTTGTACAAAGAAAAAAAAAGGCGCCATTCACAACACGAAAACAAAAAAAAAACTTGGAACAGCCAGGACGGAAAAGGAACAAGAGGGAAAAGGGTCAAAAAGCGGGCGGCTGGAGTGGGCCAGCAGCAGCAGCAGACACATTCCACTGTCTCTCTCTCTCGTCGTGCTGCCTCTCTTCCAAAGTCACCGATATGGCTCGTGGCTGGTGCGTAGATAACGATTGGGCCCTGGCAATGGCGTGACTGGAGAGAGATTTGGCCAATGCTTCCCGATGCTTGTCTTGCTCTTTCTCCTGCCTTCTGCCCTGCTCTGCAGACTGTTACTGTAACCTTGTAGTATGTACTCGTATGTACTACTCGTACAACCAAACGAACGGCCATCACAGCATCTGATGTGCTCTCCTGTTCGCTCGTCACATCGCTACGGCGGCCATTGCAACCCCGTTGTGCAGCATTGTAACATGTCGTGTACATATTTCAGCGCGCCTTGCTCGTATCATGACGGCGCTTTGATGAAGGTGGCACTTTGACTGCGTCTCATTTTCTTTTTTCTTTTCTTTGCCTTGCGCTTCGTTGGTGCTGGGCAAGGTGTCCCTGTGTCTCTCTCGTCCATTTCCCGCACCCGTCTTGGCCCTGCCGTCCTCCCCGGCTGGCTGTTTGTTGCTACATGTATGTACCCTGGCACTTGTACATTACCATCACTGCCGGCAAAGCTGGCAAAGAGCAAGGCAAGGTACATAAGGTACCTACTCATAGTGTCCCGTACCGCCCATCGCCATTCGTCCAATTCCCTTGAAACAACGCAGCTCCCCTTTCTAGGTACATCTCTCTTCTCTTCTTCTTCTGCCACTGTACGTATGTACAACTACGCAGCACACAAGGGACAGGGGTGTATGTGTATCAATCAAGAAAGAAAGGAGAGAGAGAGAAGGGCAAAGCAAAGCAAAAAAGAACGCAAGATTAGCAGTGGAGACAGAGGGCTCCAGTCCGGTGGATCGCCCTCAAACCGCCGTGCGTCTGCCGATCGGGGATGGGAAGCAAAAAAGCTTGGCCTGTTTCTTGTTCGTTCGCCTGTTTGCTTGATGTTGATCTTGTTGCTTTTTTGATAAACCCTCAGACGTTGTTGCTCCATAGTACTGTCGGCCTGGGTCATCCAGCCTATGAAGCTGGGCAGCTGGGATTGCTGATATGGGGAGAGGGGGCCTTGATGGGGTTGAGATACGTAGTAGTATGGGGAGGGATGGATGCGTGATGTATGTATGTACGAGGGGTTGGGAGATGACTGGACTGGATTTGGACTGTGCTTTGTGTGACAACGGGCGCGCATCTGGATGACTAGATGAGGCAGATGAGATGACTCGGGATGCAGTAAGCATTGGAGGGATCCAGGGACTCGCCGTCAAGTTCCCCTGGACGCCGGTAGATCTCTCGATGCTTGCACACCAAGAGTATTCTCTACATACTGTACACTAGATGGCTAGATACATACATTGAAGTTGCAGTAGTAGCTGAGCATGCACAACGGGTGACAAGTCAAAAAAGGAACATTGAAAGTGAAAATCACCGAAAGTTGCCCCCCCATGAACCCGTCACCGTCACAGCACGAGCAGCTCGCAGCCAGCCAACGACGACAACGACACGACTCAGCAGCGCTCCGGCATATGGGTGAAACGCTGCCGAACCGGCTTCGACGGGGATGGGGGG
>NW_020194725.1:0-210885 GCF_003025115.1 Trichoderma citrinoviride | reverse complement strand
GAAAATAGGGGGTTGGGGATTGAAGATCGGCCGGGCACTGCATCGGAAACATGAATCTTTCTGTTCTTACTGGCCCGTCGAATGAAGCAGTGACATGTTCCATCTGCCTAGGCGACCGAGTAGACGTTCAACGCAGCTTGGTTCAAGGAGACGAGCATACGCAAGCAGACAGGATGATCAAACGGTTCTGATACGGAAGCGAAAGGAAGTCGAAAGCAAAAAACTGTGTGTACTCCGTATAGTATACGGTATACATACCTACCTTACATGTGTGTGTGTGGCAATTCTCCGAGCGATCACCGTTCTGTCCGCGCCACCCGGCAATGCAAGGTACGAAACACACTTTTGGAGCGCTTGGTTTGAGATCCAGCCAGTGATGTCAAGTCGGCTTTTCTATTTTCAGGAACCAATACTCGCATGGACGTACTGCGCGAAGAAAAAGGGAGAGTGGCGAAAAGGTGCGGGCAACATTGAACGCTCTTTTTTTGGCTGTAACACGGCGAGCCAGCCGGCCGCCCGCGTTAGGGGAATCAGACGCGTAAATTGCAGGGAAACGGAGAGAAAACGACGCGACGGACGGATTGCCTTTTCAGTTTAAGATTGCGGTTTGATTGTGGGAATTATATCGGTTTGGATGGGTGTTCGCGGATGTAGCTAATGATAGAAAAGTTACAGGTAGGAATTGGAATACGATAGTCTTGAACTAGATGGGTGGTGATCTGTTGGATCGATGGGCTCGTATACTGAATATAGGACTCTTCAGGTGAGTGTCAGGAGGTCTGTGAGTTCGTTTCCCTTGCCTCTTCCTCTCTCTCGTCTTCCATCTTGACAAAACAACGAGATGGCCAAGGCCAGTCCCTTTCGAAGCACTTCCATGACGGATCGAGATTCCCCATCCATCCCCCAGCCCTCTTCTTTCTGTGTCGAATGCGTCCACCAGCCTCAGCTTCAGCTCCATCTCCCATCCCCATCTTTCCAAGCTCCATCCTCGACGGTTCCCCATCACCGAAACGTCTCAGCTTGCCGTGACCGTCCACCTTCACCGTCCGCCTCAGATGGGGGAAACCCACTGCGGAACACAGGCACCTTGGACGCCCATCCAATTCGACCCCGAAAACGCACGGCCATGGCGCAACACCACCCGCCCATCTGCCGTCAAACAAGGTCCGTCCGGCTTTCGCCCTGAAAATGCGAACCTCAAGATTCCCAAGCTATCAAAAGCTTTCTCGGCCTATTGGATCGCCTTCCATGAGATGTCCCATGTCCAAGCATACCCCTGGATCGTCCGAGCTGATGCAGGTACCGACCGTTATCACAGTGTGTGTCGTATGTACACCCAGGGCATCCACGTTTCTTCTGTTGACTTTGGAACTTGTAAGGCAAAGTTCAATTTGCCACTCATGTACTATTTGCATTGGGTGAATCCAAACGCGTCTTCTTCGTCTTCCATGTTCTCCCGCGCTCGCCTCACCGTAGAAGCCGGCAGACGTCCCAAAATCCCCCCTGCTCCTTGGTTCTCCAGTTCAAATCTCGGTTGTCCGTCTTGGCTTTTGTGGTGCCCATGCGTGCTCCGTAATTTGCCCTTGCTTGCCTCGTCTGTTGCTTCTATCTACTGTACTATTGAAGCAATCAAGTTCCCACAAGGAAACTTGGAGCCCTCCCATGAAAGCTACCCAGCACCTTTCCCTTGTGCGAGCAGTAGTATTCCAAACCGTTTCCCCCCCTATTACTGTATCGTACAGCAAGCAAGCCCGCAGAGCACGTGGGCTTTTCGGCCGCAATCCTGCATATCCAATGGATTTTGATTTCCGTCCTTTTTTCTCCCCGTTTCCTCTCTCCGGGGGACCGACCCCCCCCCCCCCCCCCCCCCCCCATGCTAGCCCGAGAAAGATTCTGGAATCTGGAACAAATTCGCTCCAGTTCTTGGCGCTTCGCTTCCACAAAGCCAGGCCCAATCTCCACTTTGTTTCTCGTTGCTGCTTGCTTTTGCTGCCTTTCTTTTTCCTCCATGCTTTCTCGGCTTCGGCTGGAGAAGGGCAGCGGTGTGCAAGCCCGCGGGGGCCAGTCGTCTATGTATTCTCTTCCGTCTTCTCTCTCCGGGCAAAAACCTTCCAAGAACATTGGGGGGTTGTCTTTGCTGGCTTCCAGATGGCGATCCAGTCTGCATGCAGTAGTACATGCAGAGAGACGGGGGCCCCGATAGGAGAATTTGTTCCTACGAGCTACTGCCACCTTACATGATGCTTCATCAATCTCTTACCGCCTCGGCCATTCACCTACATACGTACAGGTCCCTTACCTTCTACATACACAAAGACAACGCAGATTGGATCTTCACAATCAATCTCCTGACCGATCCATTGCCACCACCACTCCCCCTCAAGCGAGCGAAGACAAGCTGGCTGCAGCTCCGTCTCCAGCTCCTCCGGCAAGGCTGTCACCGCCAAGCCCTTTCCCCAGGGGCGGTCAAACTCTCACCGCGAATGAATTGAACGCCCTCCCGTCCAACTTCCATCAATCTGCAAAAATCCACCACATTGCTGTTTCTCTCCCCTTACACACCCAAGCGGTCAAGCCAAAACACATAGAACACACACAGACACACAGCATCCTCTCTGTCCTATGTTGTTCAAATTTGTCCATGTTGCCGTCTTTTCTCTCAAATGCTCCTCTCCCATGCTCACTCACGCCCCCTCCCCTCCCGGAGATGCGCAGCCTTTTGGCCCTGGCCTCTCCTCCCCCTTTCCATCCATCTCCGTTTTCCGCACCCCAAGCTTCCATCGCCCAAAACGAGTAAGAACGTGAGATACACGGAATCGTGGGCGAGAGATTCCAAGATCTGAGTCTAGGCCCCCCAACCTTGATGGCCCCGATGCCAAGCGTTTTTTCTCTTGTCTTTTCCCTCGTGGTTATTCTTCCATGCCGAGGTAAAAGGGGACAGAAGTGTAGGCGTGTTATTTCTACTACTTCATTCACTCATTGCAACTTCGCAGTAGTAGTTGTTGCTTGTACGCCTTTCTGCCTTTGGCTGTTGTGATGTTCCCGGTGGGGGTTTGTGTGTCGTGAAGTTGGAAAGTAGGTAGATTCGCCGTTTTAATTTTGATGGTTTGCTATCAGCGATGCTTCAGATTGACCACACGTTCTGTAGATGAGGACATATTCGTAGGTCCTTCTGGTGTTGTCACCGCGATGCTGCCATCAGTCAGTCCGCCAGTCGCGTGTCTCCAAACCCCCAAAAACATAGCAGGACGTCTGCGAGATTCCAATCGGCAGGCCTCTTAGAAAGAAGGTCATGAAACTTTTCGGCCCTTGTAAAGCGTAGAGTTCTCCCGACAGAATAGCCATCTGCGCGCATATCTCGGCCGTCTTCGTAGAGGAGACAAGAATCATGTGCAGCCTTCTTCACATACCCTGCATCAAAACATGAACAATTTTGGAGAAAGAACCAGCAGTATTATTACTATATGAGAAGCTCCTCCTCAAAACATCAGTGAACTAGTAAAAAGCAAAAAGTGGCAGCACCAACGCCTAACAAAACGCAATGGTCATGACTGCAGCTATACAATGCAAAACATCTATATATAAGTTCGTCACTCGAAATCCACCACGTCACCCATGCTGTATGGAGTGACAGTGAGAGAAAGCCTCCGTCCGTCAAGCGGACTTTTCCCCTCGAATATATCTCTGCGGGCGAGACAATGAGGGCGGAACCCAAACGCATGCAAAAAGAAGAAAAAAGTCCCTTGATGTGGAGCTGCCCTTGGCAAAGCTCCCTCGCTCCTTGTGGGATCTCGTGAACTCCGCACCGCGGGCTATATAGCTTGAAGCATGATGCCAAATATCGTCTCAAATGTCTTTCACGCCCTTTTTTGTGTTTTTCTGTGTTTTTCTGTGTCTATTGTGGTATGTTGATTGTTGAGGTCGATGACTTAGTGGGCGCCATTCACCTCGCCGTTGGTCGCGGGGACATCCTCGGCCAGGCCAATGAGGACGGAGTACTGTCCACCAGCGCCGGCACCGATGATCTTCTTGTCTCTCGTGGCAGTGTTGTCGATGAGGGTAGGGACGTGGATGTCGTCGATGGTGCCCTGGCCCGTCTGGTAGTTGCTCGAAAAGCCCCACGAGTAGGCCTTGCCGTCCTTGCTGATGGCAAAGCTGTTGTCGGTACCGGCGGCAACGGCAACAATGTCGGAGAGACCTGAAAGAGAGGTTAATATGCGTGCATACAGTAGTCAAAGAGGTAGGTAGATGGAAAACGTACGTTCGTGCTTGGTGGGCTTGACAAGAATTCGAGCAGCTCCTCGCTCGTCGCGGATGACATAGTCCTCGTCCACCTTGTCGATTTCCTCGAGCTCAAAGCCAACCTGGTAGCCATCGACACGGCCCCAAGTGAACAAGTCTCCCTTCTCGGTGCAGGCCAGAGAGTGGTGAATGCCGCCCTCGATGCTCGTGACGGTGTGGTCGGCGAGGAAGGTGATCTTGACGGGCTTGAGGATGACGGCGTCGTCCTCGCCGGCGTTGCTCTCCACTCCAATCTCGCCAAAGTTGTTCAGGCCCCAGCCCCAGACGGCGCCGTCCTTATCGATGGCGAAGCTGTGGTACGAGCCGCAGGCAATCTTGGCAATCTTGCCTCGGGGCAGGCCGACGCCCTGGGGGACGAGAGACGACATCTTGTTGCGCTCGATGATGCGGCGGCCGAGCTGGTTCTGCTGGCCGCATCCCCAGGCGACGACGTTGCCCTTGTGGTCGAGCGCGAGGATGTGGTTGGCGCCGGAGGCGAGGGCCTTGATGTTCTTCAGACCGGCAATGAGCGCAGGCCGCGTCTGGACCCTGACGTTCTCCGTAAAGCCCAGGATGCCGTCGCTGGAGCGGAAGGTGCCCCAGCCGTAGACACGTCCGTCTTCCGTAAGCGCGAAGGAGGCGCTGTCACTGGCAACGACCTGGACGAACTTGGTGCCGGGCGCAAAGTTGTCCTCGGAGAGGGCAATGGGCGTGCTTTCCTTGGGGTTGATACCGGTGTCGTCCTCGTCTTCCGAGTCGGAGTCGTCAGCCTTGTCGGCGTCGCGGAGTCCGCCCTCCCAGGTCGTGTCGCGACCCAGAGCGCCCTGGTCGTTGACGCCCCAGGTGAGGATCTTGTTGTCGCGGGTGAGGGCGACAGCGTGCATTCCGCCGCACGCAATCTGTACAACGCCGACGGTCTTGGCCGAGAGGTTCTCGTTGAGTCGAGGGCGCTTCACATCGATGGGCTTCTTGCCATTGACGCGCTTGCTGCCCAGGCCAAGCTCGCCCGAGGTGCCCTCGCCGAAGACGTAAATGTCCAGAATCTGGGTGGGGGCGTCGTTGATCTTCTTTCCAATCTCGGGGTAGGCGGACTTCTTGGCCTTGGGAACGGCGACGGCGCGAGGCGCCTTTTCCGTCTTGGTCTTCTTGGGCTGGGGCTCCTCCACGACGACGTCCTGCTCATTCTCGCTCTCGGTCTCTGAAGCTTTTCGCTTGGTAGGGGCGACGCCATTCGTCTCGGGCTTCTCGTCTTCGGCCTTTTCGTCAACCTTGGCGTTAGTCTTCTTGTCCTTGTTGGTGGGTTTCGCGTCCGCCTTGGCCGGCTTCTGCTCCTTCTTGACGGCCTTGGCGGCTTTGGCTGTTGTCACCTTGGAGGCGGCGGCGGTCTTGGAAGTCGCCTTTGCGCCGGCCTTGGTCGCGGCGGGCTTTTTGGCATCGGAAGCCGCCTTGGAGGCAGCGGCCTTTGCTGCTTTGGGAGGCATGGCGACGCGCTGGTTTTATATGGCTGGTGGTGGTGTTGTTGTTGTTGTTGTTGTTGTTGTTGTTGTTGTTGTTGTTGCTGCTTGATAAGCGAAGGGGGCGGAAGGGGAAGGGGGTCGGGATGCTGCTGAGCCGCGCAGTGAGGAATGAAGAAACTTCAATTGTAGCGCTAGAAGCTGTGCGAAGCTGCAGAGACAGGAAAAACAGGAAGATTCGGTGATGATGAAGAGGCAAAAAGGCGCAAGCTGGCCGTGGTCTGTGGGATCGCAGTTATTTTATACGAGCGGCTGACATCAATGGCAGGACGCGACAAAGGTGAGATTTTTTGCCCAGCCCTGGTGGGTGGCACAGAGAAGTGGCCCCACACAAGGTAGGAACTCTCCCACAGCTCTTGCCCAAAGCGGTTGACCGCCTTTGATTTGTCCGGCAGTAAAAGCGGCCACAGCCAATCAGCGGCGTGTCCAGCGTCTCCCGCGGGCGGTGAATCGCAGTCGGACGTCAACATTCAACCAGCAAGAGACACGATTGTGCTGACCTTTGAATGAGACTGATTCAGAAGCTTCTCACTTTCTGCTCACGAGCGACTTGTCAGTTGGAGCCTCTTCTCAAGTTTCCGTTATCGCTGCTCTGATCTCTGTATTGATGGAACTGATTGATTGATGATTGATCGGATGGTCTGTTGCTACAAGCACATGATTCGTCCACCGCAGCATCCAGTGCCTCAGAGGGAACGTGGTGCCACCAAAACGCCCTTCCCAGTGTCAGTGTGCCATTTCTGATGCAGCACGACAACGACAACAATGGCACAGCCCGAAATAGCCAGTGTGCCCGCAGATTAGGCGACGGCCGACCTGCCAAAATCCATGTCATGTGTACAAGCACGAAGCGGGCAGTCTCCCGTGCCTAAGGTAATGTAATGTGTAAGATGCATGCAACCCCATATATATCGCTGCAGCCAAACCAAGAACCAGCAGTAGTCCCGCATTCCGTTGCCCGCCCTGAACGCCGCCCTTGACCCGAGTCCCAAATGAATTAACGCAAGGAAGATAGTAGTAACATGAAAGGCCATGCAAGATGCCGTGAGTGCTTCTAGCAGTGCACTTCCCAGCAGACTGTCTGTCCTCTTATTTGGAGTAGTTGGTAAAGTCGACTTCGTTGGCAGGGTTGTAGCCGCCATCAGCAGCCTTTTCGCAGGTACACGCAGCTTCACACGGCCCAAAGTCAGCACACACAAACTTCATCCACCCAGCCTCGCGTTGGAGCAGAGGCTACAAAAAGGGACGCATGTCACTTACTGGCTGGTCGAGCACCGCACTGGCAGGTCGAGCCTGAAACGGGCGCGTTCTCGGTGGCGGCCCGGTCGCAGGTGCACTGGCCGGCGGGACGAGCGCGGCACGAGCAGCGCGGGCCATCGACGGCATTCTCGGAGGGGGCGTTGCCGCAGGTGCAGTGAAGGGCGGATTGCTTGCCGCACGAGCAGGTGGCCTTTTGGGCTGTGATGCCGTTAGATTGAAATAAATTGATTTGAGGCGGCTTGAGACTTACCACAGGCACACTCGGCGTCGGTGCCCTGGCGGCAGCAGGTGGAGGCCTTGGCAGCAGTCATTTTGGTGGTGTTGGTTGTTTGTGTGCGTGTGTGATGAGGACTGTGAGGACTTGGTGGTCGTTGAAAGAAATTGGAGATGATGCTGGGCTGTGAACAGATGGAGATGCTTGCTTGATGTCTTCTGGACCAATTCAGCCAACCGTGGACGGACAGTGACGTCTTTTGTACCTGAAGCTCAGCCCAGTTCAGCCTCGACGCCTCTGGGGGATGACACTCGCCTTGGGTCAAATTGCGTTGATGCTGATTGGCTCGCAGACCGCGGTGTGGCGTTCAGCCAATCAGCGCTGCGATATTTCCAAGCATGTGGCTACAGCCTTGAAGATGGGGCTCTTCCATCAGACTATCTGCGTGGATCGATGCTGCCAATCGTTCGTTTTTTTTTGTTCTATGTAAGGTATTGATTGGTGATTTGTACATGATTTGCCTACTGGTGGTTCACGGCGTCAGGATTGGACGATTTCGGTGGCAAGTTTGGAAGTTTGAACGGCGAATAGTGAGATGCAAAGCTACCCTGGAGGTTGGCCATTTGCTATTGTTGCATGAACCGATGCAGGCAGGACACGGCTGCTAGCTATTTTGGCCTTGAACTAATGTAGTCTAATTTGGAGGAAACATGATTGGTATCGGGGGATCTGTATGCAGCTGTTGTTGATTCAAGTCCAGTAGACTACTAGTCTAGTAGTTCTAGTATCTGATGCTGTGCTGTTGATGTGCTTCACTTCCTCAAATCCTGCCTTGCCTTGCCTCACCTCTTCTGGAACGAGAAGTGAGCTTTCCATTACGTCAAGATATCGATGGCTTTCGTACGGCAATTCAAATGAGATTTCATCAACCTCCATGCCATCATCTGCATCAACTTACTACATGTCTCCATAGCGCCGAACCTCTCCCATCAGCTAAACAACCAGGATCCCCCCTTTCCGGCTTATCGTGATGCCAGCCAACACAGCGTCACATCGCCGATGAGAGGACCCAAGCCACGCAGGCATCCATCTCTCACGCCGCCCTGATGCATCCGGACAAGGGGCATACTGCTGTAACTGGCGACGCTACTCCGTCCGGAGTCGTAGTTGTACATCGCTGCTACAGGCCTCAACCAACATACATTTGCCTGCGTCTGAGTTATCATTACTACTCCGGTTTCTTGTAAGCTATACGCCTCTTTCCCTGCGCAGAACGTGTACTTGTGTGAATGAGGCAGCGTCGACTTCTTTCCAGGTCTCGCAGGGCCTTGTGTTCTTGCGTGGAACCGGAAGCTACCCTGCCGGCTTCATGTCCCCTATGTGAACGCTCATATTCGTCACAAAGAGAGGCCGGAAAGATTGAGATCCTCGAGGTCCAACGTTCCAACCTAGGACATTTCAAGCAAATGCCCCTATACTAGGTAGACTATGCCAAGTCAACCATGGCTGGATAGCCCCCAATTGAGTAGTCCTGGATCGAAACCTCCCCCTTGGTCTTGTGCCCCGATCTCCATCTCCATGTCATACTCTTCTTTTTGGCTTTAAAAATCCCGGGGGAAAAAGCACCCAAGTTTGCTGGCCCTGATTCGTCGCGGGCCGTTTTAGCAGCGACTTTATCCGCCTTAAGCTTCGGTGGTTGAGCACGGCAATGGGGGGCATCGATGCGGAGGAGATGCGGAGATGGCGTACGCCTCTTGGCCTCTTCTAGCTTTAGTATCCCACCTTTATCTTTCATCTTATGCTGTATGGAGTTGGAAGATTGAGAAATGCTCAACAGCCGTTTCCCAGTACCGAGCTTCGTGGACTTATGGTCTGTGATGGTTGCCAGTTGGATGGGCTCTAAACGCAGAGGCAGAATGTTGTTGGTCCAGCTCAAGAGCGGCCTTTTTCTTTCGCCTTGGGTTGCATTTTCCAACCCGCCCTTCTCAGTCAAGTTAACGTAATGTAATGCAATGTACTACTATGCGAGGCCAGCTTACCCCCAAAACCCTGACTTACATGGAACTGAATCCGTCAATGACAACTGCCATGTCACATCCTCGGAGGGCTACGCTTCTCTTGGCAGAGCCAAGCAGCATCGATCTGCGTTTCTTTTTTTCTTTTCTATTATTTGATGCAGATACAGAATGTATGCAAGTTGGTCGTACATCCGTGCCGACTAGTGAGTGTACTTATAAGGGTCGGTGTTCCTTCGCTGGTGAAAATTTTCTTACATCCCTCATGCGAAGGAGCGTCGTCTTTCGTCTTCAAATCTCGATGTTGAATCACCTTCGCATGAACTGAATAGCCATCACTGTCTTTAGCATGAAAAGTCAAGATGGCCCCTCAAGATAACAAGACCAAGGCCGAAATCACGACGAGGGATGTGCACCAGGCCGCGGAAAAGGGCCAAGCCGCTACTGATAAGTGAGAGCCCGACCCTGAACTCCTCGACCAAAGCTTGCAAACTCCATGAGTCGAATGGGCTATACAATGAAGGCTACAAGAATACTGATAAGCTTGTGCAATCGCGCTGCAGATATGGCGAAGCCCTGGTTGCTTACGATCCCGTTGCCGAACGCAAGTTGCGGCTGAAGATCGACCTCTTCATCGTCCCAACCGTGTCGCTGCTCTACCTCTTTTGCTTCATCGACCGCTCCAACCTTGGTAAACACAATCCCCCCTATCATGTTATCCCTTCATCTCCATCTATAAAAGGAGAAAAAAAAAAAAAAAAAACACCTCTGACGAAAAGCAAAACGTACAACTCCCGCCAGGCAACGCCAAAATCGCCGGCCTCGCAAGTGACCTCCACCTCCAGGGCAACGACTACAACGCCATCATCTCCATCTTCTTCATCTCCTACATCGTCTTCGAGATCCCCGCCACCCTGACCTGCAAGGCCGTCGGCCCCGGCTGGTTCCTGCCCCTCGCCGCCGTCCTCTTCGGCGTCTGCTCCCTGGCGACGGCCTACGTCGACACCATGGGCCAGGCCGCGGGCGTGCGCTTCCTGCTCGGCATCTTCGAGGCCGGCATGATGCCCGGCACGGCCTACTACCTCTCGCGCTGGTACCGCCGCTCCGAGCTCGCCTTCCGCCTGTCCCTGTACATTGTCATGTCGCCCCTCGCCGGCGCCTTCGGCGGCCTCCTGGCTTCGGCCATCCTCAAGCTCGACCACGTCGGCGGCGTGCGCTCCTGGCGCATGATCTTCGTCGTCGAGGGAATCATCACCATCGGCCTCGGCATCGTCAGCTTCTTCACCCTCACCGACCGCCCCGAAACCGCCCGCTGGTTGTCACAACCCGAAAAGGACCTCGCCATCGCCCGCGTCAAGTCCGAGCGTGTCGGCGTCACCTCCGTCCTCGACAGCATGGACAAGACAAAGATCAGGCGCGGCATCCTCAACCCCGTCACCCTCACCACCGCCTTCATCTTCCTCCTCAACAACATCACCGTCCAGGGGCTCGCCTTCTTCGCGCCCACCATCGTCGCCACGCTCTTCGAGGGCTCCACGCCCGTCCGCCAGCAGCTGCTCACCGTGCCGCCCTACGTCGTCGGCGCCTTCTTCACCGTCTTCATCCCCTTGCTCAGCTGGCGGCTCGACAGGCGGCAGATCTTCATCGTCGCCTCCGCGCCCATGGTCATGGTCGGCTACGCAATGTTCCTCGGCTCGGCGGAGCCCAAGGTCCGCTACGGCGCGACCTTCCTCGTCGCCTCCTCGGCCTTTTCCTTTGGCGCCCTGACAAACGCCCACGTTGCCGCGAATGTCGTCGGCGACACCGCTCGCAGCGCGGCCATTGCGACCAACGTCATGGCGGCTAATATTGGCGGCCTGATTAGTTCTTGGGCCTTTCTCCCCTTTGACGCCCCGGACTATCACATTGGGAACGGGCTCAACTTGGCAACTTCTGGTACCATTCTGGTTCTTGGCACGGTGATGCTGCTGTGGATGAAGCGCGATAATAAGAAGCGGGGGAGAAGAGACGTTGATGCTGAGTTGACAGGCTTGACGCAGGAGCAGATTGAGAGCTTGGACTGGAAGCATCCAGCTTTCCAGTGGAAGTATTAGACGCATCAACAAGCTCAAGGGTATCCTGTCTTGGCTATTGTATTAGCACTGAAAGAGGTCAAGCATATTAAATAGTTACTATATATATATGTAGTCCGTATGTGCCGGTGAAAATGCAAATGGCTAATAGTACAATTACTGATACAAGGTCGACAGACACCCCTTGATGTCAAACTCAGCAGTTGATTCAAGAGTACATCAGTGGAGGGCTCCTCCGAAGCCGTGAAATCGATCGCCCAAGCCCTGGAACGACTGGTAATATCCTTCGTCCCAGTTTCCCAAGTCTCCATGCGGTGTGAGTTCTCCCGGGGCATAAAACTGGTCTGTCATCGGAAAGCTGCTGCCAATGTCTCCGTCATTAGGATCCGCCACGTTGTTGTTCCACGACTGGACGGCGACGGAGTTCATCGGGCCGCTGACGCCCATCGGAGGCATAAACGACATGTGGCTCGAGAAGCTATGGTCCATCATGCTCACTGCTGCCGGCGTAGGCAATGCCGAGGGCTCGGGTGCCAGGTTGCTCCCACGCCTTCGCATATCATCTTTGACGACGGTTCGCACACTGTCTCGAGGACCGCCGAGGGCAGAATTTCTGATGCTGTTGCTTTCTTCGGAGCACTCATCGCTCATCATGACCACTCCAGAGTCAGGGCGGGGGAGGATATCCCTTCCCTTTCGCGCCATGAGGGGCTGGAAGCTCTGTGCTCGGGGTGGCTCATTTCTCTTGTTGCTGCGATTCGTGTAGGGCATGCTCTGGGCGGCGCCGATGCATCGTTCCACAGCCTCCATGAAGCACTGCTGAAACTTGGTCGTCAACGTCTCCAGCGTCTGAGGATTCGAAATCTTGTCACGGAGCGAAGAGTGCAAGACTTCGAACGAGGACATGTAGTAATTGGAGAGCTCAAAGTGCTCAATAACAGGAGTAAAGTCTGCCAACCAACGTTAGCGAGGTGTTCTGTCATACCACGGACTTTTCAATAGGTATAGGCTTGACGACATACGGTATTGATGGATCTGGTGGTCCTCATCGTCTGGAAAGAGGATGTTCCAAATCTCTTTCCACTGTGCCTCGGGGGAAGCGCCACTGACCCTCTTGCGGGACAACAGCTTGATCGAGGTAGTTCCATCCACCCCAGACTCGGGATCGTGATCCAGAATGTCGCACATCATCTCCTTGGGCAGACGCTGGTGATCTCGAAGCTCTTTGCGGGTGTGAAAATCACGGTTGCATCTGTCGCAAACGAATGCGGACGGGTCGTCTCGTTTGTGCTGTTTGACAATGTGCTGTCTGTGGGAGTGTGTCAGCGCCGGTTCATCTGCATACGGGATGCGTATGCGAGAGACAACTCAGTATTGTAGCGTACCTCAGCTCAGCAAACTTGGGAAAGTATGTCATGGCACAGCTATGGTGGTCCCTGACATTGAAACGGGAAGGGTTCCTCTTTCTATAAGGACAGCTCAGGCGCAAGTTTTCCTCTTCCTTGGGATTTGGTCGTATTTTCTTGGAAGGGTTGTACCCCATGCCCTCGCCGTCGCTGAATTCGCCGTCGTCCTCGTCGCCTCGGCCCTGCTTCTTTCTCTTGCCCCCCGACTGAGAGTCGCCAGCGCCGCTACCTCCCTGAGACGGCGTCGATGAGCTGCTTGATGTCGACATAGCTTGCGTCATGTCGGCGTCTGAGGGTGCGGCCCAGAAACAGCTGCCTACATCGCCGACAAACTTGCAGACCAGATTTCGCACCGCCGGCGTCACCTTGGACGCCTCCTCCTGAAGATCAATTCCAAACACCAATTGAAGGGTATAGTCAAGAATGGCCTCTGTGTCCTGAGAGGAAACGTCATCCGATGTGGAGGATGCCGTGTCCCACCTAGACGAGGTAGAGGCTTCAATAGTAGACGTCTCCAGCTGCGGCCATTCGTGGGAGTCGCCGGGAGTCGAGCTCTCCTCCTCCTCCTTAATGGGGGAAACCTTTGACGAGCTGACGGCAAAAGTCAATAATCACGAGCTCATGAGCTGCCTCTGCAGAACTTCTGTGCTTGCCTTGTAGACTGCTTCAGGCAGTCCCCCTCGCCCAAAGGAACAGGAGTGACTGGCGTGGCGACGTGAATCTCCCCTAGCTTCGCGCTGAGATCTGGGTAGCCTGCAAAAGAGTAGCCGTCATCATCGTCGTTGACATGGGTTGAGCACGATCCCGTCGAGGATCGGTGTCGATGAAACACTCGGCTGGCCGGACGCGAAGAGTCGGCAGGGTAGCCACAGAAGATGTCGCTGAGGTCGCTGGCGTAGCTCGTGCTGATGGGACTGGCCAGCGTTGAGTGCGAGTAGGTAGTGGCAGAGTCGGGCACGTTTGCCGACGAGATGCTGCTTCTTGTCGATGCTGTTCTTGAGCGCAGGCGAAACGTATTCGGCGGAAAGTGTAGGCTCTCAGGGAAGTGTTTCCGTTGGCCAAAGGTGGCAGAGAGACTTTGGCTCTCGCTGCCGGACTGGGGTGCGGCCAAGGGCTTGTCGTTGAGCGAGTCTTTGTTTCGCAAATCCCGCTGCAGATGTAAGGGTATGTGGTTGACAGTGATGCCTGGTCTGCGGTCTCCCTGTTCAATTGAATTCTCGGCCATGGAGTGAGCCGCTGAGAAGCTGGCCCGTCGCAGTGTCATGAAGTGCTGAGGAGGCTGATTTGTTATTATAAGAGGCAGTTTTGGCTTGCAGGAGCGCCAGGCTCTGACCCCGTGTCAGTGGGTTGCTCACAGCGCCATTATGAAAGACGGCGATAGACGAAGACGGTCGATGTAACAGAGGAGTAGGACAAGAAAGAAGAGGTAGAAGTCAACTTACATACAAAATTAACCTGAATATAGGTTTAGGTGCACTTAATGAGAAGATAGAGGAGAAGTTGAAGAGAAGAGAGAAAGAAAAGAGAGAAAGAAAAGAGAGGCTGCCTCTCCGGGAAGCCTTATCGTCCGTAGGTGCGACATGCCTAATACTATATCGGCGGCCCTCTTCCGTATTGTATCGCGACATCACGGCGCTGGGAATGCCTCGCGGACCGCTAAAGTCCCCAACCTGGATGCCTTCGCCGGGCCCCATTCTGCAGTCCTGGATGATTGCCTACTGGCTCTAGTGTCGTGCTTTGGGCCCTGCCTTTGCCCAGCTGGGCCATGGGACGGCATCCTTCGTGGGGTCGAGCCAGGGAGCTGCGCCTTCTGATTCGCTCATGGTGACGGCTGTTGCATGGGGAGCACTGCTGGCGCAGGCAGAGACGATCTGGCAAGGCAGCCCTATGGTTCGCATCTTGACAGACGCCAGCCAGTGGCCGAGTCCTGGTTCTCGATCTCGTGGGACCCTCCTGATACGGCGTCGTGGTCCGGGGATGCGTCTGGCGGGCAGCCAAACGCGGCCAGACGACAACGGCCAGGACTGGCCTAGAAGAGTACCTCATCTCGTCGACTGGAGCAGGCGACTGGGGTTCTCGATAAGCGCCAGCTGATCGATGTCTGTCATCGTCTCACTGTTTCGATGCCTCCCCTGGGAAGGATGCGCCTTAATCTCTGATCCGGCGGGACGGCGCGCATTAGTCGAGCGCGTAGGGAGGCAGGACGGATGGAGTGCGTGCCCATCACAATTTTGAATTGCCGTTGTTGTGATGGTTGACGATGATGATGGAGGAAAGATAACACTTGTTTTCTGGACAATGGCCGGACGGAGAATATGAGGAGGGATGAAAATAGAAGTAGCGCGGACAAGTCGAGAGCTCCTGCATTGTAGTTGACTGATGGCGGCTGCCGTGGACCTGCTCTCCATATTGATGCCCTGTTTATCTGGCATCTCTCCTTGACTTCTGTCTTCTCGTTGGCTCATGGAGACGGACTGGAGAATCACGGAGGCGTTGGATGAGCCTTGCTTTTCAGACCTTGAGGCTCAACTGGCTTTGCTCTGGGCTCAAGTCTGCGTTGTTCACGACTCGTGAAGCTGCGAGCCCTGCAAAGGTAGGTTCCAAGTTACATGTGGTATCTGTAGACAGTCACGGTCAAGATGGCCGTTGAGCTTCGATATAAAGAGACGAAAAGGACTCGTTGAGAAGTAGATGAGCGCCCAGATGGTCAGTTCTGCTGGTTTAGAATATCGATATCGACACAATTGCCGCAATATCAAGCTGTTAGCCCTTTGGTAGAACCATTGACAATCCGATCTCGCATCCTCTCAACCCTTGAACCATGAGCTCTCAGCAGCCAACCCAGCACAACGGCACCGCGCCCTCAGCCTCAAGCCGCTCCCCCTCCAGGTGATTTTACCCCCCTACAGCCGCTAGCCACCGCTAGCTCCCGGGCTCCATCCCCCCATCCGCCCACTAACAACCGCCATCAACTCGGCTATGTCCGCTAACGCACGCCATCGTCGACAGCACAGCCATGCTCGACCGGTTTCTGTATGACAGGACAAACGTGCCGGATCGCCTGGTGGCGCGATCGTACAATGCGACGACTCCAGGCCCGGGGTATCAGGGCGATGCAGCTGAGCTGGAGCGGTACATGTCGCAAAGCTCCGCTGGTGTACCTGGTAATATCGGGTCAACAGCCAGGCGGGCGTGAACTCGAGTCGGCACGAACCAGCGCGGACCGGATGATGGAGCAGATACAAAGGAGTCACTTGTACGAGACACATGCAGATATGGAGCGTTTTGGGATTCACGGAACAACATGATGTATTATTAGCGTGTAGGATTAGTAGGTTATATGGAGTTGAGCATTAATAGTAGGCTTCGAATATGAGCATCCAATGTCATGTCACGCTGGCCAGCGCTCTCGAAGGATGCGGACTAGGGGTGTTCGGGCTCGAGCCGTTGAGATGGGCATCACACGGGCGCATTCTCGAGTTTGTTGGGGCTCTGTGCTATTCTTGGACGCAGCAACCAGGCACGCCGGTTCCAGAATCGCTTGAGGCTCAACCTTTTAGACCATCTCTTCGAATGACGTGAAAGTTGGTATACTCGTATAGTAGCCTTCTAACACTCGACTAGGGGCCCGACTCAAGCAAACAAGGCAACAAACTAGTCTGAAAATAAAAGGGGTATCATTCATACATCAGTCTCTACATGTAATATACGAAATGGTCTAAGTGGCATCCATCCAAGTGGTCCGGTATCTGCACTCACGAAGCCACCTGAGCTAGTTTCCTGCGCTTGTTCCTCTCGTCTTGCTCTGCCAACACGCGAGCCGTCAACGTCGCCGCCATCGAGTTGTTGATGCCTTTGATCCTCGCGTCGGGTTCTTTCTTCGCTCGGCTGGCATCGCTCTTCTTGGCCTTTTCGTCCTTCTTCTCTGCGCTTGCATCCTCCTCCTCTGCCGCTTCTCCGGCCTTCCGCTTCTTCTTCTTCTCCGACTTGCCCTTCTTGAGCGTATGGGTGAGGCCGTTTGCCTGTAAGTCTTCTATGCGCTTCTGCAGCCTGTCTAGTTCTTTCTCAGCAGTTGGCAGGATGGCTATCACATTCTCCTGGGTGAAGCCTTCTCCACACTCTGGGCAGGCCTTTTCTTTTATCTCTGTAATGGCAACCTCTGCAAAGACGTGGCCGCACGGCACCAGGTAGACAGCCTTTGTCGCTGGTCCCATCTCCTTCATGGAGATCGGGCAGGCCCATTTATCGCCAGTCTTGGAAAACTTCAGCTTTGCCACATCACGCAGCGAGCGGATGCCCAGGGCTGCCGGGGTCAGTTCGTTGGGGTCCTCGGAGGGCATCAGCCCGTTGAGAATGGCTTCGTAGTTGTATAACCGCCCCCGCCAGTCCGAAACGACCGCCTCGAAGTCGAGCGGCGTGCCGCTGAGGGCGCAGTGAGTCCACGCATGGGCGAGAGACTCGAGGGCTGTCGCCTTCAGTTCTGAAATTGTCGGGGCACGCGCCGCGTTCTTGACGAGCTCACGGCGCTTGGGGATGGATCCGCCGTCGTTACCCATGGCTGCTGGCCGTGATGATTGCGTGCGGTGATTCAGGGCTCTGGAGCAGATTTGTATGCTGAATCGTCGCTTGCGGTGGCGGCAATTGGAACAATGTTAGCAATGCGTTGGGCCTGTGGCGGAACTCGGAAGACTGAAGATGAAGAGGTGCCTTGAGCTAAGCCGCGCAAGTGAGATGCTAGCGGCCCACCTCTGCCGTTATCGATAGCACTTTCCGAGCCTCATGTGCCAGCCCCGTGCCAGCAGTCCGACCGACAAACTGTGTCGCGCCCCCGCATTACCGATGGAGAGACAGTGCATGTACAGTGCAGACAAACGCGCAGTGAACCAATCCTCCAAGCTCTGAGCTAACGGACCTTTCCTTGTCCTACCCAACCTTCATTAATCCGACAAGCAGCTTGTCGGGGGCATCATGACAACGTGACCTTGGGCTGCCAACGAGGCATTCCTTTTGTTTGTGTCACAATCCTTCATTGTTATACCCCTGCGGCGACCCTCTACGAATCTTTTACGCCCCTCGCAGCAGCGACGTCTATCGCGCGTCATTCCATTTCCCGAGTGCGCTCTCGATTCCGCTTTCGATTACGGCCTCGTAGTCGAGCCTCTGCGACCTTCGGCCTCGGTGCGGTACATGCGGTGCTTCTGTTGAAGCTCCAGCCGACTTGGGGACGATGGCGCAGGCACAGCAGGTCGCCCTTGAGCGGCTCGATTATATCACGAGGGGATTGCGGTCAAGGTGAGGGCCCGCGTGATGGAGGGGGATGTTTTGCCGGTGGCTGTTGATGGAGGAATGACGCCGCTGACCAGTCGCCCACCCCCAGAGCCAACGATGAGGTGCGCAAGCGAGCCGCAATTCAACTTCGAGAGCTGGTGACTGTGTGCCACCGAGGTAAGGCGATGTCGAGCCCCCTTCTCCGGCGTCTCAAGAGCCGTTCCGTTAACCGCCCGTGCAGACCTCAGCCCCGAGCAGTTCCTCACATTCTACAACAACGTCAACAACAAGATCACGCAGCTCATTACACATGGCAGCGACTCCGCAGAGAGGCTAGGCGGCATCTATGCCCTGGACGCCCTCGTTGACTTCGAGGGCGTCGACGTGGCGGCAAAGTACACCCGTTTCACCCAGAACCTTAAAACAATCCTCCGTGGCAAGGACACCATGCCTATGCGGCATGCTGCGATTGCCCTCGGGAAACTTTGCCGCCCAGGAGGGGCCATGATCTCAGAGCTGGTCGACTCCGAGGTGAATACTGCGCTTGAGTGGCTGCAGAACGACCGAGTCGAGGAGCGTCGGTACAGCGCCGTTCTCGTCCTGCGTGAGCTTGCGCGAAATGCCCCCACCCTCATGTATCAGTATATCCCAACCATTTTCGACTGGATCTGGGTCGGACTTCGCGATCAGAGGCAGCTGATCCGTGAGACCTCGGCTGAGACCGTCAGCGCCTGCTTCCGCATCATTCGCGAGCGAGACCAGGAGATGAAGCAAATCTGGATGAGCAAGATCTACAATGAGGCGAGACAGGGTCTCAAAGTCAACACGGTCGAGTCGATCCACGCATCATTGCTTGTGTTGAAGGAGCTCTTGGAACAGGGAGGCATGTTCATGCAGGAGCATTACCAGGAGGCTTGCGAGATCGTCTTCAAGCACAAGGACCACCGTGATCCGACCACGCGAAAGACGGTGGTGTTGCTGATACCAGATCTGGCAAGCTACTCACCGGCCGACTTCGCCCAGTCATGGCTCCACAAGTTCATGGTCTACCTTTCCGGCATGTTGAAGAAGGATAAGGAGCGCAATGATGCTTTCCTCGCCATCGGTAACATCGCAAACTCCGTTAAGAGCGCTATTGCCCCCTATCTGGACGGTGTTCTCATCTACGTGAGAGAGGGCCTCAGCGTACAGTCTCGCAAGAGGGGCTCCGTGGACCCGGTCTTCGACTGCATCAGCCGCCTTGCCGTAGCTGTCGGCCAGACACTCAGCAAGTACATGGAGGCGCTTCTCGACCCCATCTTTGCGTGCGACTTGACGCCCAAATTGACGCAGGCCTTGGTCGACATGGCATTCTATATCCCCCCTGTCAAACCCATCATCCAGGAGAGGCTGCTGGACATGTTGAGCATTGTCCTTTGTGGCGAGCCCTTCAAACCCCTCGGCGCGCCCCAGCCAAACACTCTGACTGCGGTGCCTACGATTACCAAAGACGCCAAGGATCCCCAGGCGTACGAGAATCGCAAGACGGAGATCAAGCTTGCCTTGAACACCCTGGGGAGCTTCGACTTCTCCGGCCATGTTCTTAACGAGTTTGTCCGAGACGTGGCTATCAAGTACGTTGAGGACGAAGATCCGGAAATCAGAGAAGCCGCGGCGCTTACTTGCTGTCAGCTCTACGTTCGCGATCCAATTGTCAACCAGACTAGTTATCATGCCCTACAGGTCGTTGGAGACGTGATCGAAAAGCTGCTCACAGTGGGGATATCTGACCCAGAGCCCAACATTCGGCGGACGGTGCTGGCCGCCCTCGACGAACGGTTCGATCGCCACCTGGCCAAGGCGGAAAACATTCGAATCCTGTTCTTCGCGCTGAATGACGAGGTCTTCTCCATCAGAGAAGTGGCGATATCGATTATTGGTCGCCTTGCGAGGTACAACCCGGCATATGTTATTCCGTCCCTGCGGAAGACGCTCATCCAGATGCTTACCGAGCTCGAGTTCTCTGATGTGGCGCGGAATAAGGAGGAGAGCGCCAAGCTCCTGAGCCTCTTGGTTCAAAACGCACAGTCGCTCATCAAGCCATATGTCGAGCCAATGATCTCCGTCCTTCTCCCCAAGGCCAGTGACCCTAGCCCCACGGTCGCTGCCACCATCCTGAAAGCCATTGGAGAGCTGGCCACTGTAGGCGGCGAGGATATGCTGCCATACAAGGACCGTCTGATGCCGCTCATCATCGATGCCTTGCAAGACCAGAGCTCAAATATCAAGCGAGAGGCCGCTCTCCACTCCCTTGGCCAGCTGGCGAGCAATTCTGGATATGTCATACAACCATACTTGGAGTATCCTCAATTGTTGGAAATCCTACAAGCCATTATAAGGACGGAGGACCAGAGAGGCCCTTTGCGACAAGAGACCATCAAGCTGATGGGTATCTTGGGTGCGCTGGATCCGTATAAACATCAGGTGAGCAAAGCGGACCGCCCCCTTTCCTACACCCTTCCACCCTTCTTCACAACACAATCCAAGAAAGAATCTCGAGTTGGCTAATTGCAGCATGCAGCAGGTCGAGGAAAAGACACCCGATTCGCAGCGACGCTCCGAGTCTAACCAGTTAACGGATATATCGTTGATGATGACTGGATTGACCCCGTCCAACAAGGAATATTTCCCAACCGTTGTCATCAACGCGCTCCTTCAAATTCTCAAAGACCACTCTCTGGCGCAGCATCATGCTGCTGTTATCGAGGCCATCATGAACATATTCAGAACTCTGGGATTGGAATGCGTGTCGTTCTTGGATAGAATCGTCCCTGCGTTCCTGCTTGTCATTCGATCGTGCCCTCCCACACGCCTGGAGTCATACTTTAACCAGCTGGCGACGCTGGTCAGCATTGTGCGACAGCACATCAGGAACTATCTCCCTGAGATTGTGGAGATACTACAGGAATACTGGCACAAGTCCGGCTCATTGCAGACTACGATCCTCTCCTTGGTCGAGGCCATCTCTCGGTCCCTCGAGGGCGAGTTCAAGATTTACCTGGCATCACTCCTCCCTCTAATGCTCGGAGTACTGGACAAGGACGTGTCCACAAAGCGAACGCCGTCCGAGAAGGTGTTGCACGCCTTTTTGGTTTTCGGAGCGAGTGCGGAAGAATACATGCACCTCATCATTCCCGTGATTGTCAGGACGTTTGAGAAGCAGGGACAGCCAACCTTTATCAGGAAGCAAGCGATTGACACTATTGGCAAGATTTCACGCCAGGTGAACCTGAACGATTTTGCGGCCAAGATCATTCATCCTTTGACGAGAGTGCTCGATATGGGAGAGCCGACGTTAAGGCTGGCTGCGCTCGACACCCTCTGCGCCCTGGTGCAACAGCTTGGGAGAGACTATATCCATTTTATGGGAACTGTGAACAAGGTCATCAATCAGCACCAGATCCAGCATCAAAACTATGAGCTCCTTGTCAGCAAGCTGCAGAAGGGGGAAGTTTTGCCACAAGACTTGACATCAGACGCCCGACTCTTAGACATTGGAGACGAGACGCCCTTTGCAGACTTGGGCACGAAGAAGCTGGAGATGAATGCCATTCACCTCAAGGCTGCCTGGGACACCAAAGGGAAGTCAACAAAGGAGGATTGGCAGGAGTGGCTACGAAGATTCAGCACCACGCTTCTCACGGAGTCGCCCAACCACGCTCTGAGAGCGTGCGCCAGCCTCGCGAGCGTCTACCTGCCCTTGGCTCGAGAGCTCTTCAACTCGGCCTTCGTCTCATGTTGGAGCGAGTTGTATGAACAGTTCCAGGACGAGTTGATACAGAATATCGAGAGCGCCATCAAATCGGAAAATGTCCCGCCGGATTTGCTTGGTCTCTTGCTCAACCTGGCCGAGTTCATGGAACACGACGACAAAGCACTGCCCATCGATATCAGGGTTCTGGGCAGAGAGGCTGCCCGCTGCCACGCCTACGCCAAAGCCCTGCATTACAAGGAGCTAGAATTTTTGCAGGACCAGAGCAGTGGAGCTGTTGAAGCCCTGATTGTTATCAACAACCAGCTACAGCAGTCAGATGCCGCCATTGGTATTCTGCGAAAAGCCCAACTGTATAAGGAAGGCATCCAGCTCCGCGAGACGTGGTTCGAGAAGCTCGAGCGGTGGGAGGAAGCTCTGGCGTCGTACAACAAGCGCGAGAAGGAGGTGCCTGCTGACCAGCCCATCCCCATTGATATTGTCATGGGCAAGATGCGTTGTCTCCACGCCTTGGGTGAGTGGGACGCGCTCGCCAGCTTGACCGGCAGCACATGGGCCAACTCAGCCCCAGAAGTGCAAAGAATGATTGCGCCGCTCGCCACAGCGGCCGCTTGGGGTCTCGGAAAGTGGGATTCGATGGATAACTACCTCTCGTCGCTTAAGAGATACTCTCCGGATCGATCATTCTTTGGCGCCATCCTCGCCCTTCATCGAAACCAGTTCAGGGAGGCAATTGCCTGCATCGAGCAAGCTCGCGAGGGCCTGGATACCGAACTCAGTGCTCTCGTCAGCGAATCGTACAACCGCGCGTATCAGGTCGTCGTCAGAGTCCAGATGCTTGCCGAGCTGGAAGAGTTGATTGTGTACAAGCAGTGTGACGAGAGGAAGCAGGCCACCATGCGCAAGACCTGGGAGACCAGACTGGAAGGCTGCCAACGTAACGTGGAGGTCTGGCAGCGCATGCTGCGGCTGCGTGCCTTGGTGATATCTCCCGCGGAAAACATTCGCATGTGGATCAAGTTTGCCAACCTCTGTCGCAAGTCGGGCCGCATGGGGCTGGCCGAGAAGTCGCTGAAGCAGCTGATTGGTTCTGATGCGCCGCTTGAAGCCTTGATTCCGTACTGGAACGATACTAAGGGTGACAGGCAAGCGGCGGCAGCACCACGAAACGTCCCGCCCGCCCAGGTCATTTACGGCATGCTCAAGTACCAATGGGAGCTTGGCCAGCAGCCCAGCATGAAGGCTTCGGGGACCGCCGAGCGGACTTTGTACTGCCTGCAGCGGTTTACCAACGACTCGGCCCACCGTCTCGACGTCGCAAAGGCTCACCTCACTGCTCAAGCGGGAAGCGAAGTGAACCTGCCGCTCGACTACGGCTTCCAGAACCAGGTCGACCCGTCCGTGATGAGCCCGCAAACCCAGCGAGCGTTGGTCGACCAGACGGTGCTATTGGCCAAATGCTACTTGCGGCAGGGTGAGTGGCAGATTGCGCTCAACAAGGACGATTGGCAATACACCAAGATCCAGGACATTCTATCCTCGTACTCGCAAGCCACCAAGTACAACCCGCGCTGGTACAAGGCCTGGCACGCCTGGGCACTTGCCAACTTTGAAATTGTTCAGACCTTGGCCGCCAGGGGCGAAGGACAGCTGACACGGGCCGACCAGTCGATGATCATTGAACACGTCGTGCCGGCTATCCAGGGCTTCTTCAAGTCCATTGCGCTATCCGCTGGCAGCTCGCTCCAAGACACGCTGCGTCTGTTGACGTTGTGGTTCACACACGGAGGCAACTCGGATGTGAACACGGCCGTGACAGAGGGCTTCGCCAACGTCAGCATCGATACTTGGCTGGAGGTGATACCTCAACTCATTGCTAGAATCAATCAGCCAAACAAGCGCGTGCAGCAGTCGGTGCACAACCTCCTGGCCGACGTGGGCCGGGCGCACCCACAGGCGTTGGTCTATCCGCTCACCGTTGCCATGAAGTCGTGGCAGAACAGTCGACGGTCGAGGTCGGCAGCGCAAATCATGGACAGCATGCGCCAGCACAGCGCCAACCTCGTCGCCCAGGCAGATACGGTCAGTCATGAGCTGATTCGAGTGGCGGTGCTGTGGCACGAGCTCTGGCACGAAGGCCTGGAGGAAGCCTCGCGCCTGTACTTTGGCGACCACAACATCGAGGGCATGTTTGCGGCGCTGGAGCCGCTGCACGAACAGTTGGAGAGGGGTCCGGAGACTCTTCGAGAGATATCGTTTGCGCAGGCCTTTGGACGTGACCTGAAGGAAGCACAAGACTGGTGCCACCAGTATGAGACGAGCAGAGATGTTAATGACCTGAACCAAGCCTGGGATCTGTATTATCAAGTGTTTCGCCGAATCACCAGGCAGTTGCCTCAGGTTACAAGCCTCGAGCTTACCTACTGCTCTCCTAAGCTGCTGAATGCCAAGGACCTCGACTTGGCCGTTCCGGGAACGTACAGGAGTGGGCAGCCCATCGTGAGGATAATGTCCTTCGATTCGACCTTTACTGTCATCAACTCGAAGCAGAGGCCGAGAAAGCTCAACATCAACGGCAGCGACGGCGTCTCGTACGCCTTCTTGCTCAAGGGCCATGAGGATATCCGGCAGGACGAGCGTGTGATGCAGCTGTTTGGCCTCTGCAACACACTGCTGGCAAACGATTCCGAATGCTACAAGCGGCACCTCAACATCCAGCGCTATCCCGCCATTCCCCTGTCGCAGAACTCGGGCTTGCTGGGCTGGGTCCCGAACAGTGACACGTTGCACGTGCTCATCCGGGAGTACCGCGAGAGCCGGAAGATTCTGCTCAACATTGAGCACCGGATCATGCTGCAGATGGCGCCTGACTATGATAACCTCACGCTCATGCAAAAGGTGGAGGTGTTTGGGTATGCCCTGGACAACACCACCGGCCAGGACCTTTACCGAGTTCTGTGGCTCAAGTCCAAGTCGTCCGAGGCCTGGCTGGAGCGGCGGACAAACTACACGCGCTCTTTGGGCGTCATGTCCATGGTGGGCTACATCCTAGGTCTGGGAGATCGCCACCCTTCGAATCTCATGCTGGACCGTGTGACGGGCAAGATTATCCACATTGACTTTGGCGACTGCTTCGAGGTTGCCACGAAGCGTGAAAAGTATCCCGAGAGGGTGCCTTTCCGGCTGACTCGCATGTTGACGTATGCTATGGAGGTTAGCAACATCGAGGGAAGTTTCAGAATCACATGCGAGCACGTCATGAGGGTGTTGCGAGATAACAAGGAGAGCGTAATGGCTGTGTTGGAAGCGGTAAGTGACAATGCTCCGGTCAGATCATGATGACAAGAGGGCATAGGGCTAATCATCTTTGACAGTTTATTCACGACCCTCTGCTCACCTGGAGACTGACCAATGCTGCCTCCCCAGCTGGCCCCAACTTCCGGTCTGAACGCGAAGTGGCATTGGCCGGTCCCCACGCCATGCGAGCCCGACGACAGTCCATCTTGGATGCCGACGTGACTCCTTCTGAACTTATGGCTAATGTCGAAGCGTCGGCGCCCCCCATGGCTAGGAACAGGGCCCGCACAAACAGCTCGACGGTTCCGGAAAACGCGCAGGCCAACGGCGCGGAGGAGAGAGAGAGCCAAAACGCTAGAGCGATTGAGGTGCTCGACCGAGTGTCTCAGAAGCTTACGGGACGTGACTTCAAGCCTAACGAGGAACTGGATGTCATCAACCAGGTGAACAAGCTCATTATCGAAGCCACTAAGTTGGAGAATCTGTGTCAACACTACATTGGATGGTGTAGTTTCTGGTAGGCCAAAGGCCGCGACAGCGGTGGGGGGTTTGGGGACTGAGCGGAACGGATAGCGAGCATGTATTCTATGCTTTGTCGTCGGTGACAGCGTGTGGCCTTGCTGGCTGAGCAGGGCTTCAACATTAGGACTGGGCGGAGCAGAAAGGGATATTGGACAGCGGGATCAGCGAGGGGCACACGATTGCGCCTCGTCTTCTTCTTCTTGCTTGAGCATGACGGGAGTTTGGAAGGGAGGACTGTGCTTTTGGCTATGGCAGTATGTTTGCGCCGGCCTGGGGTTTTAATTGTAATCGTCATGAGCGAGCAGGGTACTTTTTGTGTTTACGATATGAGTTTTGAATGCAACTCTTGCTTCTATTCGCCACTGGTTCTTGTGGGCATGAAAAGGGGACTGGAGTAGTATCTGCTCTTTCGCTGGATGCTTGACGACGTGGATTGCCCCTTGATTTCTGGCGGACAAACATGACAGATTTTCTCCACCGTCTCCAATCTCTGTCTCCAGCGGAACTCGTCTTGTGTAGCGCGGTCAGGGGTCACCCACAAGCGACGAGACACACATGCTACAACATACAAGGCAATCTCACAACCGGCAAATTCAGTTAAGTAAAAGTGTGTTTGAGGCTTTTAGTCTATATAAGATGACCATACTGAGTATCAATTGGAAATCTACAGTCATATAAGCCGTGTGGGTAAGCAGCCCTACGGAATCATCTTACGGGGGGGTAAGCAAGCGGAACCACATCAAGGGACTTTGCAGCTTTATACTACGTACCTCGTTTCTGAATTGGCACGGGGAAGAGTGTAGTTTTGAGTTTCCTATGTGCCGGTCAGATCTTGCCAGCGTTGGATGAGCTTATTCTCGGGTTTTGCTTATAAACTTGATCGTTGGCCTGCGTCTCTGTCTTCTTTCTCCGTGCTTTTTTCTTCTCGTACAATGGGAAAACTTGTACCTAGTCCTACAGATCCCCCCTTTTTTTGCCGTTTCTTTGCTTTTGAGATCCGATGATTGCTGGTGTGTTCGGTCTTCGTTTGAGTGACAGGTGTAGGACGGGACAAACGAAGAGTGGAGGGACTTTGTCCGTTTTTTCTCCGTTAACACCTTGCGGACTGAGGAAGGATAGCAAAATATACAGTGAGGGATAATAAAAGAGAGACGGGCACGGGAAAGAAGAAAGATAGTTGCAAGTGCGTATCGAGAAACTGTTTTTGTTGGGAAAAGAAATCGACGAGCCCCTGATTGTCCTCCGTGGACTTTGTTAGTGTGAAAAAATACGGAGGTCTTTTTTCTTCTTTTTTTCTTATTTTAATGTGGGAATAGATGGTGAGGGAAGGATCTTTGGTAATGCAATTCTAGTCAGACGATTGGAAAGTAGAAGATAGGGATTTCACTGTGGGAAGATGGGGGAGTACAGGAGAGAGGTAACAACGTGTAAGAGGGGACGTAGGCTTCAGATTACCCCCATGATAAGCAGAATATTAGAGCGCTATTTATTGCTCGCACTGGTTTCTGGGATCATATGCTCTTTGGTGAATTTCCTGTCTGGCACGGTTATAGACGGAAAGGGGCCACAGGATCACCAGACACCGGTATGTCTTCCAGCGGCGTTCTTACATCAGACGGGTAATGCTCACTGCCACGGATTACAGTAACGTATTCTCATTATAGTCACTTTCTGAAGAATTAGAGAAAAGTAGGAGAGAAAAAT
This sequence comes from Trichoderma citrinoviride, assembly GCF_003025115.1. NCBI lineage: Eukaryota > Fungi > Ascomycota > Sordariomycetes > Hypocreales > Hypocreaceae > Trichoderma > Trichoderma citrinoviride. The sequence continues at coordinate 183,581 of NW_020194725.1, read as the reverse complement.
ACAAAGGTCCGGGCTTGTGATTGTTGATGGTCCCCCGTGACGAGAGGAGGCTGCAAGGGAGGGTTGGACAAGAGGCGCCTCTGGGGCGCGGATTGATACTTTTATAGGTAATACAAAGTATTAGAGTACTTGACTTGGCAACGTGTCTGGACGGTTATTGGCGGAATGGTATATTTGTTTCGCAATGATGTGTTAGCTTTTTTTTGCTGGGGGGTATATGGTCGAGACTTGTTCCGACGTTTGCTTGAGCAAGCAGATGGGAAGTGTTTTCTCCGCCTTTTGATAACCACGTCCTAATTTATTCATGATATGTACTTACAACCTCGGCACTTACAAGGTCTATTCTACCTTTTAACAGAGAATAGGCTTGAAGTTTCGCAGAATCGTAAGAGATTCTGTTGATGATCGGGCAACGAAAAGGTGCGGTTTCAAGAGCTGAAAAGTCGGGCTGCATGGGGGACCCGCCCCTGTGCATTTCAGCTTTGGGTACGGAGCTAAGGGGAAGAGAAAAAAAAAGGGAGTGTTTTCTAAGAGGCTGGTATTGGAATGCCTGGCTGATATGTTGGGCATGAATTTCAACTGATTGGTTGCGTCGTGTGTGTGTTTGGTAGTAAGGGGGGGTTACACTCCGAGCTGTCAAAGCTGTCAGATTTGTGTACTTTAGATAACAAGAAACGTTCAGCTTTGTGTATATGATGTTATTATACGTTTCTTAGGAAAGATTAAGACTGAAGAGTCATTCTAAAAGAAAAGGTATCAAAAACTTCCCGTGTATCAGTCTCTCCAAATCAAACGCCACCCGTTCCCCCCCTCCCTTATCAAAGCTGTATATGCACGCCCAACCTTCGCCCCCCCATGTTGGATGTTGTATGTACTCGGTTCAGATTACCAACCTAGCATATTTCACGATTCTGCTTCAGCACACCTCCTTGTAGATTCGACAAAGCCATCATGACGAAGAAGCCTTGATCGGCCTCCTCGCAGTAAACACCATCGTCCTCCCGATAATCTGCACATCCACCTCTTCAAAGTTCCTCCTCAGCCCCTCCTCAAACACGGCCCTCGAGTCCTTCCAGTTGTCAAAGATGCCCTTTGCATTGTAAATCGTCATGAGCCTCCTCGCGAGCCAGTTCATCGGCCTCTCCTCCCCCAGGATGGTGGTGCCGACGAGGACGCCCCCGTCGGCAACGTACTCCTTGAGCAGGTCGAACACGCGGTTCTTGCTCTCCGGCGGGCCCGCGAGGCAATGCAAGAGGTAAAAGACGCTGACGGAGTCGAACTTTTCGTCGCCGGGGGGCAGCAGCGGGAGCAGCGTTGCTGAGTCGGTGACGTCGGCGACGACGGAGCGGATCTTGACCCCCCCTTGGTCGTCGTCGCCGTCCTCCTCTCCCTCCTTGCGCTGCTGTGAGCCGGGTCTTCTTCTGGTGGTGGCTGTGGCGGCGGCGATGCGGGCGGCGGCGAGGTCGAGCGTGTTGGGGTTGAGGTCGAGGAGGACAATCTCACGGCAGGGCGTCTTGTTGTTGCCGTTGCCGTTGCCGTTGGCGGCGGCGGCGGAGGAGGAGGAGGCCTTGAGGGCGTTGGCGGGATAGTAGCCGGTGCCGACGCCGACGTCGAGGTGCCGGCGGCCGAGCGAGGACCGGAACAGGGGCAGCTGGACGGCGGTGGTGGAGCAGTGCCAGGCGTACGAGTTGGAGATGGTGAGGACGACGAGGTCGTAGAGCTTGAGGAGGAAGGGGGTGTATGTGGAGGAGCCGGCGGTTTGGGCCGGGGGGGCTGCTGGTTTGCTCATGGTTGATGATGTATGAGGAAGTTTGTTGTGAAGAAGAATTGGAATAAGAGATGAGATGGAGAGAGACGAGTGACGGAGTGGAGAGTTTTCGTTCTCTTATATGCCGTGTTGGCGAGGGACTGTGACAATGGCAGAAGCCAACATAAGACCAAAGTGTTGTAAGGTAGTTGGTAATGAAAAGTGCCAAAAGTCTGTGCTTCCCAAGTTGGGTCGCAAAATACCGACGAAAAGGACTTGAATCAGCGAAAAGAAGAACCCCCTCCCCCGTCTGACCACAGCCTCGGAAAGGTTAATAACAAGGAAAATAAATAAATGAAGAGAGACGGGAAAAAGCGTAAGAAGAGAGAACAAGCCCCCAATAAGGGAAGTGTGAAAGAATGTGTGATGTGGGATGCGGGAAGTTTTGGTTGTCAAATCAAAATCAGATACAAGTACTAAGGCGCTAGGCTTATGATACCGGCCCCGACGGAATGGGAAAAAAAGGGTGGATGTCAGATGTAAGTGAGATTCTGCGGGCTGTTTCGAATGAGTGACAGGTTTCGGTGGTTTGTACTGTCTTGAGGGTGTGTGTGAGAGTGTCACGGTTTAAAGAGCGGATGGGGGACGAGACAGAGTTGAGGTTGGCGGGATTGAGAACAAACTGGGGCGGCACGAGTCCCCCTCTGGCGGGCATCTCGGGGGGATCCTGGGCCGCTGTGGATGGATCGAATGTTTGCCAGTCCAAGTGAATCCACACGATGCTGTCAGTCTCTTGCTGCTAGATACTACTAGGTACTGGCATCGTGAACCAAGAGACGGTCAGCCAAAGCTCCATCTTGGAGCAACCAGAATCCATGCAGATTCATGCAAAAGTGCCATGATACATACCCCATACACGATGCTTTTACTCCATTACACTCGTACCAACAGAGTACATATTGAAAACAAACATCAAGGCAAAGGCAGTTCAATCAAGAAAAGCCAGCTATAATAAATCAGATCTCCAAAAAAGAAAAGAAAAATATCCGATAAAAAGAAAGGAAATGCAAAGACCGGAGCCTACACATCTAATCACCGACCCAAACACGGAGCCGAAAAAAATCAAACGAATCAAAAAATGGAAAAAAATTGATAGTACTATGTGACCCGATCAGGCAGGATTCTGCGCGACACCACGCGGCATCTTAGCCTTCCAATGCGGTCAAGCCTCTTTTCACCACTTATTCTTCTGTCTCCCTATACTAACTTGACATGCTAATAGAACCGATATAGTAGAACCAGTTACATCTCTTATTCTTGTAAGAGGGGGGGGGGGGACGCCATTTCGGGCACTAACACCTGGAACCGAATAGCCCGAGAAAAGAACTTGAAAAGCAAAACAAAAAGTTCCTTTATTCCGTTGGAGAATTGAAGCATTAGAACAAGAGCTTCAGCATCAGCTTTTGGCGCCGCTTACAGCTTGGAAGCTTGAAATGGACCAGTCCGCTTGTGCCTGGGCGTCACCGGTGGCTTGATTTTTTCTATATGAATGCAGGCCAGTTTATTGATTGAACATTCATGCGTTCCCAAGGATTCGTGGCCTTTTTTTCCCCCCTCCGTTCTTCGGATTTCGAACCGAGGTTGCTTTTGCTTGTTCTCTCACATTGGTTCTGTCACTTCTCAGAGAGGTCGAGGTTCATTCACCCTTACCTCGGTAGGCTGTGTATCCGCATCGTGCCAATTGCCCGAAAAGAAGACACGCAAAACCGTAATGGGAATCCGCCCGTCGGTATCGTACTTGTAATACTCTTATCATAACATTCATACCCGGGCCTTGGCTTTACCATGGAGTGAACAAGGTCATCGTCCGTGTCACCTCTCACAACAGTCCCGTCCCATCTCACGCACACCCTTGGCAGCCATATCGAGGCCGGACAGGAGAAATGGCATGGTGCTTCGTTTGTCTCTTTTTCTCTTTCTAATTCCGTACTCCGTAAATAGCAAGTCTCCCGCCCGCAAACCGACGTGTCATCGCAAACTGCTCCCCATCTACTCGCTCGTCGTACTCTGTCTCGGCCCCCGATGCTCGACAATCGAGGCCCAAACCCTGTAGTGACACGCCCGCACTCCCCTTCACAGCTCGTCCTTCTTGCCCGAGTCCTTGGCCGCGGGCTCCTCGTCCTCGCACGCCGCCGGCGTTCCCACCTCCATCTTGTACACGCACTTCTCGGCTTCCGTCACCCTCCAAATCTCCTCCTTCTCCGCGCAGCCGAGCCAGACGTTGGTCTTGCGCTGAGGCCCGTTCCAGCACGTCTGCCCGTTCTCGTACCGCAGCACCATCCGGGGGCCGCTGCCAAGGCTCTTGCCGTCGACCCTCTCGTCGTCGTCCGCCATGGCAATCTCGATTCGCGCAAAGTTGCCCATGTTGGTCGCCGCGTGGCCCTTTTTGGACTTTTGCAGCGTCTTGTCCAGCCAGCACAGCTCGTACGTGTACTCGCCCGCGTCAATCTCGGCGCACTTGCCCTTGAGGGACCGGAAGATGCCAGACGGCCCATAGTCCTTCTGGGCATCCGTCCTCTCCTGCTGGAGCTCCCTCTCCTTGTTGCCGAGCTCCTGATCGACTGCCTCGACCGCCTCCCTGGCAGCCCTGACGGCACTGGATTCCGCCCCGGTCTTGGTCTCGTCGGCGATCATGCCATTGTCCATCAGCCATTTGCGGATCACTCGAAGCTTGTCGTGGATCACGCCGCGGATGAACGGAGGGATGTAAGCATCAAAGTTGTACACTGTAAATGAACAACCACAAGTCAGCACGACAGCCAAAAACATAGTAATACAATAGGCAAGACAGAAAAGAAAGCGACAGCAGAGCGACAGTGGAGATAAGCTGATAGTGCTTACGAATGTCAGTGTCATCACGCAGCTCGTCAAAGGCCTTCCAGTTGACTCCGTTGGTCTCGTCGTCCTCCTTGAGGATTTCGCGAATGTCCGACTCGAGGAACTCCAACTGGTCGGCCGACGCCTCGCGCGCCGCGTAGTCCTCGTACGCCTGGACCGCCGCCTTGACTCCTTCATCCTTGAGGTCCGGATTGTGGCCGTCCTTGAGCTGCTTGAGGATCGCCTCGAGCTCGTCCCTCTTGCTGCGCAGGACCTCGCGGTCCTCCGTCACCAACCGGAGGGCCTCTCGCAGCTCCTCCACGCGCTCCTTGGCGAGGCCGACGAGCACGCCGAGCTTGCCGCCGGCACCGCCTTCACTCTTGACAAGCTTACCTTGCTCTTCGCTCAGCACTTGGTCGTATCTGCGCTGCAGCTCCTCCCTCTTGGCACCGAGGTTCGTAATGTCCTTTTCCAGCGCCGTGATGCGAGCCTCGGCCTGCTGGAGCAGCTCCGCTGCCTCCTTGATCATCTCCTGCTTCTTGACAATCGCCTTGGCGACGTTCTTCTTTCGCTCGTCCGCCAGTCTCCGGTACTCCTTGCCAATCGGCCCACAGCGGTTCTCGCACTTGATGCCGGTAGGATGGTTGTGCTCGTCCGTGCCATCGCAGCAGACGTCGTAGTCGCACACGCCGTCGTTGACGTAGGAGAAGGGGATGTAGGCCCCGATGTGGCCCTTGTTCTGGCACCAGAAGCCGGGCAGGGAGCGGGTGGCATTGGTCGTCCCGGAGGGGCTGCCAATCAGGGGCTGCTCGGGAGAGAGAGGGTCGATGAAGGCGCAGGCCGCGGTGCCGGGCTCGTCGGAGCCGTCGGGGCAGTCGCAGGTGTTGTCGTTGACGCGGTCCCAGGGGATGGTGATGGAGGGGTTGGCGATGCAGGTGAAGGAGTCCTTGTTCTGGTAGTGGGAGACGACTGATGCATTCGAGTCAGCAATTGGACATGTCACACCAATCAAGGATCAATTGGGGCTGTAGGAGGCTCAGGAACAGTCTGGCCGAGCTGGATTGACTCAACAGTCTTGATCGGTCCTTGACCCTCTCTTCTGAACAGCATCACTCACACTCTGGCCCAACTCCGCGCGGCACGCTGCCAGCAGCAGCCACAGTCCAGCAGCACACGGCGCCCAGCAGCGCCAAAGACGCCGGACGCTGCATCTTCGTAACTGGAACTTGCAAAAAGAAAAAGCGAGTAGAAAAACAAACAAAGTGCCCAAAAGCAGCAGTGCGGGAGGAGAAGGCTGGCTTGAGACCCTGGAAGTGGCTTGCAAGAGCCCAAGCTGTCCCCAAGTAGACAAAGTGGCAGCTGTCCTGTCTTGTTCCTTCCCCCACTGAGCCTGGGTGGAGCATTGACCAGAGCTTGAAACTTGCTGGCCGGCAGAATATCGGTTACATCAGCTTTCGGGATAAGCCATCAGATAGAAGCCTCCCCACATCGCGGGGTTGCAGAGATGCGACTCTAATAAGCCCCTCCAAGTAGCAAAAAAAAAAAAGAAAAGAAAAAAAAGTTGGCGATAACCTCATCCCACAAGCCTCACCATCACCACCCTCCACAGCAATCACAGCATGGCCCCCGACGCCGCGGCTCTCGAGAGCCTCGAATCCCTCGTCCAAACTGCCTGCGCCCTCCTCAAGCAGCTCCAAGACGTCCTCTCCTCCATCCGCAACAACCCAGACGCGCCCCCCTCATCAACAACAGCAGAACCCTCCTCCTCTACAGCACCCCTCGACGCCCTCGCCCTCGCCCGCGACTCCGCAACCCTCATCCGCGCCCACGCCACCAAAGTCTCCCTGCTCATCATCAACGAGCCCTTCACGCCCAGCGCAATCTCCTCCGTCCTGCGCGAGCTCGTCGCGGGGCCCATCCCGGGCCTCGTCGCCTCCGTGCAGGCCTGCGACCCCAACGGCTACACCCTCGTCTTCCGCAACGAGCTCGCGTGGCGGTGCCAGCGCGTGCTGGCGGAGCTGGCGGACCTCGTGCGGAGGATCCCCACCGATGGAAAGGTGCTGAAGAAGGAAAAGGAAGGGTTTGGCGGCGGCGGCGCTGCGGGGGGAAAGGGCAGCATTGCGTCGACGGGCGTGCTCTGGGCCGCGTGCGACAAGGTGGTTGGTCTTGCGAACGGGGGCGTGGGAGGCTTCTTTGTGGACAAGATGGGCGAGTGGAAGGATACGCTCAGCGACATCATGGAGGAGATGAAGGAATGGGGCGACGAGGAGCCTGACGACGACGACGAGGATGACGATGATGATGACGAGGAGGACGCCGATGACTATGGCGTCAGTGATCTCGCGGACCAGATCGGCTCAACGCACATCTCAACCCAAAACATCCTCGACGACCTCATGAGCTCCCACCGCACCATCCCCGCCGCCGACCCGGACCGCATCCGCCCGCGCCTCGAATCCTCCCTCCGCCGCCTCCGCCTCGTCATCCTCCTCTACCAAGCCATCACCAAGCGCCGCATGAAGAAGCTCCCTCCCTTTCCTCCTCCTCCAAAACAAATCACCGCCACCGCCACCACCACCAACAACAACAAGGACGTTGCAGCAGCAGAAGGAGAGAAGGTCCCCCGCAGACTGGACGAACTAGCGTCCCTGCTGCAGAAACTGCCCGATCGCTTCGGCGACCTGGCTTGCGCCTTTTACGAGCTGCGGCCCAGGGAGATCGACGAGGCCATGGACCAGTGCTTCCTGGACGCGTTTGCCGTCAGCGAGCTGCTCGGCGAGGGGTGGGATGGCCGGAGGGATGAGTTTACCGAGTGGACGGACAAGTTTCAGCGCGAGATCAAAAAGGCTTGAATTCTCTTAAGGTAGCGGCGGGTTGGATTAGGGTGAAAGGCATCGAAGCGTTTTGAATAGAATAGACCAATTTCGTCACAATGCATATAGATTCGAATGCCTTCTAGCACATCTTGACAAATTGGCAATGTAACCTGAGTGTAACAGCTTTTGGGGGAAAGTGAAGAGAGGAGGAGGTCCTCGTCCTCATCTTGTGATGCCATTCTATTCATACTAAACATCATCAGCCGCTGAATCCGTCCGCTGAACACTATATACCTGCGCTGCACCTAAAACAAACTGCCGGCGAGCTCCCGAGACCAACCCGATCCATTCACACAGAAAGGCCATTTACTTCATGATAGAACAAGAAGATAGGAGAACAAAGATAAAACGCCCCTCTGCCGCAACACGCTAGCCCGCTACGGTGGCATCATCAGCATCAAGCTGCCCTGCAAATCGGCTCGCCGCCCCCTTCAATGCGTAGCCTGAGTGGTTTCGTGCGCCAACACATGAGATTCTCCGAGTCGCTTATCCTCTGCCCCGCCATCTTCCACAGTCGGCGTCTCGGGAGTAATGGTCAGCTCGGGCGTGTCGAGGAAGGGTGGCGCCATCTGAGACGTGTTCACGGTAGTAGTAGTGGACGCCGACTCGTTGCTCACGCCCGAGGTCTCGATCCTGAGACTCCTTTCTATGTGCTCAGCGCTCGTTTCTTCCTCCTTTTCATCCTCTGGCACCCGAGAAAGCGGCCGGACTGAACCGTCACCCGACTCCACCTGCTGCATTGATGAACCGTCATCCAGGTTGACACCGACAATTTCGGCCAGGCTGCGGAAGTTGAACATGGGCTCGCTCTCCGTCTCACCGTCGCCGCTGTCACTGCGACCGCCCATGCTCCGTCGCTTGTTGGCCGCGTCCGAGTCGCCGAGCCCCTGTCCATTGAGGCTGCCCGATGGACTGTCCGCGCCGGACGAGCCGAGGGACGATGCGTTGCTCATATGACGCAGGTGAGAGCCTCCTCGGCTGCTCGAGGTAGGAATGGGCAGTGATGGTGTCGACGACGTTTCTGCCGCACCTGGCTGGGGCCCGCGATCGATTCCTTTGCCCTTGTCGTCGCTGCTCTCTGCCTTGCTTCCCTCTGCTCTGCTACCATCTGCCTTTTTCTCTGGAGTCTCCGCGGGTTTTAGTGACGACGAGGAGCTCCCTGGCAGCGTGAGCTCCAGTCGCAGGTTGCTGGCTGCGCTATTGCCTCGCTTGCGACCCAGGTGGAGGGAAAGGCTACTTCCGCTGGCTCCGCTGGCGCCGCCCCCATAGGGATCCTTGCCTTGCTTCTTGAGAGCTTTGCGCTCTGCCTTTTCGCGTTCTTTCTCGCGCTTCTTGGCTTCCTTTTGCAGAGTCTTCTCCACCTTGCGTTTCCGCTCCTCCTCGGCCGCGAGTGACAGCCGTACCGCTTCCATGAACATCATATCCTCAAGTTCGTCCATTCGAGTTCGACGGCCGACGTCCGGGTTTCGGCCCGAGCCTGCTTCGTGGGACTCATGACCCTCCGCCGTATCGGGCGTCCCGCCGCTGTGCCCCCCTCCAGGGGTGTTGGTGCCGCCGCTGTTCGTCCCGGCATTCCTTCTGCCGAACCTACTCGTGCGTATCCTGGACCGAGACTCGTTACCCCCAATCAAAAAGGCCGCCGTGTGCAGGGCGGTGGCTGCGGCGGCACGCCGTGCTTGGTGAGCGCGTGCTGTGGCCAGCTTTGTCGCCCAGTCCGGCCGGATGCGGTCGGTGGTGATGACATTGGGTGCGTTGACCGACAAACTATGTGCTCGTCTCCGCCCCGTTGTCGCAGGTGCAGGCGCCAAGGTAGAGTTCAGAGAGCTCTGAGAGGACATGGCCGTATTTGAGGCAAGATTTGACGAAGCAAAGGCCAAGCCGCGCCGAAAGGGAGGTGGCTCATACGTAACGCCAAACTCGGGTTGTTGGCAATAGGGGCATGCCGAAGGCTCCGATATAAGCATTTCCGGGGGGTCTTCCGCCGTGAGGCCCTGGTTCGGATCTCGCGCTTGACCATCGGGGTGGTGCTCGGGAAGGTGAGGGTCGGCTCGCTTGATCTGCACAAAGCATTCACTGCATATCGGCTGGTCACAGCACCTGGTGTGGTTGAGGTAAGGGGGATATGTCAGAAAACAGATGGGGCATTCGGTAGCATCCTTGTACAGATACACCTCGAGAGGTTGGCCGTTGACGAATGGATCGTGGGGCAGTTGAATCTCCCTGGGCGTCAAATCGGTCGAGGACGCATTGCGGGAGCCCACACTCAGGGCAGCCGCCAACGCCCTCGCCCTTGGCTTGATGGAGCCCTTGGAAGGCCCAGCCGTGGATGGTGAAGGCTGGGCAGAGCCACTTCCTGATCCGCTTCGATCCGAGGCAGTTGAGAGAGTCCTAGGCCCCATCTCCACCGTCAGGCCGTTGAGATTCTGCGTAGGAAGAGAGTCGGGTGGCGGCGGACGGGGTAGCAGAGCGGGATCCGGAGGAGCATCGGCCGCCGGGATGGGCAGGCCGCGGGCGGCCGCGATAAGCTGATGCTCGGCCCAGTTGGGGGACCAGTCTTGGAGGCCACGCCAAAAGGGGGCCAGCTTTCGCTCAATCTAGCTGAAAGTTAACATGGCTCCTTTGGAGGTAGCAGATCAATTAACATAAAGTGACGCACCTGCAGCTGTCGAACAACCGCCTTGTTGAAATCCTCAGTCCCAACGTAGACGCCCATGGTGACGAGGTAGCCTCCATCAACGTGCTCTTCCCGTATGCTTCGCTCGCGGTCCTGGGCTCGCTGGGCTCGCTCGCGCTCCAGCCTCCGAGCTTCGCGTTCCTGCTTGGTCTCGCGATGCTCAAACGGAGCGTCTGGATTTTCCCTGCTTCGAGAGGCGGAACCGCTCATACCGAGAAAGCTGCTGCGCTCCGTCCTGCCCATTTGAAAACGCGGATCTGCCAAGATGCCGCGGGCAATGTGCGAGTCGAATCGCCGGTCCCGGCCATCGTTGGGGCCCTCGGCATGGTCGGGGCGCGATTCTCTTGTGTTGTTGTTACCCATTGTGGTAATGCTGATATTTCGCAACGCAGTAAAGACGGACTCAAGAGGAAAAGAGAGATAGAAATGGAGGGATAGATTATCAATAATGATGAGCGAGGAGGCGCAGGTAGAGAGTAGTCACGCAACGGCCGGCTGGCTGATCGAGATGCGAGCCAACACTGCCTGGACCTCGACGACGTCTAGGTATCCAGGCCTGGTGCGCTTATTCCAAGAGTCGAGAAGTATTTGCGCTAAATACGGCACTCGTAGCTGGGCAACAGCAACAGCAGCAGCCGAAAGACGAGCGTCTCAGCTTGCTTGCGATCCGCCGGGCACAATGTGAGCTTCGACTCTGCGGGGCGCGGCTTCAGACTGCAGCGCACAGCAGAAGTTGCATAGTGGTGTCCGCGACTGACTGACTATCCGACGGGCAGCCAGTGCCTTTTCGCGCAGCAGGGACCAAGGTCAAATGGTCGAGCGCTGTCGTTGCTCGGCGACTCGACGATGGCGGGTGGCAAACGGATGGAGCAGCTCGCCAGATGGAGGACCTGCAGCTTCCAGCTTCCAGCTCAATCCGGACCGTCTCCAAGCGCCGGGCGGCAGATGCTGGCTGCAGTCGCAGAGGCAGAGACAAGAGGAGAGAGGCTGCGGATAAAGAGAAGGCAGAGGCGATGCAATGCGATGCGCTGCGATGCGCTGCGATTGTCTGGCGGAGGTTGGTTGAAAGCGGGACAGGCAAACGATACGATAACGGTCAGTGTGGGCAGAATCCAGAAGCAGCACCTCCCCCACCTTTTGCCAGAGCATGGAATATGGGGGAGCTCCGGCGTGGTTACGCAACAAGTACCTCCGCCAGGGGAGGTACATAAGGTACAGCCATGGAACGCTATGACTTGCAGACGACGATATTCCACCTTGTACGCTCCATACGCCTTTGTGTAGAAAACAACAGTGGGTAATATATTAATATTCGTTGTTCAATCACATCAGCAGTCCACAAGAAGTACACATGGCAATTGCGAGGATGCCTGTCAGAATGGCCCGTACTGGCAGTGCAGCCACAGCGGCTCAGGGCAGCCCTGACCACATGCATTCGAGGTGCCGAGGCCACCGCGTGCGCTGCCCGGATACAGCGGCGGAGTGCCCCAAGGCGGACTGATGTCGCCTGAAGCTGTCCAGCAGCAACCGGACTCTCATCTCGACTTGTCAATCCAACAAATACGACCGATCAATCCATCTTCGCTATTACATACGACGGGCGTCTTCATCAACTCACCCCAAATATCATTCCACCGGTCCGGTCAGCAGTCAAGTATCGCGCGGCCTCGCGGTACTTTCGGGACAGCCGGACTCAGTCCACTCGTACGCGTAGACTATCCTACGTGCTAAGCCCTGCCAACCGGCCAAACAGAAGCACAGCAGCTCTGTCGAAATCAAGCTTCCAGTCGTGATGATGGGCTTGCCCCTTCTCCTACATACTAATCGTCGGGCTGCTTATTGGCTTACCTGAGAATCGCTTTGCTGCCTACTTCAACATGTTGAACCATGGCAGTGCAAACGAACTCCATACCTAGTTATTACTATTGCAATTGTGAAGAGACGTGTCTTGGACTGGTAGTAGATGCGAGGCACACACTAAACGCCCAAAGGTCTCCCCGGAACCGGCCACATCTTTCATCTGCTCCGTTTCGACGAACACGAAGAGCCTCGAAAGCCGTTAGCCACTAATCCTTCGCTTTGCCCGTTGCGCCATGATTGTAGCGGTGTACCTTACAGGTTATCATTTTCAATTTACCCGAGTCTCTCGTCCTTTCATTCAAAGGGGTCAATACCTCACCTCCAAGCCTTGAGGTGTTCTTGGACAAGGTAGGAACATCATAACAGCACTGTACAGTCGTTCATGATGAGATCATGGATCGGCACGCCTGCCCGTCAACGTCATCAGGGCGCATGTGATAGAGCTGCCAGTGCGTCCTGGCTCCGATCCCGCCGTGCGAAACATTGAGTCGTGCATTTAGCCGGCCAAGGGGGTAATTTGGGACAACTCCAGAATTAGTATGCTCTCCGGGGAATGGCAGGATACAATTGCTGTCGACTCAAAAAAATAAATCTTATTTTCACTTGACGAATAATCTATGTTCTTTATCATGAACATGTTGACCAACTTCATTTCCAACGCAAATCTATATGTATCATCTATTAACTTCCCACCTACATCCGTCTAAAGCAGCAACGCCCTCCGGGGTATCTTAGACCAAGCACGATGCCATGCAGAAATACACAGCTCCTCCCTAATGCTTTATAAACTCCATCATGTATTCCCATTTACCTTCTAGGCGCCCATGCTTGCAGCCAATCTCGCATCTTATCCGCATTGGCCTTTTCAAACTCAGCGGCAGCAACGCACCACTCTAGATCCCACCCCTTTTCAGCCGCCACCAGCTCCGCCAGCTTGCGGCCCTTTTGGCTCGTCTCGTCAACGCAAAAGTAGCATGGCTGCGAGGCATCAAGCGCCCCGGCAAGAAACGGCTTGACCAGAGGAAGTGCCGCGGCGGCAGAAGATCCCCTGGCTTCGAGGCCAAGGTTTGATCGTCCAGTCTTGCACCATTCGTTGGTGCAATGCGACTTTCCACAACCCGCCATCAGCTGGCTGAGGTATCGCCTCTCGATTCTGCGTCGCAGAGCTTTGCCGTCAGGATCATGCATGCTGACATAGAGGGGGCCGAAGCACAATGAGCAGAGGCCGATGTCGTTGCCTGGGGACTTGACTGGAGAGCCCGGCGTGCCAATCTGGCCCTTGGAGCCGACGCCATACAGCGTTCTTCCGCAGTTGACGTTCCGGCAGATCAAGGGTTTGGCCCGGCTGACCTTGTCGAGTTCATGGTGTTTTAGATGAGTTTCCATGTCTCGTAGGCGAATAATCTTGTCACAAAGATGACACTCAGTAGTACGAGCTCCGTCTGCCAGTTCATGAGCTGTCATCCCCGAGAGAACCACTTCTGGCGACGGGTTAAAGGGATCGCCTTCTTGAGGAACCTCGAGATGGCAAAACCGGCACAGAATAATCTTGCCGGGGCATACGCTCGTGCGGTGGCGAGCCAGATCTGGCAGCGAGTTGGTGGAAAACTCACAGTCCGGACATCCGCGGTCGGTGTGAAACACATAGTCGTGTTTGGCCTTGCTCAAGGCTGAATCTCCGTGACCGTCGTCATGGTCACAGTGCCAGTGAGCATCGTATTCGGGCGAGCCTTTCTTGAAGACCGACTTGCAGATGGGACAGAGGATGTTGTTCCTCAAGCAAAAGTTTTGATGTAGAACCATTGTTCGCTTCGGAACCCACTGTAAGCAATTCGAACATTGCTCTTCATCCGAGGAATGCTCCTCCTGGTCGACTTCTATAGGCTCATCTCCTGAGCTTCCTTTCGAGGACGCCGCCTTTGCTCGAAGAGTGTAAGTGTAGGCAGTTGAGTTCGCCGGGGCCCTCTCGGAGGCGGGAACCTGGTACGCGCGAACCGATATTAGGAGGCTCTCCGCATCTTCAAGCTCGACATTGCTTGGTGATATCGTGATGGACTTGGTGCCGTACTGCGCAGGCGCAAAATTCCCAAAGACGTGGACCGAGTCTCGTGGCAATGCCCGCTGCTGGCGCGATCTCGGTGTGACGAAGAGGTCCAGGCTGTCTGCGTCGGAGATGCCGCTGAGAGTGATGACTAGCTCTTGCGATCGGTCCCAGGATGGCAGCGTGTAATCCACGTACTGGCCAGGCAATACTTGTCCTTCGGCGTCTTTCCAGATGCTTAACTCGCCGCCCTTGGAACTGCCAGAGGACGAACCCGCCTGGCCTTGTGCCATGATTTGGCGCATAGTCTCTCGGGCTTGCTCTTCGTTGAGAGCTTCGATATCAACCTCCAAATCCGTGTCAATCACGCAGATGCCGTCACCATCAGGCGCGAACTTATCCACCAGCAGCTTGAACTGCTCTCCTTGTGATCCCTGGACAGGGATGACCGTATTCTTGGTCAAGGTTGTGAAGTTTTGCCGCAGCTGTCGTTCTAGCAGTGGCTTCCAATCGTCGGGGTTGTAGCCAGCCTCGAGGGGTCGCAGTCGGACATACGTTCCTTTCTGAAGCTCTACAGCGTGTACTGTTATCCTGCTGCTCGCGGCGCTCGCATTTTTCCTTGCTAGGCTGTCGGGATCTTCGACATCTATTACATCGGGGGTCGCTGAAAGGTGATCCTCGGGCCCGATGGCAAGAGCTTCAAGGAGCAGTGCACTCAAGCCAATGGTACCCTCTGGGGCAGAAAACTCCCTGATGCCGGCGTAGACCACATTGTGATTCTTCGGGTTGACGAGGCGGAATACGAGGGGATTGGGGAGCTGCTGTGTCTCCTCCTGTCCGTATAAGTGACTCGTCCGGTAGCTGGAGTCGAAGTAGTTGTAGCTGCCGTTGGTAGACGCTGTGGTCCGGGAAGACGAAGCTGAAAGCAGCTGCTGGAGGGCGGAGGGAGGGAGGATGATCTTGTCGCCTGGGAGTCTGCTGCAGATCGGATCAGAAGGAGGAAGTATGGCGAAGGAATCGGACCAGCGAAGGGGGATTGGCTCGTCCATGATGCTGGTCTGCTTGTATGCAAGGTACAGTATGATGTGCTCAAGCACAGAATACGGTTACAGGAAAAGAGGGTATGTAGTTTGTAGGTTGTCAGAGTGTCAATGAAAGAGAAGTAGCTAAAGAGCCACAGTTGCACCGGAGTTTGTAGATACAGAGAGCTTCCATTTCTTAGCTGTCGCAATATCACAGACTGTATCGCAGATAAGGTAAGCGTCTGATCATCTACACGGTTGCGAAGGCGA
Organism: Trichoderma citrinoviride; assembly: GCF_003025115.1. Lineage (NCBI taxonomy): Eukaryota > Fungi > Ascomycota > Sordariomycetes > Hypocreales > Hypocreaceae > Trichoderma > Trichoderma citrinoviride. Next base: position 168,214 of record NW_020194725.1, on the reverse strand, counting down.
CAGCTGGAAGACGCGGCCAGAATCGCCTAGAGGGGCAATTGCGATAAGTCAGCATTTCCGTGCCATTCTATGGAGTGCCTTGGAGCTGCGGCGATGAGGTAAGCAGGGTGCACGTGCAAAACCATGTGCAGTGCAATGAGCATTCATTGATGCCTTCCTTCTTCACTTTGGCCAGAGTCGAGAAGAGAAATGACTGCATCAAGCATCTTCCGGACAGCCATGCAAACCTTCATCATCGATACACACAATCGTTGAAGAGCATTATCCTGCAGCATCGCAGCTCAAAGTGCAGTTCCAGAGCCGCGGCTACTGACTAACACGCATCAGGAGACGAACTGCTAAAGAGAGACCGATTGCCCCGCAAACCGACCAGCCATCGTGCGACCAAACCGCTGTCTCCCCCACGCCCAGGATCTTGCTCATCAGGCCGGGTGATGGACGGCAGGGCTCCGGTGCATGCAGACCCTTGAGAGAACAAAATGGGCAGTAGGTTCAAGGAGGGGGTGGTGAGATACTACATACTTGCAGTGTGCCGCAGTCAAGCCGGGTTGAACTCACCCAAGAACAAGAAGACATTTTTCCCCTATGACATAGGCATCTCATTCAGTCACTTACACACGTCGACAGCATGGTAGCGATGGCTGGACCTGTTCCTCGAAAGGCTCCCCGCACTGCATTCAGGTGTATGAGCTTGATGGTGTTGGCTCTTCCACAGCAAGGGATCAGCTTGGGAATCTGTGGGGTAAGCACATGTGTCCAGGCGACAGCAGAGGACTGCCAAGCTTTGTCTCGAAAGCCTCCCAAGACGCAAAGAGCGCTAATCGTTGCCCGCTCTGATTCGTCTCCCAAGATCCTGCCAGATGATGCGACGTACAAGTACATACCTAGTAGGTAGATGGTGGGAGCACCTACATACAACGATGAGCCAGGCTGGCAGGCTTCAGGACGTTACATACCTACGGGCGTGCTACATACATAAACGCATTACGTCTTGGCCGCCCATTCGCCACCAGCAGTCCCTCCATCTCAGCCGACGATCCTTATCCGCCCAACGCGTTACGAAATTACTCAATGCTCACCCGGTAGGAGGTTACTTCGGTGCTTCGGCGCTTCTCCCCTTCGGCTCACCTCACTTCACCTGGTTTGGTCTGGTTCGGTCCCGGGCGACGCAGCCGCCGCTGGCGCCGCTGGCAAGCCCACCAACGGCTCACATACGCTGTGCGGCCTGCCGGTGAAAGCCCCCATCTTGCTCTGCGGCACCCCCAATCTCCCGTGCTTCTGGATTGGCCACCATGGCTTGATAAGGAGGAGGCATGCTTTTAGCTGTGAGATTGCCCTGTCTTAGCCAAGAGCCTTAGCCAAGAGCCACAGTTCAGGCGCCGAGAAGGTCTATAAGCTTCGGCCACGCCTCGCGCCATCCGTGCCAAACAACCTCGCGCAGTGAACAACGAACCAGTATCAAGGACCAGACCGTACAAAGCTCTCCCGTGTAATCTGAGGTTGTCTTGTTCGCCTGCGACGAATATCCATCGCCTGCGAATTCTCGATTTCTCCAGGTCTCAGTGGCCTGACATGAGCTTAGCTACCGTCGACGACCCAGCGCGTTTAGAGCTCCAACTACTGGCAACATCGGGAACAGAGGAATCAGGCATTACCCTCTACGACACCATTCACAACTCGCTCGTCTTGAGACACGTAATCTCCTATCTGCCTGTTTCGAGTGTCGTGAACCTTGCTGCTACAAGCCGAGCTTTCCGAACTCTCGTCCTAGAGACCCCAGGAGTCTTTCGCCATCTTGCTCTCTCTCATATCAAGGCGGTCCAGTTTGAGATTGACAAGATCGACCACGGCGGCGAGATCTGGCGCAATGTCCAACTGGACGAAAACCTCACCGAAGATGAGTGAGTGCACGATGGAATATACCCGCGCCATGTCATGCCATGCGAAGTTCATAAGCTCACTTTTCGCAGCTTCTACTCTGGCCCGCTGAGGGGCATCTTCTCAACGCTTCGGCGACAGAACATTCTGCAGAATGTCCAGACGCTGGTCCTTGACGGCCTCTCCGTCACTTCGGAGCTCTGCCATGAGATTATCAATGACGCCACCTTCAACGTCCGCATCCTGTCCATCCGCGAAGTGAAGAACTTGAACCACGGCAAGCTGCGCCAAACGCTTCAGTATGCGTGTCGCCCGACCCGGCGAGCAGGTTCTCCCAAGCTCCAGGCACTGTACGTCTTCGGCTCCAGGGACATGTTGACTGCCTCGCCGCAATCCGATGGATCCGGCATGTCCATCAGCGCAGAGTGGAACAAGAAGAGCCAGAGTGCTCTCGCGTCCTCGCTACAGCACCAAGGGGACGTCTGGTGGCACGAAAAGGGCCGCATCTTCCCTCGGCCGATCAGCCAGGAGTGGGCCAACTGCATGCTGGCCTGCCGTGGCATCATCGCCTTCGATGCCGTCCTCTGCCACGGGCCACGCCACCGCAACTCGCCGGCCTACAGGGGCGGATCGGACCTCGACAGCGCTCCGGCCGTAGCCACCTACTCACTCGCCGGCTGCGAGGGCTGTCACGGCGCTCCTGAAGGTCTCATTCACCCAGACAGCAGCTCCGTGGCCAATCTGCCGCTGCTAGCCCCGCTGCCTCTCCTTTCTTCATCCCTCCGGGCTGCGACCAAACCCAGAGAGCCATGCGGCTCCTTTGTGCCCAGGTGTATGGACTGCATCCGCGAGCGATATTGCCTTGGGTGCGACAAGTGGTGGTGCGAGTCATGCTATGAGCTTCCCGGCCAGAGCTCAGGGATCACCATTGTCGACGACGAGACGATCAATAGCTACGGCGATCTGGATCTCGCGACACCGACGATGAAACTCAAGGTACGAAACGGTCTCTGTCCCTTATGTTCCCGCTCTTCATCCCAGGAGGAAACTGCAAACGGTAGTTGAAGAAAGAGGGGGAAAACGAACAATGGATGAAGAGGAGGAGGATGAAAGACTCCCTGCGACAGAACGAGCCGGTGATGGATTGGAGCAGCCGATCAGGCCAGTCTCGAAGACAGACCTCTCGAATTTGTACGCAGCGTTTGTCCCCCACCCCGCCGCGTTGATGCTATCACTGCAGAAACGGAGGCATCATTGTCTTCGCGTTGCATTACTTTGATGCGACCACGAGCTTTGCTAACTGCCCAACCGTAGCCACGATTGTCGAAGAGCTGCTGGGAATGCGGTAGCAATGTGAGCATTCATCCTGCTTCTCCCCTGTGATGTTCACTATGCTTGAGAGAGAGCTGCTAACGGGGAGACGGAAATCTTGCAGTGCGAAACTTGCATCAACAGCACTCAGCGAGTGTGCAAGAAGTGCTGCGCTGGATATTGCCTCGTTCATAATGAGGGATGTTCGATGAACCACGTAAGCTGCCTAGCCACCACTATCACGAGTAGAGTCACGGACTTGGCTAACACAACGACCAATAGTGCGATTGTAAAGCCTCCCTTTCCTTGGAACTGTGTTCAACAACTCGGCTATGGAGTGATAGAGTGCTAACCGTTGATGCAGGGTGCGTGTCCCGCGGACGAGGTCTAGGCCGTCTCTGAGCGACGTGAACCATTGTGCCTCCCCTCTCTCCCCTCTTGTGATGCTCCCCATCAATGGAAACTCTCCCCTAACCCTCTGGGCACAGGATGCCCAGCTTTATGACGGCGTATGGAGTATTGAGCGTATCTTTCTTTTTTCTGCGTGCAAGCGACGTTTTGTCATATAGTTTAGAACTTGATGACGGACGTGTTTCTTCGGATACACTTAGCCTTGCTTTTTGGGCATCAGATCAGACCATATCAAATGGACCTTTTTCTCCTCTCATTTGCAAATCTCCTCTTTCTTTTCCTTGCAATCGTCTCGTTGTCCTTTATCTTTTTGCTGCAGTGCTGCCCTGGTCCGAGAACACGCGTCTCGGCCTGACCTGGGCACAGACTGCCCAGCCAATGTCATGTTCTCCCCTGAGACAGGTAGGCTTGGCGAAGGTGGCTACGCAAAGTGCTTCCAACCGGAAGCTTGCAACTTTGCGTATCCAGACGCATGCCGAGTTCCCCAGCGTGGTTTTGTCGGAAGTTGGGCTTCTGTCATATTGCAACGTCCTTCATGTTGTCACATGTGACGCCAACCCATTCCAACTTCGATTCCACGGGCAAGGCTGATTGTGTAGCCATACTCGTGGCAACCTCCAGACACAGCCGCCGTACTGTAGCTATCCATCCAATCATAGCAAGCAGCCACATGTCCCCATCCCGGTGCCCAGAAACGCCCCCTTTCTCACGTCGCTGCAAGGCTGTTCCTATGAAAAGAAAACGTAGAGAGGGCCAGCGCATCAGAGACACCGCAGTGCTTGCCAAATTGCCTTTTTTCCCCCTTGGGTCAAGTCAAGAGGCCTGTTGCAAACATGCGAGCTATCCACGCACTGCCATGCTCTTCGTACTCTTGCTTCGTAACGACGACCTTTTCGATATTCGCATGGTTGGCCATGTTCGCGGCTCCGTGCCAGGTATTCGTAATGGGGTCCGCGGGCCGCGCGACGCGCACTATGCAGTCGTCGGGCACGAGCTGCACGAGCTCCCTCTGCAGCCGCTGGATGAAGCCGTCGAACAGCGAGGACCCGCCGACGACGACGATGTTGGCGAGGAGGCCCGGCCAGAGACCGACGGGCAGCTCGTGCAGGGACTGCTGGATGGCGTCTGCGAGGCCGGGCTGGCGCATGCCGACGTCGGACGGGCGGAAGATGAGCTCCGGGACGGCGAAGCGCTCGTTGCGCAGCGTCAGGACGTCCTCCTCCGCCCCTGCAGCGCCATGGGAGGAGGCGGCGGCGGCGAGCTTCTTCGACTTGGCGTGCCGCGCCGGGTCGTAGTCGCGCAGGATGCCCTTGTGCCTGGTGTGGAAGTCCGGCAGCACGTAGTCCTTGACGATGCCCCCCGCTCCGGAGAGGTAGTCGTCGCGGCGCTCGCCCCGGGTGCCCTTCCAGGTGCGCTCGAGGTCGGCCTTGAAGTCGGCCGAGACGTAGCACGCGGCCTCCTTCATCTCGTTGACAATGTACAGGTCGTTGCGCATGTCGAAGTGGCGCAGGGAGATGAGGCGCGCCATGTAGTTTGTGAGGAACTTGCCGCCGACGTCGATGCGGCGGATGGCCGAGTGCAGGGGGCGGCCGCCGAGGAGGGGCGTGACGGTGGTGTGGGAGAAGCCGGAGTCGACGACGAGCATGACCTCGGCGGGGACGTTTGCGGCGGTGAGGGCGTCCTTGGGGGTGCGGAAGAGGCTCTGGAGGTCGTGGTAGGCGTTGAACGTCGGGCCTGGGGAAGGGGAGGGTTCGCCTGTCAATGTTTGTTTCCTGCTGGGAGGTATACTGTAGATAGATGTTTGCTACATACCAATTCCTCTGTAGTAGCTCGAGAAGCCGTATTCCTCAAAGACAATCTGGTCGCAGTTGGTCTGCAGCACGGGCAGCGCATTCGGCTGCTCCGTGAGAATCAGCCGCGTCTCGGTAGGGTCGCATTTCAGCGCTCCCGCCTTGTCGCCATGGCCAAACAGCTCCTGGTCCCAAATCTCCTTCTGCGCCTCCCAGTTGACGAGGTAGCCCTTTTCGACGGGCCGCCGGAACTGGATCTCGCTCAGGTCGCGGCAGCGGTCGAGCTCGGAGGCGACGTAGATCTTCTTGGAGCGGTCGCGCGCCAGGCAGTTGGGCACCACGCGCGGCTGCTCGGGGACGGAGCCGCCGTGGACGAGGCCGGCCTTGAGCGTCCAGGCGCCGTTGTCGAGGACGAGCGTCGTTTGCGGGCGGGAGGGGGCTGCTGCGGCCTTGGGCTTGCGACCGCCGGCCATTGGGGGGGGGAGGAAGAGAAGAAGAAGATGGGAGAGGAAGAGGTCGGTTCGTGAAGAATTTCGGAGCCGGAGATCGGGGGTTGGAAGGTGGGTTGGAGGTGCGAAAAGCGGCGGCCGGAAGTGGATGGCCGAGGATGGAGATTGTGGGCATCCGGAGTGATATAAGAGCTTACCCTAGAGTTGAGCATGACCGAACGCAGTCATGGCTCTCAAGACGATGCTCAATGGAAATTTCAAATAATATGATGAAATATTCTATTCGGATGAGGTCACGCTGCCCAAGACTTTGAAGCTGATTTATCCAGGTTGTCGTAAAAAATAGAGTAACATGGAGAATTCCTGCCAAGTAATCAAAGCTATGAAAGGTCGCCCTTCAGGCACCATTAGCTGCTGATCACGACGAAGCAACTACATCAAACGGTCGAGTCCCATCACCCTCCCACAGTTCTTTCAAGAACTTTTCGAATCTGGCCAAAAATGCGTCCATCTCTTCATCAGCGACAATGGTGCTATCGTATCGAACGTCCACATCCAGTCGGCCCTGGAAAACAGTGCAGCGGAATATCATGGGCAGTCCCTCTGTTTCCTCCAACTTCAGCTCCTCCTTTCCTCGGCCAAACAAACCGCGACCGTCCCCGTTGATCAGAAACGCCTCGTTTTCAATCATGAGCACGCTGCGAAGCTCCAACGGCGGCGCAAGAGGCAGCAGACGAGGCAAGGGGAAGCTCTCAAACCTCATCCTCTCTATGAGCGATCTCTGCCCCTCAAGAACAACTTGGCTGCATGGCTTCTCGCGCGGCAGCTCCAATCTTGTGGGAACGGTGACGAGAGTCGGTCCTGCTACGCGTTCAATGCCTTCTACGCTCGAGTTTCGACCGCCGAGGGATTCCAGGAAGAGGACTGAACTGGGCTGGTCTGTGGCAAAGTGCGAGAGCGTGGCGGCATATGCGACGCGAATCACATTGGCCATGGTGGCAGCCTGAGAACCCTGGGCATCGCCAAGTCGCGCTTGTCTGGAGGCAACGTTCAGAGTCTTCAAGAGCCTACCCATGTGCGGCGAGGCCGTCTCTTGGGGAGGCGGCAAGGCGGGGAACTTGGTCCATGACGCTTGCTGAAGATAATTTTTCCAAAAAGCCTCGCCTTCCTCAAGGCCATTCTCATCAGGACCTTTCAAGTAGCGGTTGAATGGAGTGAAAGGGGCTGGTTCGAGGCCGTGATAGACGTCCTGGATGGCTTGAAGGAGCATGGGCAGAGAATAGCCGTCATAGATGGCATGATGGATCGTCCAGACGAATACCCTGGCGGAGTGGTCGTGGTGAAGGATGGCATAGCGACTCAACGGCGCGCCGAGGCCCATGGGAGTCTCGATATCTCGGCTCAGGTAAGCTTCCAGAGCGTCACTGGAGCTCACGACTTCGACGGGATGAAACCTGACGATGGCTTGAAAGAGCTTCTTGTCTCTGGTGGCGAGCACCCGCGCTCGAAGGAGGTCGGCCGCTTGCACGACGGAGTTGAGGGCCGAGCGGAATCTCACGAGGTCCACGTCGCCGGGGAGCTGAAAGTGATACTGGTCTACGTACGCGTCTGGCTTCACCAAAGTCTTGCCGTACCACCGCATTTGACTGATCGTCATGGGAAGAACGTCCTCTATCTCTTCAACGGGTAACTTGCATATGGCGGCTGCTGTTGCGCGGAGTTCATGCGCACGATCTCCCAGCAGCCCAAACGGCTGGATGTCCTCGTCACGCTTTGCGGCGGCTGAAGTGAATGCCAGACGGGCCTGCTCGCTCAAGACTGGATTCGACAGGACGGCGGTGGACGTGAGCGAGATTCCGCGACTGCGAGCCGCTGCTATCAGCTTGATGCTGGTGACCGAGTCGCCTCCGAGCTGAATGAAGTGGTCATCGGGCCGGATGCTTTCCGGCGCCATGTTGAGGGCAAATGCCCACAGTTCCCGCAGAATCAATTCATCGTCAGTCAACGCCCTGGATTCGCCCCTGGATCTGTCCAGCCTTCTGAGGCGTTGAAGCTCCTCGGAGCTCAGAGCCGCTACCAGCTCTCGCAAGGCGTTGCGGTTTGTCTTGTGGGATGTGGTTAGGGGGATGAACGAAACCGGCACATAGAGGGACGGGATCACTGGCTTCGGGAGGACTTTCTCCAGCTTTAAAGTGATTTCGCGAGATCTGTCCAACATGGCTTCGACTTGGTCCCAGAGTATTTCGGGATGCTCGTCGTCTGGCACTCTGACTGAGTCGCCGAGGAAAGCCACGATAGCACCTCCGTTATGGAAATGCGGACTCTCTGCTTTATCAACGCAGAGTTTGAATCCAACAGGCAGAGTCTGGGATAGCCGTGCTTCGATCTCAGCGAGTTCGAAGCGCTGGCCCTGCATCTTGATTTGGGTGTCCTTGCGGCCAACAAAGACAATGTCGCCGCCGTTCGTTTGACGGGCCAAGTCGCCCGTCTTGAATACGCGACGGGTGTCCGTGCCAATCGACATGTCTACGAAAGAGGCCGCAGTTTTTGCCTGGTCACCCAGGTAGCCCCTTGCGAGGGTGTTTCCTTCAATGACCAGTTCCCCAACCTCACCCCTGGGAACCAGCTCGTTGTGGTTGTCTTCTCTGACAATCCACAGATTGCAGCCTGTCGGACGCCCAATCAGCCCGGACGGGACTGCTTCAGTTCTCATCTCGAGCTTTACGCCTGCAGCCTGTATGGAAGCTTCAGTTGGGCCATACGCAATGTAGACCTTGACATGCGGATTCCACAGCTGAATCAAGTCGCTCGGAACAGCCTCGCCCCCCGTGATGAGCATCTTGACAGCAGGCATCGTAGCAGGATCCAACAACTTGGCGTAAGAAGGCGTCAGCATCAAAGTGTCAACGCCCATCTCATTCACGAATTCCTGGATCCTGCCGTAACGATCTTCCTCCGCCGGCACGCAGATACAGCCGCCGAAGATGAGGGTCGTGAAGATCTCCATAACGGACATGTCGAAGGCGTACGAGGCAAACTGCAGGACCCGTGAGCTGGGGCCGAGTTCTTGGTCGGCGCCGTATGCGAGGGCGCTGGTGAGCCAGGCTGCGTGTTCGATCATGACGCCCTTTGGGCGGCCTGTGCTGCCTGATGTGAAGATTGTATACATGAGATGGCGCGGCGAGATGGCAGATGGAGCTGCGTGGGAAGGAATGGTGGTGGCAGAGCCGGAAAACACATATTGGGAGAGTTCGATGATGGGAACTTTGGTGTAGCTGTTGAAGCGTGCAGCTTGTTTTGGAGAGAGCAGCAAGAGAGGGGCGTTGGTGTCCTCGATGACTTCCAGCAGTCTTTGTGTTGGGTGGGATACGTCCAGGGCAGTGAATGCACATCCAGCTTTCAGCACCGCCAGCATGGCAACGATGGTAACGGCAGACTATGAAGCATGTTAGTTGACTGCTAATAATATCTTTCTCTGATGAGACATCTCTGGTGATCGTTCCCCCTCCCCAACGAAAGCGCAACTCCAGATTGATGAACATCTTACCTTTTCATGAAGAATGGGCACAATACAGCCTGGGCTTACACCTGAAGATGAGATCTGTGTGGCTAACCGCGAAGAGCTCTCGTCGAGTTCTTTGTAAGTGAGATTCACGGTTCGCGAGGCAATTGCCTGAGCATCAGGCCGAGCGAGGACTTGATCTTCAATAACATCCTGAACCAATCTGTTCACCGGTGGTGGAGGTAATGGTAGGCTTTCGCCTGTAGTTTGAAGGTTGGGTGTCGGTGAGTTGTTGAGATGAGCAAGTTCAGAGGGTGCCATTGGATGGCCTGTCAGTAACTGGTTGTCCATCTCGTCGTTGATTAGTTTTTGTTCCAGTAGCAAGATAATCTCAATTCTCTAGACAGCACATCACCGACTGTCAAGCCCAGAGTCTTAGGACAGCTTATCAAGTCCTTTGGTGATAGGTCGTCCGAGGCAGGACTGTTCTATGTCGTTTACGAGGACATGCGGCAAAGAAGATATGCACCAAGGGAAGCAGTACGTCACCAAGCCCGACCTATAGGGCTATGAACGTGATAGAATCTCTCGGTCCTTATTTGCGATTTGCGGGCGCTTCTCTGGCCTAGTGTTCCTGGATCGACATCCCTGACTGCAATCCTCTGGTCCAGCTGGCTTATAGAATAGGCGATGGTTGGTATGAGGATTCCTAGAAACTATGTATCTATTCTGGGTTGATGTAGGATCGACACAGCGTGTTTAAGCCATTGGAAGCCTAGAGGAACTTTTCAGGTTGTTCCTTTGGCTTATGGCCTGCCGTCAGCAATGCCGCTGTTGATTTGCGAGTTATTTTCAGGGCAGCATACCAAAGAAGATTGGGTGATTATTGAGTGCTTATACGGGGAATGCATAAACATGACGACTCATGGACTGTTTCTGACTTGATGCAATTGCGATCATGACAACTTCCTGTATGCATGCAATCTAATGGGTAAGCATGAGCTTCCTTTGAGTTCACCACATAATTCAATCAGGCTAATTGTATGCAAGCCGAGACACACATGTACATGTACAGATGAAGAGCAAGGCTCGCATTCCAGATGGAAACAGGCCCCAGCGTCGCAATCTTGATCCTGCCACGAAGAATCACCGCAGGACTCGGCGAACCCCAGCCCGTGACCGGCAAACTCCTCGGGTGCGAAGCCGAACGCCTCTGCCCGGGATCTGGAGGTGCCGAGCCACAACAGCTCTGCTAGTGCTGAATTACTGAAAGGATCGAGTCGCTGGAATGTCTGATGGGATGTGGCTGGACGGCGATAGGCTGAGCGTGCTGCGGCCAGATCGCGGGCCATTATGGGGTAGGGTTGTACGGATTGCGATCCTACAGATCCCATTGCTGTCAGCTTCTTGATCCATCGGCCTTTTGCGGTGGGGGAGACGCAGTAGTCAGGTGAATCCTGTGAGACGTGGGATATGGTGGGCATGGTGGGCTACGGTTCTGATTGGCGTGAAGTGTTTCCGGAGGCATTGACATGTGAATCCAGCTGCTGGTTCAACCTGTCTTGTTTCCAGGACTCAAGCGTAAGGTAGCGTAGACTCGATGACAAGACATGTAGGTTCTTTTACCAGCCATGTTTCACTTTTTGATCAGCAGAACCAACTATTGCTTTCTCTTCCAGCAGCTCCATAGCGTCTATACATAGAGTTGTAAGTGGGTGAGGGGGGCAGAATCAAGTGAGACGGATGATCCTTCCTGTGAGTAAAAATGCTGTCACGGAGCATCCCAAGTCTGCCTCATAGCTCCGAGAGTATCCGAAGGTAGGGTGCCATTCATGGATTGCTATCTATGCGCGTAAGAGCAAGTTGCGTGAGGTTGAGAGCAGGAGGTTATTCAGCAAGATAGCTGTGTAAGCAGTATGATATACAATAGTATATCCCCCAACTTTGGCAGGAGTTTGGATTTCAAAACAGAGACTCTGTAACTATTGATCATCATGGCTACAATTCTAGCTCTTCTCCCTTGGCTGGCTGTTGCTGGTCTTGTTGGCAGCATCTATTACGTGTGGTACCGTGTCTTTTCCTACCAAGGAATTCCAAAGAGCCTGGCCTTTGCCAACTCGGATGGATCCTTCTTCTCCCGCGGCCGAGCCTCCCTTGGCTCTGTCTTCGAAGTCAACACTCTCCTATGGGCAGGCCACCGAGACGTAAGACTCCAATCCCCAAAAGCCCTATCATTGCCCGAACAAAGAAGATTGACAGGTTCAGCAGTACTCCAAGAAAGGACGCCCTTATATCCTCCCTGACATCTTCACCGGCCACCAAGTCATCCTGCCCCCGGAGAATCTGCAATGGTTGATGAAGCAGCCAGCAGCCATTCTCAGCCAAAGAGAAAGCAACAACGAGTTCCTCGCAGCCAAGCACACATTCCTCAACTGCGTCGCTGCCGACGACAACGAATGGGTGTTTGTAGTCAACCTCATCAAAGACATCACCAAAGAACTCAACAACAAGACCAACGACGTGATTGAAGAGATCCAAGTCGCCCTGGAAGACCTCTGGGGCAACGACACCACCAGCTGGAAGCAGATTGAGCTCCTGGACGTCTGCTTGGAGCTCATGAGTCGCATCGTCAGCCGCATGTATGTCGGGCTCCCGCTCTGTCGGGACCAGACGTATCTTTCCAGCTCGACGCATTTCGCAAAGTTCATTCTCGTCGAGGCTCTTCTCGCGCAGCTTACGCCGAAGCCTCTCCGGCCGCTGCTGGGTCCTCTTCTGGCGCAGTATGACTGGATGCAGTTTAAGCGTATGGACCGCTGTGTGAATCCCGTCATCAGGGAGCGCGCGAGACGGTTTGGCAAGATGGAGGATGGCGAGAAGAAGGATCCCGACCAGCCTAGTGATCTTCTGTCTCGTCTGATGCAGGAAGCCTACCGTCGCAACGACGACCCGTGCAGGTCCCAGAGCCACAGCAGCAAGCTCTTGGCCATTCTCAACTGGGCGGCCATTCAAGTCCAGGGCATCACGCTTGAGAATGCTCTCATTGATATTGCTCACACCCCTCAGAGCGTCGAGATCCAGAACAAGCTGCGCGAAGAGGCTCTTGCTGCTGACGCTGCTGACCCTGCAGTGCGCTGGACGCGCGCAGAGGTCGCGAAGCTGCCCAAGATGGACAGCGTCATGACGGAGAGTCTCCGTCTCTGGGGCTTTGCGCACGGCATCATCAAGGTCGTCGTCGCGAAGGAGGGCGTCGATCTGCCCACGGGCGAGCACATTCCGTACGGGGCAAAGATTGGCATCGGGAGCTACGGCTTGCATCATGATGCGGAGGTGTATCCTGGAGAGTCGCCGTTTGCGTTCGATCCGTTCCGGTTCTTGGACGAGAAGGCTGAGGCGCAGACGACGGGGCTCAAGTTTGCGGCTACGAGTGACACATATCTCGCTTTTAGTCACGGCAGATATGCCTGGTAAGCAGATTCTCGAGATGTTTGATAGACTGAATGGTTTTTGCTGACTTGGGCAGTGCTGGACGGTTCTTTGCGAATCATCTGCTCAAGCTGCTGTTGTCGCAGATTGTGATGCGGTACGACATCAAGCATGATACTGAGCCTCGGCCTCAGAACCCCGTGAGTTACACGCATCTTCCTTTCACGAGCCGTCTTGAGTTTGAACTGACGGATATGGTACAGTGGTTTAGCTACGTCTCGCCGCCACCCATCGGCTACAAGCTGTCTGTGAGGAGGAGGAAGCAGTAGATGAGGCGGATTCATAGTCAAGAGCTTCAGCTCTTTGTAGTTTCCAAAATTCCGGAGTAAACGGACGCTTGTAAACACCTAATCATAACCTGGCTTATCAATTCAGACAAGATATCAAGACGAGCAGACTGCCATAATTTGAAGCATAAGCCCTCAGATACGAAGTAAGCCTGCCAGAACTGCTTGATAATCGTAAGTGCACATGAGAGCTGGACGAGTCAGTTTGATTCTGTAGGCACAAGGCATCCTGCAAATGGATCAAGACCTCACCCAAGCGAATGTGCCATCTTAGTGCCCGCGAAAGGCATGGGTTGAGTGAAATCGGAACTCTTGTTGAGATGGCCCCCATGAAGAGCACTCCTCGTCGGCTTTCAGCCTCGTGCTCAATCCAAAGGAACACAACCTGGTTTTAGCCATCCTACGACCGAGGCACTAGAACTGCATGCAACGCTGTGGCGTCAACCGCTCCATCTCATCAATCCAATACGGTCCCCTGTCTGTCGAGCTTTGTTGTATTTAAACGGCCCATCGCTCTCTGTTGCCTGAAGGATCTAAACGGGCCGTCGCTCTTCGTATACTTACATACCACCCTCACACTCCTCACCTCACAGTCAAGCACACTACGATAACGCTTCTCTACGGCTGCAATACTAATCATGGGTGGTGTTCCATCTGTCCCTACAGACCCAAACCGGTCCCTGCAGGTCATTGGCGCAGGATTTGCTCGCACTGGGACAGTTTCCATGGCCCTGGCCCTCGAAAAGATTCTGGACGGTCCAGTCTGCCATGGAGGCACACAACTCCTCGGCCGCGAAGACGGTATTATTTTTTTCGCCCCTCTCCCCTATCTTGTTTTCTTACACTCAAGAATTCTCACACGTATGGAAAAAGCCTACGTGCAGAAATGGCTCGCCGTATACGCCGCCAAAGACAATAAGCCAAAGCGTCTCGCCGCCCTCCGCGAGGTAACACGGGGCTTTGTCGCCATCACAGATACCCCCGGCACGCACTTTATCGAGGATCTCTGTGAGATTTATCCTGATGCTCAAGTTATTGGATGGAGGCGCGATCCGGAGAAGTGGTGGAAGAGCATGGAGCAGATGATTAAGCATGCGATGCCGGGGTGGCTGCGGTGGTATTTGATCATCATGCCTGGATGGAGGTGGTTTCCTGTTATCATGGGGGAAATGAGCAAGAGGTAAGTGAGGGTGAAAGATGGTTTGTGCTGATGGCGATTGTTGGCTAATGGTGATTTGGGGGGTTTTAGAGGGAGAGAGATGTTGACGGAAGATGGATATGATAAGGGACCAGGGCCCGGTAAGTCTCTATCATTGGAACTCATTGCCTGTGTTGGAGATGGACAATTGACTCAAGCTGTCGGGCTCAGGCATTCTCGAGCACTACTACAGCAAGATAGAAAGAATCGTCCCGGAGAACCGTATGTACTGGGTTGAACTCAGTGACGGATGGGCCCCGTTGTGCAAGATCCTGGACAAGCCTATTCCGGACTGCCCGTTTCCGCGGGCAAATGATTCAAAAGCAGTAGAAGAAACAGCTCGATATGTTTTCAAAAGGACGGCATTGGCGTGGATGGGCCTTATGGGAGTGCTGTTGGCGGTTTCAATGTTTCTGTGGTATATGTACTGAACTAGGTAGAAACAAAAAGGGGGTTCAATCTCATACCTCCCTACAGTCAATCTGATATTCTCCTGCTCAGTTACCAAGCTTAAAGCAAAGACCCCAATATTTAGATACTCACATAATGCCTATCCAAGCCGCCTAACACACACCGGCATCCCATCCTTTGGATGCTGAACAGTCTGTCCGCACCCATAAAGCCTCTCCCCCCCAACCATCTCCTTCTTCACCACCCCTCCACGCTTCGCATCCCACTCAGCCCACGCCTCCCGAACATCAAAGTCCCTGCACACCAACGCCGCCACAAGCTTAATCTCCACCATGGCGAGTTCCTGCCCGATGCAATTCCTCGGACCCATGGAAAAGGGCCTCCAGGCGTCCTTATCGGGATGCAGAGGATCCCCCTGCGGTGCCATCCAGCGCTCGGGGAGAAACTCATTTGCGCGCGGCCAGACGGCTTCGTCGAGCTGGATGACGGAGGGGACATCGTGGATGGCGGTGCCCTCCGTTGGATACCGTACACCACAGCCAGGAAGGGTGAGGGAGAAGTCCTTTTCGCCTTGGCGCACGGTGGACGCGAGCGGGTAGAAGCGCAGCGTTTCTTTGACGACGCCGGTGGTGTATGCCAGACTGTTTAGCAGTTGTGGCGAATCTCGTAGCAGATTGGTAGCTTGGCTGGGATCTTGCCCCAGAACATCGTCAAGCTCTGCACGAAGCTTGGTTAGACACTCTGGATTATCCTGCAGCAGCTTGAACATCCAACAAATCGTCGAAGACGTGGTATCATGACCCGCAAACAGAAACAGCTTCAAGTTGGCCAAAACGGCCTCAATCTCCTCCTTGTCAGGCGTTGCACAGCCCGTTTCGGCAAGTGTACGACTCAGCGCGATGTTCAAAATCGTCTTCTTGTTGTTGGTCTCGGTGTTTGCCCCTGCGGGACGGGGGGAAGACTTGATGGCGTTCTCGACGTGGCCGAGGAGGGCGCTGCGGAGGGCTGCGTTGTTGCGCGCTCGCGTGATGGAGTCCCAGGGCCAGCGCTTTATGCCGAGGATGTGGTTGAGGCCGAGGACTTTGCTCATGAGGCGGATTTGGCTGATGAGGGCTTGTTTGAGGGGGCTGCCTTGGGGGTTTATCTGTTCGTGAAGGCGTTCATCCCTATATGCCATGCCGTGTGAGTGCGTGATATCGAGTATTACGTAGAAGAGAGGGAATCAATCACATGGTTGCTCGGAGAATCACGTCAAAGGTGAGATTTGTCGTGCGTTCCTCCAGCTGAAAGACATCTCCCCATTGCCCATTCGGCCCAGCCATTCCCGCCAGCAACTCTTTGAAAACGACAATCTCGTCAATAAGCTCCGGGATGAGCATCGTGATGTTCCTCGGGCTGAAGCTCGGATTGAAGCGCGACCGCCACACCTTGGACTGCTTGCCGTCAGCAGAAGTCATGTCGAGATTGTCCGTCAGGGGCTCCAAAAAGGTGCGCGTGATGCGATGCTTGGGCAAGCTCCTCGTCTGCGTAAACTGTGCCGAGAGACGGCCGTCAAAGACCATCATCATGATGTCTGGGAACACGGGCCAGATGTCGAGGTAGAGGACTGGAGGCGGACGTTGGAGGTCTGGGATCCAGCTGGGACAGTTGTCGACGAGCCATTTCATGATGATGCCGAAGTGGACGTCTTCGGGGTGGTGTTTGCGGAACTGGAGGAGGACGGGGATATGGCCGAAGACGAGAGAATGGGGCAGAGTGGGCTGTGAGATGGGTCAGTCTCTGAGGTCTGAGAGTGCCATACTGTTCAAGAGTTTGTGTACAATGCCTTGGGCTTGGAGCTGTCGGACACGTCTTCTGACTTTGTAACCGCGGCATAGGAATCTGGTGATGGTGATGACTGCTATGATGATGAGGCCGCGTATAAGCGCCTGCAGCGGCCGCGCTACGATAATGTCCATTTCTGCTAGATTCGAGATGTTCACTCTGCGCGTGTAAGAGGTAACATCACGGATGCTATACTCAATCAGCTGAAAGACGTAATCACAGCTATCACATTGTCCAACAGGCCTCGAGCTGAGCCCGCGCAAAGTACATCTCGCAACAAAGAGGCCGACGACCCGCCTGATTCCTTTGGAGCTGCGTCTAACTATCTATCGTGTCATACGTATAGCCGGAGGATCGGAGGATCGGAGGATGGCCATCCATGCAACTGCAGCTTAGGCGGGCTAAGCAGCTGCAATCCTACATTATGCCACTCTGTCATACGTGCGTGATTCGGTAGCAGCGGTAATACGAGGGCATCAGTAGTGCAATGGACTCGATACAAGCATCGGATCTGGTTCAGTCCTTCCAAGGCAATCAATCTCATATGCAGCCAAGGTAACGTATGTACTGTGAAATTTATACAGAGTCAGGAATAAAAAAGAGCATGCTGGTCTATGATAATTAGGCGTCGCGCGTCACAATTTGGAAACAGCTGCTGCTGCTGCTGAAGGGACCAGCCCCCATCTCTCCGCCACCTCGTCGTTGGGAATCTGTCCAGGCGTCGCCCTGGCATTGACAAACGCCTCGCCGCCGCTCTCCCACGCGTAGTCCTTCCACGAGCCCAGACTGGGCCACATCTTGTCCCTGACCAGCCTGGCAATCTTATCGCTCCTCTCGGTTGCGGCGTTGTCCTTGGTGCCGATGACGGGCCCGATGACACTCCTCCACAAATCCCACGTCTCGTCGAGCTCGGAGACAGCCGTGACGCCCATGACGCTGGCGCCGATGCGCGGCCCGGCCCCGACGTAGGCCGTGGTGCCAAAATCCTTGCCGGCGCGGGCCCAGTTCTCCAGCGCCCAGCGGATGGCCACGCCCTCGAGATGCTCGCCCTCGTCCTTTGCTATCTGCGACAGAGTGGCGCAGGCCCTGCGCAGCTCGGGCGGCGAGGGGTGCCACGAGGCCATGGGCCCGTTGTCGACGCCGCGGGTCGTGAGCAGGCCCATGTTGAGGATGCTGGCGTTGAGCAGACACTCAACCCTGGCGGCTCGGAAGCGCTGCAGAAAGTCCGGGCGTCCCAGGCGGGAGTTCTGCAGGCAGAAGTTGCCGTACGACAGGATCGGCGTCGAGCGGCTCGCCCGTCTCGCGCAGCACCGTCTCGGCCAGCGCGGCCAGCGTCTCGACGGGATAGCCGCTGATGCCGACGTAGCGGATCAGGCCCTGGTCGCGCAGGCGGCGCAGCTCGGCAACGGCCTGCAGCACCTCGGCGGGCGACACGAACTCGACGTCGTGCATGTAGACCAGGTCCAGGTACGGCGTGCCCAGGCGCTCGAGGCTGCGGCAGACGCTGTAGCGCACCCAGGCGGGCGAGTAGTCGAACTCGTCGGCCTTGATGCGGCCGGCCTTTGTGACGAGGAAGTATCCCTCGCGCGGCGGCGGCGGGGTGACGAGGCGCAGGGCCTGGCCCAGCAGGACCTCGGAGGGCCCGTAGTAGGGCGACGTGTCGAAGGCGGTGATGCCGTGCTCGAGGGCTCTGCGGACGATGTCGACGTAGGGCATGCGCGACGGGTCGGGGTGGTACTGGTGGTTGAAGGTGGCCGTCCCCAGCAGCAGGGGAGGCAGCACCTGCGACAGCGGCGGCGAGGCCATCGAGGGCGGTTCTTCTGGATCACTGATCACTGCGTGCGTTCTTCTCGTTGTCCTTCGGTGAGACAAGACACGGCCGGGCGAGGGTTTGTTTTTGTTTCAGGGGCGGCGGAGGAGAGGCATGGCGGTGTTGCGGTTCGGGTGCAGCTGGAGAGGGTGGTGAAGCGGGTTAAGTATTGGTTGGTGTTGTTGTTCAATATCGAACTGGACTGGAACTTTACTCGGCGTGGAGACGGAGAAACCGGAACCTTTTTTGGGTGGCTATCACGCTAAAATAACCCGATCGAGCCAAGACCCTGGAAACTGATTAATCCCGATCAGCAGGCGAAGATATTCGAAGAGCCATCGGAAGGCGCCGTGGCAGAGGCAGGACATCCTTCTTCTGTCCGTAATTCCTAAGGTATACTTGGAACCAATTGATTCTCTTCAAAGGCAGGGAGTGGTAGGATTTGGTCAAGGTGAAACTCGTTGCATGGGTTCGTCGGAGTAATTGCTGCACGTAAACTTCCGTCGTGTATATGCAACCATGACGAGCAGAAAATGCCCGTCGTCTTTTAACCTGACGAACCCGTATTCAGCTTCGGGTATTATGATTCTGGATAGAGTCAACCGAGATTGAGATCAAGCCCGAGGAGCCAGAGATTGGTAATACGAAACTGCCTTCAATCGCCGTCCATCCGCAATTTGTCTGCTGCTCGTTTCAATCTGGGTACGCGGCATGTATGGGGCTGCTGGTGGGAAGACGCCCTTTTGCAGCATCCGTCGTCTATTAGCACTTACACGCACGCTATGATTGGACACAAGCAGTAACGTATCATCCCGTCCTACAATTTTTATCCCGAGCCACAAGAAAGAGATAACCGAGGGCTCTTCCTGTCACGAAATCCTCCGGGGCGGTTGAGTGCTTGCGTGGGACTGCTGCCGATCGCCATGATGCCTCACAGCCCGCTAATCACACAAGCGCCATAGCCGAAGATACTTCCCGACTTGTTGCATGACGTGCGCTTATCTGCGTATGATTCCATGCAGCATCTGCTGCAGGCATCAACCGCATGTCAATGTTCAACATCATATGAAGATGCGAATACGAGAAGCGACCCGATTGTTATCAGAACAGAACAGGACCAAGTTGGCAGCTTAGTCATGTTTTCTTTGATGCCATCGCCAACACATGATCGTCGCGAGCTGTCAAACACGAGTCAATGCAGTGGATCTGAACCAGGCAAGCCAGGATAGCAGAAATTTCCATTATAGGCAACTATCAAAGCTTAACAAACGAGTATTTGCGGGGCACCAAATCATGTTGAATGGCCCGAGCCCTCTGTACTGTCACTGTGACATGCTGTTGAAGCAAGCCACGCCTATATCTGTAGACTTCATGATGCCCCCCCTTGCAAGCGCTTGATCTAGTCAAATCATAGATCCCTGGGATCGGCCAGTTTAGCAATCACAACGGTTACTCGCTCGTGACAGAAAACTCACCCTTCACATCGATCCTGTCCGGCTCCTCCATAGAGGCACCTGCCGGAACAGTGCTTCACAAAGGAGACGGTACGATCGCCGTTGCAGCGGAAGAGATCCCATAGGGGGTCTTTATCTGTTCTGCCAACAGTAATCTCGGCATTCTTCAGGTTCTTGACCCAAAAGGAGCTGTCATCTGGATGCAGTTAGTAAACATTGCAAGCGTAAGGGTGCACATGTCACTCACCGCGATGAATGATTGTAGAGCCGCATTGGAAGCCGGGATCGCAAGTCCACTGAGCAACGGCCATGTGAGCCAGAGTGAATGCGATGGGGACACAGGTAAACTTCATTTTGAGATCTCTGAAATGTGAACTGAGTTGTGAATGAGGTTGAGAGCGATCCTTTTTCGATAGCTTCTGGTGTTTTTGGGTTCCTCGTTCAATGGCTTCCATTCAGAGCCAGGACTCTTGCTGGATTAATATATGTCGAATCTTGTGTGAGGGTTGGCATATCTGGTTTATCATGAGATACTACGTAAAGACAGAAGAACATACGATAAGAGATCGAGATTGACGGGTCTTTGAATCTAGATCAACGAGACTGTGAATCTAGAGCGATGGACTCTCACGATAGTGCCTTGTTCAGCCGTGTTGCAACGCTACATGGTCAGACCAACATTGCAGCTAAATCCTTCGAAGGTCATCAACTAGCATCAAACTATTGATTGCGGTGGTTTCCGGGCTCTTGGTAACCAATGATGTGTCCAGCTGAGGCAGGACGTGGTGTAACATATCCCGTCTTACACCATTCCCCGAAGACGACTCCTGCTCCTCCACAGCATTACACAACAGATCGTTCTACCATCTCTTGCAGCGACATATGATTGCTTTTCACCGCTCCGTGTCTTTGTAAATGGTCTGATATGGCCATCAGGCCACGCAGTCTCTTCTGTACATTATGTACCGTCTCATGGCTTTACGTTGTCGAAGCCACGAGAGGATTGGCTCCATGCGCCTTTCGGTCCAATCGATCCTCCCACACCTGCACGGCAAGACAACTACGGTACTTCATAGCAATTTAGATAACAAAACGAACCATGTGGCGTAAATCGTCTTCAATGTTGTCATTGCTCAAGAATTCTGTCTACGTCGTCCCTGTTCCAATATCAAGAGGGGTTACTGTACTTCCGAACTTACCCAAGGCGGGCATATTGATAGGCCAACAAGTACCTAAGCCGCTCACAAAGAGCAAGAGCAATCGATAGAATTTAAGGTATTGAATCTCAGAGTCGCTGCACATGGGTGATGCCTTTCTCTTATGTAGCAACCTACAGAACATGGCTTACTTAAGCCATTTCAACTTCCTGAGCCACTCTCATCTATTAGGTAGGTAGTCTTGAACCGTCATCAATTTGCTTCTCTCACTATCAACCTATTGACTTCTACAACTTCGCAGCACGTCAGCATCATGACTGAGTTCTGCACATTCGGCCATCCTCCGCAACCGTCCAGGCCTCGCTGCCCACCGCCGCAATCGCATACAGCAGGCCATCAGGGTCGTACTTTTGCTTAATCTTGAGCAGCTGCGGGTAGTTTGCGCCAAAGAAAGTCTCCTGGAAGTCGGGCTGCTGGAAGTCGGCCTCGTTCATATAAGCGCCGCCGCCGGGCGTGGCCGCTTCGATGACGGGCTGGACGACGTTTGTGATGGTGTCCTGGGTGGCGATCATGTCCTGGAAGGGCACCTGGAAGCTGTACGGCAGCGTCAGCGACACCTCGACGATGGTCGAGCGCCACTGCGGAAGCACGGCATTGGCGTTGTCGCCGCCAAAGTGCGACACGTTGAGCCCGACGCCGATGAACGTCACCCCGAGCTCGACCAGCTTTTGCGCCGTCGGAGAGAAGTTCGGCAGGTCGGACCGGGGAATCAGTCGGCCACCAAACAGGTCCGTGCCGACCTGGATGTTACCTGCCGGAAACGGACCCCAATAGTTCAGGAAGTGGTCATAGTAGCTGGAAAACTGCGTAAATGTTGGCTGCAGGTCGACGTTGAGCGCGGCCACCGCGTCGAGGAAGGGCTTTAGGATCGCCTCCGTCTCGGCCTGAGTCTTGCCGTACGCAGTCAAGGCCGGCACCTGGAAGAAGCCTGGGCCGAAGAAGTAGATGACCATGACGCCCGAGTCTACAATATCTGGCAGCGCGGCATGGAAGGCATCAATGATGGCGTACAGCGTCTCGGAGCCCAGAGAGGTCGTGTCGATGGAGAACTTGGCGCCTCCGACGATGGCATCTGGATGAGCACGGAACACCATGGAGACGACAACGCCATAGTTGCCGCCGCCGCCACCGCTCAAAGCCCAATATAAATCGCTGTTCTGAGTCCGCGTGGCCGTCACGAGCGTTCCATTGGGCGTGACGACATCATATGAGAGCGCGTTGTCGGCTGCAAGGCCAAAATTGGTGCTGAGGGCGGAGTGGCCACCGCCTTGGACATATCCTCCTGCAATGCCAACGCTGGGGCACTCGCCCGTCACGACGATCAATCCCGCCGCGTGTGCTGCCTCAAGAGCCTCAAAGCCCTGAATGCCGGCCCCGATCTTCAGCGCCTTGCCGGTGTAGTACTGGTCCTCCCAGTCGAGCACCTCCGTGTCCTTGAGGTAATGGGTCCATACGGAGAGGGCGCCCGCGCCGGTTGAACGACCGTTGTAATCGTGTCCGGTGTTGCGGATGACAAATCGGATGTTGCGCTCCGCCGCGAACTTCAGCGTTGCCGAGACATGAGCAGCCGTTGACACGTTGACGGCATATCGCACGTAATTGCCGAGGGTGCAAGGCGAGTCCTCTGGCTGGAACGGGTCGCAGCTCGCATTGGCGAACAAGGGCGCCATGACTGAAGACGAGGAATCGAAGCTGATACAGTTCCATATTAGACTATGCGAGCGTTCGTCTGGTGAGACTGAACAAGTGAAAGACTGGGGGAATGGGCATCTCATGCAGCACGATACTTACTGGATTGGTGGGAACAGCCAATTGTCCTGCAAGAACTGGCATTCCGTCTCATTGTACGATGCGCCATGGCACGGTGATCCCAGGGGAACCGTCGCAATCAAACGCCCATCCACAGTCTTGTTGAACGCGGCCCAGTCGCTGGAACTAGGCCAGCAGGCATCTCCGGGGAAGCATTTGCACGACGTGGATGTGGTCGAGGCTGCGGGCGCAGAATTGGCGACGCCTGCAAGGCTCGCAAAGGCCAGGAGTGCAGAACTTAGGCGGCTACGGTACATCTTGGACACCCAGTGACGCGCTCCTTGTGGCGAGGAGGGAAGGGTGGAAAGAGAAGAGCTGAGGAGGTTGAGCTACAAAGGTCGTATCCGGCGAGACGTGCGGATCTGCGGACTCTTTATCGAAGCGTTTGCCACGATTTACTGGGCCGTCGATCTCGCGGCTCGCATATATCCATCTCGGCACCCCTCATTCCGAATTTGACGAGCCTATTGCTCTTTACGGCGGCCTCAGTCGATAGCTGAGATGCTACGAATGCTGGGGCCTTAATGAAAGGACCTCGATGCGCGGGCCTCACATCCCACGTTGCCAAGTCCGCGGTCGTACGAAACAGAAGCGTTTGCTCTGCTCGCTTGGGCTCAAGGCCCCTCTTTCAAGGCCGACTGGGGGCGGCAAAACGGCCGCATTTCTCGGCGCATCAATGAGAGCGTGACCCGAGTAACCCGGCCGGAGGCGGCATCATTGGTCAGGTTGAAGGACAAGGGAGAGAGCTGAGGCTTGAAGAGGAGAGGAAAGAGAACAAGAGCTGAAGAAGCTGGGGATCATGGGGTATTAGTAGCGTGCGTCGTGCGTTTGTCTCTTTATTGTTTCCTTTCCGTGTGGCGAACGCTCTGCCGGACCTGCATGGCCTCGCTGCAAGCTGAGAGGTGGTATTGGGGGCAGTCTCGTTTTCCTTCCATCCCAGGACCGGCACTTGGCGCCGCCGATGCTACCAACAGCCAGGAAAAAATTCCGGCTTTTGCGTCGAGTCGAGTCTGGACCTCGATCTCGAATCCGTCCTCAGGGCTTGCCTCGGCTCTCTTGCTCTCACCGTCGCTATCGAGCTGTTCTGGGATGCTATGCGGGCCGAAGTCCTCAGCACTACCACGCATGTACCCTAGTGCCTGTCTTCTGCTCCCCGTCAAGAATCCTGGTGTAATTGATGAGATGCCGCGTTGTCCCTTTCGGCAAGGATTTACGAGCTGGAGGCATGAGGGCCAGAACTCTGCTGCATAAAGACAGGGGTGCCGTTCAGGGACGCGGAGCCCGGGTCTCGCTGCTGCACCGGTCTGGATGCTACACAGAAACATGAAGAGGGCAGCGTTGCTAATTGTGCTGCTTTTTGGGTCGCCAGATGCTGCTCTGAGCGAGATAACTGTGCATTCTCTTCTTTTCTGCGCGAATGTCCGTCTCACAAGGAGGCTGCCTTTCACCAGTTATCCCCACCTCGGGGGATCTACGCGGGTTTCTATCCTCCCGCAGCCGACTCCAGACTACAGAAGGCTATTGTGAGGCCATGCCTCTTCTTGGAACAAGCTCAAGCTACGGCCACCGGCTCTTGGACGTGGAGTTCCGCGGGCCGGGGCCACAGCGAAACGACGGGGGGAAGACTTTCTGGACAGTCGTTAGCGGCTTTGGTTCGAGCCGCGAAAGGAAGCACCAAGCTGAATAGCCTCGTCTGGACAGCGGACGAATTTGGCCGCCTTACGAGCAAATGATGGGATTACTGATACCTACTGCAGCTGCGCAGCTTGCAGAGGGTATGCCCACGTTCCAGGCCCCCAGGGTATTCAACGATGGTTTTTTCCCCCCCTCCCCTCGACAAGGTCGTGCTTCAGGTTGAATGCCCTCATGGCATGCAGAATCAGATCTCACAAAACCTCAATAGGCGACACATCACCTCTACTGCATCAACTAGATATGGCAGGAACGGCTATGCCTTGTCAGCACGGAATGCAGTCGTCCAAACCGCGCGCGTGTTCTCCCTGTTGAGCTGCGCATGGAATCAAGCCAGTCATCTCCGGATGCTACATGCTTGAACAGGCATGCCACCTGCTGACTGGGGCAGGGCCTGGCAAGTATAACTGTCATTTCAAAGGCCGGGATTGGTGGAATTTCCGTATGATGGTAGCCCCCAAGGGGGAGACGACAATGGATGCGTTGCAGTGTTTAGGTGTGGGAAGAGGTAAGAAGAAGGAAAGAAAAAAAAGCCACATGAGTTGCATCAATTGTTGATATGTCTGCAACACTAGGTCCAACGGTTCTCTATGGCGGTGTCTCTCAGCCCGGCAATTTGCTCGAAACCTGGGTAGCAAACCGGCAAAGGACACGTGCCATGCCCATGTCGCCGCATGTGCTGAAGGACCTTTCGCTTTTTTATCCCCTTTCGTCCCAACGTCGCATTGCTAAACACAGTACGAGCAGGCTAGAGCTTCTAAGGCCTGTCAACACAGCATGAGGAGCCCGACTACATTATTTTGTATTAGTAAAGGTGGTAGTATTACTGGTCATCGCGCCTGTTGCCTTCTGGAGCGTGAGCGGGCGGGTTTTTCTCCCTACAAGGCAGCCTGACAGCCAAGCCAAGCCGGGGAACATGGAAAGGGTCAAGACCTCTAGCAAATGAGGCAAGGGACGGAGATACCCAGTGTCTTGGGCAAAGTCGGAAATGGCGTGCGGCATTTGACAGGCTTGTCCCTTCTCGTTGGGTCCGGCAGTCGGCATGGCCTTACCTACTCGCTTTTACCCTTTCTTTTCAATCCTTTTCTTTTGCTTTAGGGTTCGGGGGCTGAGGTGAGGGAAGTGACAGCAGAGCTTGTTATTGGGTAGCTTGAGCTTATTCTGTATGTCTCAAGTCTTGTTTTCCCTCTTTCTTTTGCTTTTGCCCCTTAGTTGTTGGTTCATGCTTGTTTAGCTGCAAGCCGTCTTTTTTGCCCCCAGGAACAGAGACTCGGTCAGAGAGACGCTATCACGATGCCTCTTTTTTCCTACTAACGATTCTTGAAGAAGCGGCGTTTCATTACCTATGACAGCCTCCGGGAACGTTTCTCAGCTGGGGAAAGGATAGCTGAGTACGGAGGTATAATACTCTGGGGATCCCCTTTTACGGCCAGAACAAAACATACGAGTAATACTGCACCCCCCTCTCACAAACTTCTGACGCTCTTACACTCTCGCTCTCCTCCCTGTTCCGGCAGTACAACATTCTTTCTGGATTTGGGAACTGCGCAGGTCTCTTTTTTTACTGCCTTAATATTACTAATGACACTGCCTTGTTGTTTTGTCTACGCTATGTGAAAAACCAAGGGGTATCCCGCCACGTCCATTTACTTCTTCTCGTCTTGTTCCCCCTTTTGGAGCACGGCGAGGTCTGAGAGAGACAGAGAGAGACAGAGAGAGAGCAATGGCGTGGGCGTACAACACGCCCGACGGCACGCCCAATAATGGACCGACCATTGCTGCCGTTGCTCTCACGGTGACAAGCTTGGCTCTCATTGCCTTGTGTCTAAGGATGTATGTCCGGACGAGGATCACAAAGGCCGTTGGTCTAGGTACGTCAGCTTAAAGGAGACCCTGGCGATCGTCATTGCAATCCTCTGGAAAGGAAGGTTTGGATCTTATGAGTACTGATTGATGGAAGCACAGACGACTGGCTGATTATTGCGAGCTGGGTATGTTGTCACTTGAACCGCTTACTTGTCCACAGCGTTTAGATGGTTTCGAGGATACTTTGTGTTGTTTCGCACTTGTTTGCTGACTTTGATAATCGTTGTGTATAGATTGGAGCCTGCGGTTACACTACAGCAACTATCGTCCGTACGTTCAACACCCCCCTCGATGATCGCTAATTAGACACGGACAGACTGCTAATTCTCTGTACGTGGACAGAAACGAAATGGGGCCTCGGGCTGATTGAGCTAGACTCTATGCCAGACGAAAACCTCCTCAACTTTGGCAAGGTAACTGACAAGTTGCTCCCTTGTCTCTTTCCTCCTTCCCATCCGTTTCCGATGACTGAACAATTCGATATGTTTTTAGACGCAGTATATCGGGGCTCCGTTGTAAGTTTGATTTTCTCGTCTCGACTCCCCCTGACGATCTTGTTGGCTCACGATTCTTTCATGTCATTCCAGCTACGTTCTCGGCATTTGGGGCTTCAAGACCAGTCTTCTCGTGTCGTACGTCCGGTTGGTGCCCGGGACGTATCGACTGATACCCATTTCGATTGCCGTCATCATTACGATGGCGCATATCGCGTTTATGCTTGTCTTTCTGTTCCTGTGCATCCCTGTAAGGTTTCTCTGACATTGCTGTTTCTGCGTTCTTTCTGTTATTGTACGGAAGAGTATGCTGATGACTTCAATACGCAGGTTAAGAAACAATGGGAGCCTCTCGTCCCCGGACACTGTGCCGATGCCGTCCCTTTCTACCTCACATTTTCATCCCTAACTATCGTCTTTGACGTTACGACGTATGTCCAATCCCCCTTTTCTCTCTAACATACATGCCATATCCGATACTCGCAACACATCACCAATCTCGAAAGAGTGATCATTAACTCATCGACCCAGGCTCGTCCTCCCCTTTCCCATCCTCCTCAAACTCCAGATGAAGATTCGCCGCAAAATCGCCCTCCTCTGCCTCTTCGCCCTCGGCCTCTTCGTAACCATTGTCCAAATCATCCGCATCCAGACTATCAGCAACCTCGCAAACTACCTCGACTCCGCCTCCGCAATCAAGTGGTCGATCGTCGAGACCGCCGTCGGCATCGTCATCGCCTGCGTCCCCACGCTCGCGCCCCTCATCACGTACTTTTCCGAGAAGACGCGCAACAGCGGCGGAGATGACAATACGAGCACCGGTGGCGGGATCGGAAGCGGAAGAAAGTCGGTGGGGAGGAATTCCACGAGATTAGGCGGCGGCGGCGAGGGGCCGTATGCGCTGCAGTCGTGGAGGGCGGCCAAAAAGAATAGGATGAGGCCCCTGGGGAGCAGCAGCGGCGGCGGTGGCTGCGGCGAGGATGATGAAGGGAATGATGGGGAGAAGAGCACGGAGAATATCTTGCGGGGAGGGCCGGTTGCGTCGGTGAGTGAGGGGAGTGTGAGCGTGATGAGTGAGGGTCGAGGGTCGAGGGGGGGGGAGGATCGTGCGGGTGGGAGCAAGATTCACGATTGATGCTGTTTTTTGGAGCATGTGATTGTTGGTTATATGGGTGCTGTTCATCACTGGAGTTGGTTGGAAACTTGTTCTATATTTATGAAGATTGTCATGTCGAGATATATGTAATAGATACCCCATCTCGGAAGTTGGATTCGAAGCTGCAACCTAGAGGAGTTGTACTTGATACATGTTCATTCATCTATCATACTGTCCAAGGAACGACATAATCTGCCTCATCATGTACTTGAATTAAGAGCCACAGGCCACATTGTATATACTCGAATTCAGAGTTACAAGCCAAAACATCTACTTTGCTCATGCATACAAGTCGTGAACCTTTACATGGAGATGAACAATCAAACCCCCCATCGGAAGCACTAGAGGCCAAATCCCCCAAAAGAAAAACATCATCCATCATCAAACAATTCAAAAAGCATGCCAGAAGAACCTGATCCATTCAGACCCCATCCCAAGCTATCCAGTCCTTGCATAGATACATCGATAAAACCATCCAACTGACCCCCATCACAGTAACATCAAATAAGCTCCCCACCCCCATACAACAAATCCAAAACTCAACCTAACATCGCCAAAACAGCACCCTTCTTACAATTCAAACGCCACATTATCATAACCACAGAAGTCTCATTCCAGAGTACCAAAAAAAAGAAAGTCAGTCTCACCTCCTCCCTCTTTTCAAACAACAATGCCGACTTGCCCCATTCGGCGATACCCCCTGGCATTGTGCATAACGCCTGCGTGCCCCATGATTGGCCGAGTCTCACCACATGGCAACAATCTCACTTCAGCTGAGCCGCAGGGTTCAAACAATGCACTGGCAGTCAAGACAATGACAAGAGGAAAGACAAAAAAGAAGAAATTGATCAAACAAGTGATCGTATTAAAAAAAGGTTATAGTAGAAAAAAGGTAGCTAATAAGGGGTTCATACGAACGCCCTCGAAAAGCGGGAAAGAAGAGCAGATTTTTTTGAATGTTGTTCACATTTGTAAGCTAGTTGTATGTCCACATCTACCGCATTACAAAAACGTCTTCACGTCGTCAAACACGTCTCGACGGACACACTCCGTAGTGGCCCTGGGTATGATTTCGTCACAAGGCTGCAGAACCTAGCCATTACCTGCAGCCGCCCACCCCCCACCGCGTTATAAAGGAAAAAGCTTTGATAAAATAAAAGGAAATAAAAGAAACAGGGCAAAAAGAAACGTCTCACGCATCCATCCGGAAGCAGGAGAGTCCTTTACACCTCAGCGGTAGGCTTCTCAAGGTACTCACCAGTGCCCATCTGAGCGGCAAAGGTGGTGGTAGGCTTCCACTTGGCGGAGGTACGGGGGCTGGACTCCTCCATCATCTTGTCGACCTGCTCGAGAGACAGGCCCTTGGTCTCGGGGATGAGGAAGTAGGAGTAGACGAAGGCGCAGGTGCAGAGGCCACCCCAGATGAAGAAGACGGACGACTTCAGGTTGCCCTTGTCAGTGCCGACCATGTAGGGGGTGATGACGGAGATGATGGTGTTCCACAGCCAGTTGGAGGCGGTGGACAGAGCGACACCACGGGATCGGATGGGCAGAGGGAAGATTTCACCAATGACGATCCAGGCACCGGGACCCCAGGTGGAGGCGAAGAAGAAGATGAAGATGGCGATGAAGGCGATCTGGGCGTTGACAGCGGGGATGTTGTCGGCCAGGTTCTGACTGGGGTCGCTGGGGTCGGGGTGGGTCTTGTTGAAGCCGACGGTGACACCGATGATGGCGACGAGGAACTGGCAGATGAGCATACCGAGGGCGCCCAAGATCAGGATGGTACGACGACCGAATCGCTCAACGGTCCAGAAGGACAGAGGAGTGGAGCAGACGTTGACCAGGGAGAAGATGAGAGAGATCAGGAACGAGTTCTTGATGGCGCCGGTAGACTGGAGGAAGGGGGTGGAGTAGTAGAAGATGAAGTTGACACCGGTCCACTGCTGCATCATCTGAAGAGAGGTACCGAGGATGGTTCGGCGCAGGTTAGACTTGCCGGTCCAGAGAGAACCCTTGAAGCAGTTGGCCCAAGAGCCGAACCAGGTGGTGGAGGGGATCAGAGCACGCTCGTACTCCTCGTTGGCGATAATCTCAGCAAGCTCGTTCTGGACATACTCGGAGTCCTCAGGCTGGCCACGAACGCGAGACAGAGAGTTGATAGCCTTCTGGATCTCGCCCTTCTTGACGAAGTAACGGGGGGAGTCGGGGAGGAAGAGCAGACCACCACCGAGGATCAGGGCCCAGGGGAACTGGATGGCGATGGGGATGCGGTAGGCACCGGTGTTGTCGAGGTCCTTGGTGCCGTAGACGACGCAAGAAGCGAGCAGGATACCGATGGTGATGCAGAACTGGTAGCCAGCGACGAGGGCACCACGAACCTTGCGGGGGCACTATTGACAAGGAGGTGTTAGAGAGGAATGCAGTAAAGAGGAGCTGTTTTGCCAAGTCAACTTACGATTTCAGACATGTACAGAATGACAATGGCGGACTCGAAGCCGACACCGAGACCGGCAATCAGACGACCGGCGACAATGGGGCCGAGGGCGTGGTTGGGAGCAGTGACCATCTGGACAACGACACCGAGCATGTAGATGAAGCAGCCGATGATGACGGTCCACTTGCGGCCAATCCAGTCGGAAACGTCACCGGCGATGAGGGCACCGAAGAAGGTACCGCAGGAGAGGATGGAGGTGATGAGGGAGGTGTGGCTGTCGCTGAGCTTGGTGGCGTTGATGCCCTCAACGGCCTTGTAGAAGATGGCAGAGCCGTTGACACCGTTGATGTATCCGGAGTCGTAACCGAAGAAGATACCACCAAAGGCAAAGGCACACATCAGGTAGGCCTTCCAGGTGATGGGAGCCTCGATGTGCTCGACATCCTGGGTGGTATGGATGCCGATGGACTGCTTGCGGCCCTCCGGGGCGTCTGCAATATGGACGTCGGCCATGGCTGCGGTCGACGCTGGGCTTGTCTTTGGTTCAGGGGACTCTTGTTGACTTGACGCGTGGGAGTGAGGATGCTGGCTGCGGGATGGCAGGAGGAAAGACGAGACCCGGGCCGAGTGAACGGAACGACTCTTTTGTTGCGTGAGACAGAGACCGACGAGGCGAGACAGGAGAAGGAGCAGAGGGGGGCGGGAGGCAGGCCGGCCTTTTTATTGTCGTGACGCCGGGACCAGCGAGCGAGTCCGTCCGTCCGTCCAGGCAGATGCAACAGCAAGAGTCAGCCGGAGGAGCGAGCGTCAAGCCATCCAGAACAGACCAGACCAGACCAGACCAGACCAGACCAGAGGCAAGCCCGAGCCCAGCGCCCAGAAGCCTCTCCATGGTCCATTGTGGAGAGACGCCGTCGATTTGGGGAAGCTGGTGCTTGGTTGTTGCACGCCCCCCTCCCCGGCCGGGCGAGAAGAACCGGGGGGGGAGGGCGTGGTACACGAAGTACCTTACCCGGGCCCCTGTACGAGGTGCTGTCGTTGGTCCATCATCAGAGTCGCAGTACGAGTAGTCTGAGTATGAGTAACACGCACAACAGCTGCAAAATTGGCGGCGCATGTTCCTGGCAGAGGTACGAGGTTTGCGGTGGAGAGGATGCGCGGGTTGGTGGAGGCGCTGGAGTGGCGCTCGGCCTCACCCACTTGCCCCCGCCAACCTTGGCTGCTAGGTACAGCTACAGGCGTCGAGTATTCTCCTAGCCCGGCGCCGCATCCCGCCTAGCGTTTGGCCAGCGTTCGGGTCTGGCCTAGCGCTCGGCGTGCTGGAAGCTTAGGGCCTCACAGGGGCAGCAAGACCGCTAGCCAGAGGCCCTGAGCCGGCGCTGCAGTGGATGAGTGGCTTGAGGCCGGTACCGGTACGCAGCCGGCAGAGATTGGGGTGAGCCTGTGCTCGACGCTTACTGGCAAAATTTTGCAGTGGCAATGCGCGTATCTCGTGCAGTGCAGCTCCGCGCCATAGCCACTCGTCGATCGATTCGCGGCATTCTCCGTGCGCTGCCTCACCTCACGGCTATTGGATTTCGGCTTTGATGAGACGTTCTGGCCTGTTCATGCGATGGTCACGCGCGCAGGCAGCGATTGGGGCCAGCGAAATGCGAGACAACCTGCAACAACAGCAGCGGCGGCGTGTTTCTGTCGGTACATCCCGTCCATCAGTGATATTTTCTCGCTTCAAAGTGAGCACAGCCAGGGCAAGCAGCGGGGAGAGGGCACAGGTGAGGTCTGGTGCTGGTACCGGTACCTCGCACTAGCCATTGCAGGCAGAAGAACAGGGGCCAACAAAACAGCACCTCACCTCACCTGCACCAACAGAACGACGAGCTGAGCCACAGGGACACCAGCGACTCGCACTCCAAAAAGGGGCCCGGGGTGGGTGTGGCGCGCACGCGAGCGCAGGCATTAGGGAGGGCGCTAGACCGGGATCAGGCTAGGGGCCGCCAAAGGAGATTGAGGGGGGCCCCTGGCCTCTGCAGCTCGTCTCCCCGTCGTCCATTCACTGCGAGATGCTCACAATGGCTTCCTCTGCGCGGCCTCAGACGCGTCTGGGGAAGCCCGCATGGGGATTTGCGGGGCCCGGAGGCTGCTGAGCTACGAGGTAACGCCGACGCAGCCCAAAGAGCGCCGGCGCAGCTGATTGGGCCGGTGCGAGGACCCCTAGCCAGGCGAGGCAGAGAAGCGCCGAGAAGGGCCGGTTGGTCCCTCGTTTGCGGGCATCTGCTGGCGGTGGTTTTCTGGTGTCCAGAGGGCGAATTGACTTTGCTCATGACACATGAATCCGAGCCGGTCAGAACCTTGGCACGAAGCAGCAGGATTGGTGGCTGCTTGGAAATTGGAGAGCGCCCAAAACACCAATGATCGAATCTCACGATGCCATCGCCAGCCTCGATGCAAACTCACATGCCATATGTACAGGTGGAGCCGCCAGCTCGGGCACTAGCGTCGATGGCTCTTGCACTTTTCTTGTGCATGCAACCTGGAGGGCTAGGCTCCGTTATGGAAGTCGCTATGGAACTTCTGTCCACATCCC
Organism: Trichoderma citrinoviride; assembly: GCF_003025115.1. Lineage (NCBI taxonomy): Eukaryota > Fungi > Ascomycota > Sordariomycetes > Hypocreales > Hypocreaceae > Trichoderma > Trichoderma citrinoviride. The sequence goes on along the minus strand of NW_020194725.1, from coordinate 135,151 downwards.
GCAGCGAAGTGGTTGCCGTTGCGTGCACTTTCCTGTGGCCGCTGGCCCTCCAATTGGACGATACAAGCACCTGCTTGCTCTTTCCCTGTAATTACAAGTACCTTACCTGATCAACCGATGTACAGCAAGTACCGGATTATCTGATCCGGCCCCGAGGAGCAACTGTCGTGAGCCTCCTGTCGATCATGCTACTGCTACTGCTACCTTCAGGTCACCGGTAGCATGATTCCATCCATATCGTGTCACGTTGGCAAAGCATCCCTGGGAGACGAAAGCGAAAAAGAGTCCTCGTGAGAAACAGCCCGAAAAGTCAAAACAAGCTCCGCGACCATTCGCCCACAAGCTCCGCCTCCGGTGTGTTGCCCAACAGACCGACCGGTCGCTGCATACGGCGTGTGGACTCCAAGAGCAGCCAACCGTCACTCCATCGCGGCCATACGAGCATCATGACACGACGGTGACAGTCAGAGGCAGTGGCCAAAGGGACAGAATTGGTCCGTTGCGGCGCCGCCTCCCCCGTACTTGCTCCCTGGCACTCTATTTTTTTCCCCATGGGCCTTGTGCTGACACTCGGCTTAGGTCGTGGGGGAGCGACCAGGGGCTGCGAAAGCTGGAGAATGACCGCCGGCGCTGCCTCCCAAAGGGCATTTTTCGGTCATACTCAACGGCGCTATTCCACCTTTTTTTTCCTGCTCTCCATGGGGTCTGTCGTGTTGTCTTTTTTGGGTGGATGGGAGGGGCGTCTCTTTCAGCCCCCAGCTGCAGCTTTTCTCCAACGGCCGGCTTCACTTTTTCCCACTTGCTGCCCATCGAGCTGTGTCCCTGGGATTGTAATTGACCGAGCGCGGGACGGCTTGGCGACCAATTGCGCATCGTGCAAATCTGCAATCCGGGGTCAGTGACTGCTGCTAGCAGCGTTAGCAAAGCGCTGTCAAGTCGCTGTGACCACCAAAAGGGCGCCCGGTCAGCAATGGCCATTTTCAGCGGCAATACGCGGACGGTTTTACAAGTCATGCGCCCAGGGCCGTCGCCGTTCTCGTGCAGCATCTGGTCTTTCAAGTTCTGTTGTCCGCATCACATCACGTCACGGGCGCCTCTTCGGCCGTTTGCCGGGTTCGCTAGTGCTGGTCCTTGCTGTTGGTAAGGATCTGGCTACTACGACTATACTATGGATTGGCATGGCTTAGCATCGTATCGAACGAATAATACCACGCCTGCAGCATGGACTCGAGCATCGCCAAACGCCCTCGTCACCCCATCTGGCTCCGCGCCCATGGCTGGCCTCGATCGGATCATGCCTCGCCGCATGCCGCCTAGCCCGCGCATGCAAGATATTGACTACTGCTGCTCTATGCCATTGCTTGATCAATCCTCACACACCGGCCACACACGGTTGGATTCATAACGTGACAGGATGCCGGCCCACGCCAAGATCTGCCCAAGAGCGAGGCTGAAGACGGGATGCTACTGCATCTCGCGACGAGAGACGTCTGGTCTAAATGCTGGAGTCGACTCGGATCTCTCTGGCCGAAACATATACATATGGGCCCAAGGTTACGAGTCACCGAATTGATCATGGCGTTTCATGACTTCACCATCCCGTCTGGCGTCGAGCCGCAAGCTTTCAGCTCGTCCTGGAATGGCAACAGCAATGCAAGACATCCGCATGATAGCCTTTTCGGCCGTATTACTATTATCTGACTAGAGATTGATCATTTTGCTTTACGTCGAAGGCGACCAACAACCCGGAGCCTTTGCCTCGCTGACCTACCGTCGCTGTCTCTACTATCGGTTCGGGCCAACATCAGAGATCAAGCACAGCTAGCCCTAGGCACATGCCACATCGTCGCTCAGCTGCTTGTCATCGACTCTCTCGCCTGACTGACTAACGACTCCTCCTCATAACAGGGCGAACCCAACGCTCGGGCACCCCCCTTGGACGCACTCCGGTACGCTAGCATAACCATGCACGTCTCCGGACCGAACACTCTCCTCCACAGGGTACGCCACAATGCGGAGCTGGTCTGCAAATTTCAGGTCACGTTAGTAGTAACATTACGAGGTACCAAGGGCAGAAGAGAAAAAAAAATCCTTCTTTCCACGTACACGGGACTCTGTCGCTGCTCTAGGGAAGATTCCCGGAGCACAGGCCATATCTAGCTGAGAGGCAAAAATCCTTCAGCCGCGTCGCCTTGCCATGCCGGATGCGCTGATTGGCCAGCCTGCATGTATCGGTTCGCACCGAGGCAGACATTGGCTGACTGGCCGACACATGCCGGGCCTGTTTTCCAGACCAGGTCCAGGCGCTAGATCGAGACCGAACGCTGCCCCGTATTTGCTCATCTGATTAAAGTACGGGGGACAGGGGACGATGGGGCACTTAGAAGGGGTAGGGAAAAAATTTTGGTTCTCTCATCACGGGACCAATATTCCATGACACACACAGTGGTCAGGGGCCAAGGTGAGGCATAGAATTTTCAGCCCGGGAGAGCGTATACTCGTACAGCGCTCTGCACTTGGACGGGAATCGCCATCCAGCCAGCAGATCCGGCTCAGTAGCCGAACCACGGGATTGAGTGCTGGCTTTCCTTGCCTTGTTCCATGGCTGCTCGCTGGTAATGATGTTCGTCTGTGATTGCGGTGGCCCCATGGCTGTTTACCTCGTGGCAATGTGGCTTGCCGTTTAGCTGCATTCGGAGAGAGACTCCTTTTGGTACTACTAACATGCAGCCGTCTTACAGAACCCCCAGGAGGAGGCCGTCGAGAAGGACCGCAAAGGTCGCAGTCGCAATTCATACGAAAAGATGAACTCGTACGAGCACCGGCACCAGCAACTCAGAAGCCAAGGCTAACTGTCGTGACTCTTCCCCAAGCAAGAAAGCAAGCAAGCATGGCAGTCGGCATTCCGGCGCAGACATCAACCGTGCCTCCAAAGCAACCGATTTTCACAGAAGCCGCCGACAGCTGATACTAGTCGTGCTCATCGTTTACAACTGTACTCCGTACTCCGTACTGTCATGCTCGTATGCCTCCCTCGTCGTCGTCGCTATAGGTACTTGGTACCTGCTCTATTATGCAGTATCCGCCGAACCTGCTACACTATGGAGAAAAAGGCCGAGCACCGGCAGCAGCTCGCGGAGTGCCCTCGGTCATATATACGTACTATTTACGACATGTTCCGTCTACCAACGCACAACAAAGGAGAGTCCCACTCTGATCCCAACCCCATGGGCAGCAGAAGACGATGAAGAAGAAAAGAAGCGGCCCGACGAGCAGCGGGTAAGCGTCCGCAGAGCAACCTCGCAGAAAGGGATGCTGAATGGCCGAGACGCCCCGAGGAAGGTGGGTTGGCGTTTTGTCGTTCCGCCCTGTCAGTTCTATTGTGTCTGTCATGCCTGCTTCAGGCCAATATCGGTTTGCTTTGAACCAACCTCGAGAGGAGAAGCGCGGAGCAGGATCGCGATGGCTATCGATTGATGGGACAGCGGGCGGTGGATCGTTGCGCTTCGCCTTGATCGGGGGTGGCGACCCGATGCTGCATCGCCAGATGTTGGTGTCCCTGAAACTACCACCCATTCCACGCACCAGCCTGCTGTTGCGCCTAATGCTGCAAGCAATGCTGGGCTATTTGGACTGCATGTCTACCGAAGAGACGATGGCCGGCCAGCCTGTGTATTGACCCGGTTCCGGACTCCCAGTAGGACTGCTTCTCTCACGTATTGCAGTCCAAATCTCCCAGTCCTGCAATGCGCGTGAGGGACTTGGTACGGACATGGGTTCTTTTGCTCGGTTGGCCGAATCCTCGCACACCATCAATCACGTTGCTGTTCCAACCCAAACGTGCGCGGATGTGACACTAACTGCAGGATGAATCCTATCTTGCTGTTTCTACAGGCTGTAGCACATGTTGACTTTATCAGTACTGCCTGATGAGATACACTAGTTGCTCCTGTCACAGGCTGATCTACCGCGTTTCTTGAGAGGATGGTAGACAAAGCAATCTCTGTCGCATAAAATGTTCCGTATGAGCGAACTTCTCACGGCTCGAATACTACCTCGCCTTCAACCAAACAAAACTCCGTGCTGGTACTGGATCCCACCACCAAAAGTAAGGATGAACGAGATACGACTACTACTACCTTACATACCATCAATATTCGATGTAGCAGCGGGAGCTTGTCCACCGACTAGACTGTCTGATGCATGTATGTAGTAGTAGTTTTGACAGGCCGGCGGGCTTTGGCGACAAGCGACACACACGTTACGGAGAAAAAAGAAGCTAGACACGCAAGGCCGCAAGGTAGCAGTTGCAGGCCAGGGTGAGGGTTACACTCTTTTCATCTACTCAGCGTGCTGCGGTGAAATTCAACTTTCCTTGCCCTTGCCACTTCTTACTTCGTACTTGTCTTACAAGTTGGAGGGAGGGAAGATGTACATACACTCCCCCCCCCCCCCCCCAGTCAACCCCCCAATGCTACGTGCGGTTGACATGTGTTACACATACCAACTTTGGTATAATGTGACCGACCTGAAGGAACTCGGATGAGAAGCCGCTCTTTGGGATCTGCAGGTTGGGGTGCCATTGATTCTGGAGACTTGGTGCTTCTGCATGTGCAAGTAGTATGCATGTCCTCATAGCTCCCATTCGCGTTGCTCGTTTGATTGAAGGTGCGAGAGTGTGTGTGCCAATAATATGCGGGAGCGGCCTTGAGTGAGCCCGGCGGATCTATTGGTCCCTACTTTGTAGCAAGTGGCATGATGTTTGAAGTTTTATATTGGCCGGTGTCGACAGGGATTCTTGTGATGGGTGTTTTTGGGGTAGGAAGCACATGTTAGTACTACTAGTAGTGTGTAAGTGCTTTGGAGAGCTGCCAGTGGTTGAGGGGACGGCGATGGGATGGACCCTGAGCGTCGATCCTTCATTTGGGGTTTTGGATTTTTGGGCCAGTGAGATGGAGAGTTGGGGAATTTGGCATGTGAGTTGAGGGGAGTGGGTTGCTTGGTGTTACGAGAGGTTGAGTCATGTGGAGGTTTGGGATGAGGATTGACAGCGCTTTGGGTGAATGAGAGACGAGAACTATTAGTTGTATACGGAATGTAGCCGATGATGGGTGGACGGAGGTTTGAGTCCTGGAATAGGCAATAGATGGACCTGGCTCTTTGTGAGGCAGGATTATTACCACTTTATCTGTTTTGCTGGGGGCCGAACAATATTTGTGAGATTAGACTCCTTTGTGATATGTCTGTCTACCTCTGTCTAATCGGCCAGAAAGCGATTGGGTGATATGGGTGTAAATTGTGTGAGATTTGATTCTGTGAGACATGCATGGCTTTAATACGACTACCTTACAGACATACATACGGGAGAAAGAGTGGAGAGGGGGATCAATGTGTTGAGATATAGTTATCTATTCCGGGAAATGCGGGATGCACCCGCGCGGTCAAACCGCCGGGAGGGAATTTGGCCTATCTTGCATACGATATCGCGTTTGTGGTACGGAGTATTATGACATGGATGTAGGATGGCACGGCGTGCGTGCGTGTGTGCGCTGTGTGTGACAACCTCAAGTTACGTGGTACCTTGAGCTGCGGAACGGAACGCGCGGAAAGCGTACATACATGTTCTCTTTATGGGAAAAAGGTGCGGGAAAACGGGAAAAGGCATAGGCGAGAGGCCGGCGCTGGGGGTGGGATCTTAGATTTGGTTTTGATGCTTAATTGGGAGGTTCTTTGCTGGAGTTCTTGTATTATTTAGTTGGTGCTGCTGAGGATGTTTAGGGTGAGTATTTAAAGGGGATATGGGTGTTTTGGATGTTGGTGTTTTGAAGAATTTATATGTGTGTGCTTTGTATAAGTCTGAATTGGCTGTTTGGGTATTGGGTAGTGGGGTATTGTAAGTCGTCTTGTCCCGGCTTATGACTTGGTTATGTGTTAATAGCCAACGCTTTTCTACATGTACACGGTCCCGGATGTGATTGCTGTGTTGAATTCGAACCATAAGCCCTTGTCGCTTTAATCAGGCAGAAGGAAATCCAGCTCCTGTTCAAGGCTGAGGAACCAACGCAAGTGGTAAGACAACCCGACAATATAAAATCAGCTCGGGCTTTTTGTTGTTCAATGCTTGTTGACCAAAATGTCCTTCACTCGAGTGTTGATTCTCGTTGATTACTATCGATGGGTGGTGGTTCATGCAGCGCTTCAAGCTACCCTATAACTGAGTTGGCATATCAAGTGAAAAAGGGAGTGAATATATGCTCATTCTACGAGAAACAGAAGAATACAAGAAGACTAGAATGATATAGCACTAGTATCAGATAGTAGAACTAAAAATTGAAAATACAATCATACGAGACTGGAAAGCCAAGCTGAAGCTACCTCATCACCAGAACCGGGCTCAATCCGTGTTTGAGCCATCATCCATTTGACATCTATTTTCGTCGCGGGGTCATGAGCAAGATCCATGGCAGCCCTGCCGACAGCCGAATACTAGGTCAACAAGGCACGCTCTCCAATCTTCAACAAATCAGCTACCGACGCGTAGCTCTTGCAAATAGCAACGACCGCTTTAGTAGGGCCCGTTGCGCTGACAGCAGCTATCGATGGTCTTATGGGGAATGTCACCCATCATACAATCGTACAGTCACCACGATGCCGAACTACGCGGGATTGCTGACACGAGAAACGCGTGCTGGAGGCGTTGGACGACGAGCTAGTTTCTGACGTCGAGAACCCGACTGGACAAGAGGGGATTCTATCTATGTTTCTGGTGCTTTTCGCATCCGTTGGTGAGATGAACTGCGGGCCTAAATTCTGTTTACCGAAGATGTGAGCTGAGACCTGAGGAGTTGTGGGGTTTGATCGCCAAGTTGCAACTTACTCGCGTTATCACTCTCTTACGTTACTAGCCAGATGAATGCTAATTCGTACATTAGGCAGCATTCCAAGATACAGGTAGATGCGAGATAGTCTATATTAAGACTGGATACAATCGAAGTTTTCAATTCGACCCCGCTGCGATCCTTCAGGGCGCCATTGAGCTGTGGAACAGGAGATGCAAGGATAAGACATGCCGTCTTTTCAGCTGGTACAGGTATCTCGGGCGTCAATGATATTAATAGAGAGCGTGGCTGTCGCTACTTATTGCTTATGTCGACCGCCAAACCTCCGCGAGCGCGGGTGTCGACGTACAACTGCTAGCGACTGTGATACTCCGTAGCCGCCCGTTGTTGGAAATGTTTCGGCGAGCATTGCTTGTTCTCGCCATCCTCGGCGCACTCGTTGCGGTCTTTCTAGCCAGACAGCCGACCCAAGAGGAACAAGTTCTCATCAGCGGCCGCAATAACACGGTCCTCTTCATCACCGACAGCCATCATGGGCTCTGCAACGCGCATCTCGCCACGGTTTCGGCCCTGATAGAGAACCACCCGTCCCTCGAGGTGCACTACGCCTCCTTCTCCGGCATAGCACCGGACATTGAGCGCATCACGGGGATTGCTCAGGCGGCGGCGAACCCGAGAGCCAAGATCCACTGGCACCAGTTCGATGGGCCGAGCCTTGTGGACGAGATCAGCCTCGTGGGCGGGGTGCAAGGGATTGTGACTCCGCCGGGGCTGGCCGGGCTCAAGCCGTTTGTGGACATGGTGTTTTTCGTCATGACGGCGTGGTCGAACGAGGCTCACCTGAGCCTGTACCAGCAGACGGCGGACTTGATTCGGGAGGTTGATCCGGCGGTTGTGGTGCTGGATTCGCTGTTCCGGCCGGCCTTGGATGCTGCGGCGAATCTGAACCGGACGCGTGCTTATATCACGCCCAATGCGTTGACGGACCTTTTGGCTCCTCTGCAGCCCAAGGGAGAGCTCTTCTGGAAGTATCCAGGGTGAGTTGTTGTGGTCCAACCCAGAGACCTAGTAGATTGTATGAAGAGATGCTGACCGTGCTGGGACACCAAGAATCGCTTCGGGACTGCCTTTCCCAGTCCCCTGGAAAGACATCCCGAACAACATATACCAGCAGGTGTATTTCATCATCAAGTTCTTGACGGCGCCGGCCATCAAGAACAAGCGCTCCTGGCTCGAGCAGCATGGAATCTCGAACGCCGTGAATCTCTTCGAGATGTACCGGAAAGACGTGCCGTGGATCGCCATGAGCTATCCCGAGGCAGGCTTTCCGATCGAGGTCATCCCTGAAAACTTTCGCATCGCTGGTCCTCTGGTGTTGGACGTTGCTCCGGCCGAGACGCAGAGCGCCGAATTGGCTGCCTGGGTCAAGAAGGCGCCTACAATTCTCGTCAATTTGGGGAGTGCCTTCAAGTACGACGAGTCGAGGGCTGTGATCATGGCGGAGGCGATTGCTGCTGTCTTGAATGCTTCTGACGCCCAGATACTGTGGAAGATGCGCAAGACGGATGAGTATGGGGACGACTTTATGGGGCCGGTGAGGAAGTATGTCGAAGCTGGGAGGCTACGGCTGGAGAAGTGGCTCGAGGTCGATCCGATGTCTCTGTATAAAACGGGGGATATTGCGGTGTCAGTGCATCATGGAGGTGCCAACTGCTTCTACGAGGCCGTCCTGTGAGTTGGCATTCTTGTCTTTCTTGTTTGCACTATCCTCTTTCTCCCCAAATTCCCCTATTCCCTCACCATCAGCTTGTCCGATAATGGACTCTGCTAACATGGCTTCAAACCAAACAGCGCCGGCGTCCCGAGCGTCGTTCTCCCGCTCTGGGCAGACCATTACAACTACGCACAGACGGCCGAGTATCTGGGCGTTGGCATCTGGCCCAACCAGACGTTGGCGCCGGACTGGGAGGCAGCGGGCCTGGCCGAGGCATTCCTGGAGACGCTGAGGGGCAACAGGAGCGTGACCATGCGGGAGAATGCCAAGGCTCTTGCGCGCAAGGGCGAGGAATATGGGGGCCGGAAGCTGGCTGCTCGGCTGGTTGCTGAGATGGCGGCAGGGGAGTGGTGATGGCTGTTGTTTGGTTGTTTTGGTTGCTTGGGCACTTGGAGAGAGGCCGGCGCACACAGATCGTAAATGTTGGAGGCATTTGAGATGGAGCACCTGATAGCGGGATTTGACTTGGATGTCCCAAGTGAATGTACAATGCGGAGGTTTGGTTGATGGGTTAGCGTGTAAGTGGATGGGTCAGGCGAGATGGGATGCGTGTGGGGTAACAAGCTTTTGGGGTAGAGGGACGAATAGATTGGAGAACGAGTTGAGGTGCCATCTTGCTTTTGGGGACGATGAAGTATGAGGGGCGGCTGTTGCGTAACTATGAGGATGAAACGGGCGCCATTCAGCTGCGGCTGGGGAGGATGGAGTTTTGTGGGTGCAGCTTGTCGAAGTATTCACAGTGCATAGATGGATCTGATATGCGTGGCTCTGGCTCTCTCATAAGCCGTTTTTTGGTGTTTATTCTTTGCTTTTCAGAGAGTAGTAAGTTCGTTTATGTGAAGTTGTCGCATCGGACGAGTTTGCGGTGTGGTTATGAGAAGAAATAGCGGTGGGAAATGGATGAACACGATAATGAGCTTTCAAGTACAATAGCGCGGGATTTTGACTGAAAAGACTTCTCAAGGAAACGACACTGTAAGAAGCTTTTCGTTTATCCTTAGGGGACTTGGCGCTTGGCAAGAGTTGTTTCTTTAAACCAATCTCAACTCGTAGGCTGGACAACTTGACTATCACGCCTCAAGCTGTGTTGTAGATAGCATCGAGTCCTGAGTAGCTGCATGTCTCGCATGTGCCTGAATAGCGTTACATTTGCCACTCTCCAACAATTAAAGTTTGCGAAACAACGGGCCGCCGTGTGTCTCAATTCAGACAACGAACGAATGTCATTCGGTTCCACGCCTGTTGATGCTGGCCTGGAGCTTGCTTGACTACAAGTTAAGTAGCGTGCTGCCAAGAGAGTTGGTGACGACGACGAAGAGAACCGGGGTTCTTGGAAGGTTTCGGGATACTGTGTGGAGGCAGTTCGTGTACTTAAAGCACAGCCCTGGGATGTTTATCACGACAGGCATGACCCTTGGCTTTTGGGTGACCGTCCTCGTATGAGCAGTTTGCGGGCAGCTCTCACACCGCGAAGGCAGGAAAGGCTCCTGTTGGACAAAAGTAAAAGAATATGAACAGAGAGGAAGAGAGGATATGATGCGATAGCATGGATGTAATCGTTCATGTATGGTAATCGCGGCTGTTGCACGTAGAGCACTTGGTTCGCAATTACGGTTGCATTGTCGAAGTGGTATTCCGCAGTGCCAGGATTGCACTTATCCCATGCCTCTGGCGGTATGCACGAATCCTCTTTTGGGGGCCGATAGATAACGTTGAACCAGTCGAGGCGCATCTTACCACCAGCTCGCCGTCCGGTTGAAGCTTCAAAGCCTGACCACCTCCCTTCGACCTGCAGGTTGCCATCGTATCACGAGCAGGAATGACATTACCCTTAGCACCACTGTTGCTGCTTGTGGCATGTCATAAGAGGGAAAGCTGCTATGGTGCCATGGCCCCGGCTCGACCATGCGCTTACACCAAGCCGGCCGGTGTTGGCTGCGTGCATTTGCTGTTTGTTGGTAGGTGTTCTCGTCACATTATCCCTGAATGAACGAGTCCCTGTTGACGATGACTTCACACTATGGTTTGCCTACAGTACTGGCGATATCTCAATTTCATTCAACTCAATACCTGTAGCCAGCTGTTATTCGCAAGCAGCTTGATCGGCGCTTTTCAGAACCAAGACATTACAGGCTGCGTTCATCCTCGTCTCACTCCATGTCTCAACAATTGAAAGCAGACGTAACTCTCGCCCTGAAGTACTGCTTCCCAGGTACACAGTGCGCAACTGGCCATCACATGGCAGCACCAGCACATTAGCAGAAGCATCTCCAGGTCTGCCGTGGCGCTAAGCATCGTTCTCGGACTCCAGTCCGTAGCCTCCACCAAACTGCCTCGTTTCGGGCTCGTGCCGGGCCCTGTCAAGTGATCAGCGTCGTCCAGTGGGTGAAATAGCGGAGAGGACCCTTGTGGACAGCATTGGGAGGTCGAGGCGCTGCTGAACCGCCTCAGCTGTCCGTTGGAGCGTCATCATTTAGTCGCCGACGCCAGCCTCGAGTCTTCTCTCCGCCTTTCTCCTCTTCTTCTTCCATCATCCTCTCTTCTCTCATTGAAGAGGGCTCAAGACCTTTTCAGTCACTGAGTTTGGTCTTCTTTACATCTGACAAGCTTACAGCGGCGACATCCCTGAAGTCGTCTGCTTGCCCGCCCCGCAGGCCGTTTGCGCTGCTGTGGGAGCTTCATCTAAGCGACTCACGTCGACTTTGCGTGTTTGTTAGCTCCCGATTCAGAAGATCCTCCCACGATGGCGACGGCAACGACATCTTCGGCTGCGGCCACCTCGACCGCCGTCCGGGTCGCGCCGCAAGGCGGTGTCTTGGAGGGGGCCAACCCGTCCGAGTACGATCCCAAGAACCCTCTCACCATTTTCATCATCCAGGTCAGTTAACCAGACCCCCCCGTTAAGCGTTGGCATGTTGTCGTGGTGACTGACCCAGGCGCATACAGGTCGGCCTCATCGTCATCATCTGCCACATCCTGCATTGGCCTCTTTCCAAGATCCGCCAGCCCCGAGTCATTGCCGAAGTCATTGGAGGAATCATTCTGGGGCCCTCGGTGATGGGCCACATCCCCGGATTCAAAGACGCCATCTTCCCCGCTGCTTCGATTCCCAACCTGACTCTTGTCGCCAACCTTGGTCTGGTCCTCTACTTGTTTATGATTGGTCTCGAGACCGACGTTCGATTTCTCCTCAGCAATTGGCGCGTCGCAACCTCGGTCGCTTTCGCTGGTCTGGCCCTGCCATTTGGCGTTGGCTGCGGTCTCGCTTGGGGCATATACAATGCCTTCCGCGAGGATCCCGGCATCAAGCCCATTGATTTTAGCACCTACATGCTGTTCGTCGGCATCGCGGTCGCCATTACCGTATGTCTTGTTCCTGCTTGTCCACTTCGCCCGCTGTCCATCTCGTGAATCTAACCTCTGACATTTCTAGGCTTTCCCGGTGCTCTGCCGTATTCTGACCGAACTGAAGCTGCTCGATACCCCAGTCGGTGTCATCACTCTGTCAGCGGGCGTTGCCAACGACGTTGTTGGTGAGCATCGGCTTGTTCTCTTACTGTTGTTAAACGGCTATTGACAACCCTTGTAGGATGGATTCTGCTGGCTCTTTGCGTTGCTCTGGTCAACGCCGGACAGGGCATCACTGCGCTTTACATTCTGCTGGTGGCCATTGGCTACGTCATCTTCCTTGTCCTGGTCGTCAAGCCTGCCTTGCGATTTGGTCTGCGGAAGACCAATAATATCGAGAATGGTCCTTCTCAGAGCACCATCGCGCTTATTCTCCTCATCGCCCTCACCTCCGCCTTCTTTACAGGAATCATCGGCATCCATCCCATCTTTGGCGGTTTCGTTGTCGGTCTGGTCATCCCGCGTGAGCATGGCTTCAACATTCGCGTCATTGAGAAGCTGGAGGATCTCGTCGGTTCCATCTTCCTGCCGCTTTACTTTACCCTCTCTGGTCTCAGCACCAACCTGGGTCTTCTCAACACTGGAACGGCCTGGGGCTATGTGTTTGCTACTACCTTTGTCGCCCTCATCACCAAGATCATTGGTGCGTCTCTAGCGGCTCGACTCAATGGCCTCGTCTGGAGGGAGTCCTTTTCTATTGGTGTCTTGATGAGTTGCAAGGGTCTTGTGGAGCTTATCGTGTTGGTAAGTTGATATAGAACAAGACTTTGACAACGACAGCTGTACTGACATCTATTCTCCTGCCAGAATATTGGTCTGCAGGCACAGATTCTGAGCGTCAGGACGTTTACCATCTTCGTCGTCATGGCTCTTCTCACCACCTTCTTCACCACCCCAGTCGTCTCTTTCCTCTACCCCCCTTGGTACCAGAAGAAGATTGCCGCTTGGAAGCGCGGTGAGATTGACTGGGACACTGGTGCTCCAATTACGCAAATCAGCGTCACTCCTGGAACAGACACGTCCACCCATAGAGTCAGGCGGCTGCTCGTTTACCTTAGACTGGACAACATGCCTGCGCTGCTTAACCTCCTCTCGTTGTTCGGAAGCTCTCATGCCGCAGAAACCCCAAGCGGAACGTCGGAGGAAGGCTCCAAGAGGAGTCATGAAGACGTATTCAAAGGGCCGGTCCGAGCTCACGGCCTTCGGCTCCTCGAATTGACGGATCGTGATTCGTCCGTCATGACGGTCGCCCAGGTCGACGAGTACACCAGGCACGACCCCGTCGTCAACATATTCCGCAGCGTCGGCCAGCTCCACAACATCTCAGCATCTGGCGAGGTCGCTATTATGCCAGAGGACCGCTTCGCTGATGCCCTCGTTTCGCGATCTTCCAACATGGGAGCGGACCTACTCCTGATGCCCTGGACCGAGACCGGCAGCATGGGAGATGCGCAGATTATATCTTCCGCGGATGTTGAAGACAGGCTTGCGTCCAACTATCTGTCGTTTGTCAAGTCGGTTCTTCGCTCCATCGACCACAACGTCGGCATCTTCTTCACACGGAGCCGAGACGATGTCAAGACAGGCAAGAAGGAGGGCCAGGAGCAAGCCAGGCTTCGCCGGCAATATTCGTATGATGTTTCTCGACGCGAATTCCCAACCGCCCCTCTGGTGCCGCAGGCTCACAACATCTTCTTTGTCTATTTCGGAGGCCGCGACGACAATTTTGCTCTTCGTCTGGTTCTGCAGCTTCTCGAGCGCGAGCGTGTGACTGCAACAATTATCAACGTTTCCGAGCTTAGCGAGAAGTCCACGTCAGCGGGCGACAACATTTTTGATGCAGTCATGGCCAAGCTTCCCAGGAGCACATCTTCTCGTATCAAGGTGGAGAAGCTTTCCGTCGCTCCTACTGTGGAGGAGCTGCTCAACCTTGCCAACGCCGCTCCCAGCGCCAACGAATCAGACATTGCAAACCCGACCTTGGTTGTCTTGAGCCGCGGCGGAAGCATCAAGTTGGACGAGGGCAAGCTGGCGAATAGGCCAAGGGAGGATGTCCAGAGCTGTTTGGGTACACTTGCTGCTCACTTTGTTGCCAGCGGCGTGACGACGGATCTGCTGGTTGTGCAGGCCAAGTTGAACGCTGCTTCTTCATGATGGATATGATGACCTGTTATGTAATTTTTGGAGTATATGTATGTAATTGTCTGGATAATCTGCATATATGGGCTGGTGACCTGACATTTATACCTCTACGATTTGACGATTGGCTACTATCATGTTATGTTCGTACTTATATTGGCCACTTTGTGTGAGTAATATGTACTGTGGCTATAGTGTATAGATGATAGCAACACTGTAAAGTGATGAGTTAGGGGTGGGTGTCCACATCTATCTTTTGCTTCGTAAAGTAGCGACTGGATTCTTTACCTCAGCTAGAAAATTGCGCGTTATTTGACTTGCCACATTTGAAAAAAGCATGTCACGCGGGTACAGGTAGGTTAGGACTGAGCTGCGCAATGGAAGGATCGATTCTGAAGAGTTTGCAATTGTCTTGAGAGACGATATATGATTATGGATTGTATGTCTGTTTACGGAGAAGAACTCAAACCTATGAACCTGGCTCTAGGAAACTATAAAATGAATAGAAAACGAAAGAAAGCGGCGGAGACTTGATATCCAACCACACAACAAGGACTACTGGGTAGTCACTGGCGGCGATTGATGATGTCTAGACTTACGGAGACCACGAAGCAAAGGCCTTTCACCGCCAAACGCAAACACCGTCAGCCCCGTCCGGCTGAGGTTGTGGAATTTCGATGTTCGGCATGAGAAAGAGACCCCTAAGGACTTGAAAACAGCCGTTGAGCCAGAATCTGGATCCCGATGAAGACGAAGCTGAGGAAAACGCCGTCCTGGCTAGGGCCATCCTGCGGCTTGATGTAATGACAGCTTGGTGTACCGCTGGCTCTTTGGGGGGCCAGAGAAGAACGTCGGTCTTTCCATCAGCGAGGAGTGAAGTTTCGAACATCTGGTTTGTTATAGATTCTCGCAGAGGAGCATCAACTCAAGTCATGTAATATTTGTTGAGGAGAAATGCGTCTCATTATGTGGAATGTTTGTATAAGTGTTCGTTCGAGATCTTTGGGATTGCTTGCATGAGTTGTCGCTTCGAGCATTGGAAACTGGCCGACAAGCAGACGCGTATCTATTATTTTCCCGACACCATTCTGATTAGCGAAATGTCAGCAAAGGGAAAGAAGAAGGATTGCCTTGGACGCCCACAGACTTTACCCTCTTTTGCTTGTGACGCATACTTGCCCCTATTCGAACCGTCGCCGAGAAGACATATCGCTTAAGGTCTGCCCTCTTCAGAACATCTCTCTTAAAAGGGGGCTGTTGCTAGGGGATGTCATGAGACGCTTTGGAGGCCGATGATGGAAGGTCTCGCGAATTCGACGCGCACAGGGGCTCGTTGAACACCTGCCTCCGACGTTACAACTCCAAGAGGGAGGCACTTTCCTGGACGGTAATCAGGAGAGACAGCGTTCGTAGCTTGAAGTTTAGTTGTGCAATTCAGTCATTTGAATGAGCCCCTACATCTTCCTAGAAGAGTTGTGTATTGCTCTGGATTGGATCGGCCATTTCAAGAGTCGGCCTTCTCTGGTCTAAGGGACAGCCAGCAAGCGAGCGTCGAATAGGTAGCTTTGCTAAAGTGAAATAGAGGAGAAGAACAAGAGACCGACAAGGCACAATGGCTCAGAGTCCGTTGTAAGAGTCTGGTATCTGCCTTTCTACACCTTCCGGAGCAAAGGGCTTCTGAAGAGATAGTGTGCAAATGAGTTGGACGGAGATGCGGTGAAAGAAGAACCAAGAGCCCTCTGCCCCCCCTGAGACGGAAGGGCATGTCTTGAGAGGGACTGATATTGGAGGGAGGGACAAGGCCAAACGGATAACGCGCTTGGGAGGGAAATTTGTGTCCAAGTAGGGCACACAATGGGATACAGAGAAAAGGCTCTATCTATTACCGCCGTAATTTGCAATAGGGGGGGGGGGGGGGACGCGAGGTAGCAACTACACAGCTCCCTCAGGATGGAGCAGCACTTGATTTCGCCTCTATCCTCTCTGATCGAGCAGCGGATATTCAAGGAACTGCCCTTTCAGGAAGTAAAACATCACAACATGCGGAGCGGTGATTATTCCAAGTCTGGAATTTATGGTATTGATTCTAAGAGCCGCGCCATGCCACGGCGATGAATCCATCCGAGGCCTAGACATGGCGAGGGAGTGAGAGAAACGGATTGATTCATAACACGCCAAACGAGAGAGAGAGGCGTGAAATTTTGAGTTTTTTTTCCCCCGTTCTCCCCTTCTTTCGGTCGAAGCTGCGTCGACGTGTAGGGGCAACCCTGGGTGGGCGCGATGGTTAGCCCTGGTGTTTGTCTTGTCATAACAGAGACCAAGTATCGCTGACGAACCCTCTGCTCACAGTGTGTATGAGCGATATACGTTCAGGGCACTTGTGGCTTGCTGAGCTGGGAATTCCCCAATTCCCATTATCCATTATTTACATACTTCTTGTTTATTCGGCTTTTTTAGGCACGGCACTAAACGCGGAACAAGGAGCCGGGAAGTATGGGGATCGGCAGAGGGAGTGAACAAGTTGCTAGATGCATAAATACGGAGTCTGTGATTGGGCGAGAGGATGCCAGCAGTTGGTCAGGGTCTTTTTGCATTAGTTCCACATGCAGTAAGTTGGGACAAAGCAGAGAAGACGTTGGATAATGGGCTGGTTTGAGGCTCTCGGATTATTGAAAGAGGGGGAAGAGGAGACCGGGCTGGATGCGAGTTACTGGGCGTGCAGCTGGTCATCCTACGTCACAGGGTGCTCGGTTTGGTTTGGCTGAGGAGGCCTCCCTCCGTCCTGCTATCTTGTGAGCAGAGCTGTGATATAGTATGAGGCATTTGGATTTGAGGCCGGGCAAGGGCTGTGCTGGCCGGTTTCCTGTCTGGTTTGTTGCGGTGAAGGGCTTCGCTCTTTTGGTTTAACCGTGTCTGGACCGGTCGATGTGCCGTTGACTGGAATGAGGAGCTGGTGCTCGTGTAAGTCGGGCAAAGTGGTGGACTGGTGGACTTGTATTGGTGAACATTGTTACTCCATGTCTGTAGTTTGGCGGCTTTCGATACATGTATTTTATCTATAGGGCAGTCTATACGTGTAATTGATATACGCCATTGAGTATACGCGGTAGTTGTAGAGCTGCTCGTTTGCCTGCGGTCTTGCTTCTACATGATGCCACGGGATACATGTATTGTATGAGATGTATAGAAAAGCCTGCAAATACATGCAATTGTACGGCTTATACACGTCGCTGTCCTGCATGCTGACCGCTCAATGTTTATGTGAAGCAGCATAATGTATCTTGGTATAGAACAGCATACGAAATACTACATACAAACGGCCGTAAAAGTGGTAGAACAAGAGAACACTTCGCTCTGGGGACCAGCCGGTGGAAGCTTGCCCGCTCTCTGCAGCCCTTACGCCATGCCCGTCAGCGACCCCCAGCTCGTACCCGCGACTTTGGCGAGGTGGAAGCCCAGTGCCGACTGGCGGGAGTCCGCACTGGCTGGACCATTACGCACGAGGCTGGAGCACTGTAGCGTGTAGCTGCATATTTGCCCCCATTAGCGCATATCCCTGCGTCTCGTTGCATATGCCTGCAGCAGAACCTTGTAAGTCCTCGTCCCCTGTCGAACCGGATCGCGGCCACGCCTCGCCTCAATCTGGCATGGCAGTAAATTGCCTCCCCATACTTTGCCATGAGCTTATCACAAAGCGAGGCCTTGGCATCTGGTGTAGGAACACGCCCATGCCCCCCCTGAAGCGAGTTGCAGAGGGACTCGACGAGCTGCCTTTGGCCTCCTCCTCTGGTCTGACGTCTGCCTTCATGCTCCTTGGAGGAACACGTCCGAGTACGAGTGGCACTCTGAACTCGTCTCGGTCTACATCAACACGAGAGATTACGAGGGATTTGCAGCTCAGACACGTCAATCACGCATAGGGTTACTACCGCAGACATGGAGAGAAAAGCAGCTCCCACACTCCACATGGCATTTGGTCTCAGGGCACAACCTCCAGCCCTAAACCCCCAAAAGCGGGCTCGGCAGCGAAGCCATCTAGTGGCCGCTAACTGCGTCCTTCGACTTGGGTAGTGCTGCCTGCTCGGCCTATCACAGGCATCGTTGACCAGCAAGGGCGACGAATGCAGCAACAGGAGAAGACGGAGGGTCCCGAGCGCAATGCTTGGCATGGTGGCTGATTGCGTGCATGCTGAAGCCAGAAGATTCATGAGTCCTATATGAACTACCTAGGTACGGCTTGGAGTGCCTCTATTCTCTGCTTTCAAACTCTTCTTGGCATTCTCTCTGCCCACGCTGTTGCCGAATTGCCACCTGGGACGTGACCTTGGCACTCTACTGACAACAGCTGAGACTCTTGCCTTCTCTTCTCAAAACCGACAGGCCAATACAAGAATGGCCTCAGCTCTCCATACCATCACTCACTGCAAACTCAGCAGCCACGCGGCTGTGCCAGTTGCGCCGACAGCCATGCGAGTACGTCCTCTGCCAGCGGAACCAAAACGTCAGCCTGCGGGATAATTCCAGGGCATATTGTGTCAACCACGGACGCCAATGTTCTAGCGCTAAAACAGCCCGTTCGATATTGCGCCACTTGTCAAAGTTTTCTTTGGCTGCTCTATCCGTTACGAGAGAAAGTTGTCTTGATGCATACCTTAGCCAGACCATGCTAAGACGGCATCCACCAAATGGACCACGGCAGGCGGCGGCTTTACGAGACTTGGGACATGTATTGATCCTATCACGCTTAGATGCCAAACCCGAGGCATCAAACAAGTTTCAAGGTTTAGGTAGGTGGGATGGGGCACGCGAGGGATATTTCGTCGTATCCATTCGGCAGCCGCTCCGACAACCATCGTGGAAACAATTGGGTAACGATTTCCTTTATGTACGGGGAACTGTTTCGCTTAACATGGCTCTGGGAACCCGCTTCGGATCTTTTACTAAGGTGTCTCTAGTAGAACTCGAGCTCTTCTGCACGTAATTTACTGAGTACTACGTGGTTATTGGTGCTCGGTCGAAGGAGGTGAAGACCCCTCCACAGACCTTCCTCCTTCTATCGGACTCCGCGTTTCATTCTTTGTCTATTGTTGCAGTCTTGTCGAATATACTGATGAAACCGGATACTCATCATGTCAGACGATTGATTCTTCGGCCTATTGCGCCGCAACTGGCTGCAACGGTCGAGAGACGCATGAGCTGAACGTCTGTTCCAATGTCCGAGACGTCAAGACCAATCCCTTCACAATGTCCAAAGCTTGCCTGACATGATAACAACCTTGATACGACGTGGAAAAAGAGGCCACGAGGAAATAATCAGCTTTTGCACTTGATAGTTACCGTCGATAGTGTCGCGTCTTGAGTAAGAGATGGTGTGGGTACCGCCAAACCAGCTCTCAAGCAAGACACGTGGGTGAGCTACCAGACCCCAAGATGGAGACTGACCAAAAGACCCCGTCGACGCCCGCAGCCTTGGCCGGAAGTCTGATCCGGCGATTCGATATTGTGGCTGCCGTCGTTCTCCCACGTGCTGCAGCTCTGGGTTTGCTTGGCTGTGTCGACTGATCCTCGCCACCACCATCTAGCCTTTGGTTTTCATCCTTTTCCAAGAAGAGAGGCCTTTTGATGCTCTAACGAACGCGGAATTTGTCTAGAACTCGAACGATGGAGAGGAAAAAGAAGAAAAAGAAAAGAATAAAGCCGGGAATGCGCCGGATATGTCGTCTTTGTCTGAGAGAAGATATCGGCATGCTAGTACTCCCATCGCCAAGTGTCTTGGCCGCCATAGCGCAACTATCTAGCCGCTGTGTCGCATGCCTAGTTGCTAATTGCTAGATTAATGAGCCGTGCAACGTGCTATACGGGTTTGATTGACGCCTTGTTAGTGCCGGTGATGTTCGCGCTGTAAGGAATGAGAGAGAGACTGTGCAAAGAAGCATGATGGCAATATACGAGTAGTCGAGCATCACTGCCTACCTACATGTAGTATGTAAATTTAGGGAGTCACTCTGCTGAAAGGTTGCCTTTCCCGGTACTTTGAGGAGTTGAAAGCGCAAAGGTCATTACTATTATTTCTATACTAATATTACTATATTACAAGATGCCTGGGCAAATGCGCTCTATTCCGGGTTTCCATGGTGGTTCAATGCTTGCCTCAACGCATTGGCGGCCTTTTGCTGGCGCCTCTTGAAGGGTCGAAGAAACATGCCGGGGAGCGGATGTGTGCTGTTTGGGTGGTTCGGGTCAAACTCGACGCTGGCGTCCGGGCCGAGCGCACGGTATGTCGTCTGAACGGCGAAATGAAGGAGATCAGAGCCAACGCCAATGCCTCGGTATCGCAGCTTGGTGGTCCAGGCGCGGATGATGCCTCGACCCTCTTTGCCGGCCTGAGCGCCGCCGCCCTTCTTCTTCTTCTTTAAATCCTTCTCATCTCCCTCCAACCTCAACACCAGGACCCCGATGACATCTTTGCCATAGACTGCGGCAATGACAGTGTCTTCCCTGCCGTCGGGCCCGGTGATGAAATCCCTCCACCGAAACGACTCCGCGCGCTGAATGTATCCCGAGGTGTAGAACCGAACAAACGACAGATAGACGATGACGACGCCGGAGAGCATCGTCATGACGGTTCCGTATCCGGCGTGCTGGTACTGGTGATAGGTCCCGGCGCACATGGCGAGCAGGCCTGCGAGGCACAGCGGGTGGAAGATGATGGCGGCCGAGGCGGTTTGGCGCTGCTGAGCGATGCTGTCGGCGACGAGGCGCAGCGCCTCCTGCTTCTCGCTGTCGTGCGTGACGACTCTGTACGAGAGCGGCAGGACGCCGTCTGGCGCATCGCTGGCGGCGTCGGGGCCGTTGTTTGGCTTGTCTGCCATGGTTTGGGTTTGCGTGTGCGTGGTGAGTGACATTGAATGTGAGGCTCAGTTGCGAGAAGCTGACTGAAGAAAAAAAACAGATGCGCCCCTCGGTTGTGCTGCTAGTGCTGAGAATGAAGGGATGATTCGAGTACGGGAACAAGCTGAACTAATTCGAACTGATGTATTTTCTCTTTCCCCCCTTCTCACGGTTGAAGAATGGGCAAACGGAGTATTACAAAGAAAAAACTCAGACTCAGAGTCAAGGTAAAAATCAACCTTGAAAATAAAGCTACTCACTGCAGCCGGGGGCAAGCCATGGGCTGACAAGACGCAAGGGTGGCGGTCCCCTATGGCTCTGCGTGAATTTGGAACTGATCAGCAGCATGCACGATGAAATGCCTTCACAGCATTGGATGATCACGCCGTCTTGCAGCTGAATCGCAGGCAGAAACCCGCAGAGGCTCGATGCGAGCACGTGGGAGGATGCAGGCATCGTGCGCGGAGAGGCTTCAAGTGAGGCTGGAGATGGAAGTGGACAGAGGGCCGAGCAGGCGAATAGGGCTTCAGGACGGATCGGATCCGGGGGCCTCATCGGTGTCCCAAACGGGCAACCGAACCGGGGCCGCCCGCCTCAGGGACAGGTTCGGTCTCCAGACTAAGGACGACGGCGCGGGTGGCCGAGGCACAGGGCTTCACGATCCTCAGCTGCACGTCGTTCAGGGCAGGCCGGAGTCAATGGCTCTGCTGCAGAACGTGCCGCGATAGCCAGGACCCATGATGGCGTTGGACGGTTCTCCAGAAGCCCGCTGAAAACATTGATGGCTGCGTCGACAGGCGGCCGGAGGAGATTCCCAGCTGGAGGATACCATTTGATACTTTGAGTGTATGCAGATGCCAGGGTGGAGCGATGCAGGCCCCGTATCAGACGGCTTGATCGAGGCAACGTGCTGGGCCTGCCGCTCGCCATTGGTCGATCCTCCACAACCACAACCACCACCACACGATATCGCCCATGCTCTGGGGCTTCTCTTCATCATCAGCCCGACAAGCATCTGCAGCCAATGGCCAGTCCCAGATAGCGTCAGGGTGCCTGATCCTCTGTTCTGCCCTGTCCCTGCATCTCCGTTTGAGGCTGCACTCGCGTCTGCGATTATCGGTTTGGCCCGCTCGCAGAGGCAAGTCTGCAAGCCACTAATGTGCGACAAATGGTGCTATACTGACCCCTTCGGTCGTCTGGGCTGGGAAAAGGCTCCGAGGACTCGGTCCATGATGGGCCAAGTTTGCCTGAAGAAGATTAAAATTAACCCTCCTTGAGAGCAGACGTGAATCGTGGCGGCCCTGGTACTGCTGTATATAACACCCCTGGGCCTGTCGGTAGCCATTGCTTGGGTTTCTTCTTTCCTCTTCTCTCTGTTGTCTTGTTTTCTCAACAACAGGCGTTCAAGACCCCCCTTGTCTTGTAGATCTACACTTCTTTTCGGAAAAGGGTTGATATAGAGCTTGTGTTGTTGTCCCTCCTTAAACCTTATCTACTTCTCCTTCTTCTTCTCTTCTCCTATTCATCATACAAAAGCATAAAGAACCCTTTTCCAGCCTTCACAATGGCTTTCGGAAAGACTGCCGGAGGCAACAGTGCCTACCACAACTACAACAATGACTTCCTCCACGTCCAGGATCTCAACGAGCGCCGCCGCCTGGCCCTCGCCGAGATCGACAAGGCCCCCTTTGGCTGGTACCACGTCCGCGCCATCGTCGTTGCCGGTGTCGGTTTCTTCACGGACTCGTACGACATCTTCACGGCCTCCATGTTGACCATCATGCTGGGCATCGTCTTCTACCAGGGCACGGGCAGCATGCCCACCTCGTCCGACAGCGCCATCAAGCTCGCCACCTCGGCCGGTACCGTCATCGGCCAGGTTGGATTCGGTATCGCGGCCGACTTGGTCGGTCGTAAGCGCATGTACGGTCTCGAACTGATTGTCATCATCTTTGCTACCATCGGCCAGGCCCTGACCAGCGGCTCTCCTGCCTGCGATGTCATTGGCCTCATCATCTTCTGGCGTGTGATTATGGGTATCGGTATTGGTGGTGATTATCCCCTCTCTTCCATTATCACTTCCGAGTAAGTCTTCCGTGCTCTATCATATTGCCCTCTCCCGGAAGACTAGAGGGGAGAAAAGGGGCCCCTTCCTAACACAATACTATCACAGGTTCGCTTCAACCAAGTGGCGTGGTGCCATGATGAGCGCCGTCTTTGCCATGCAGGGTCTCGGCCAGCTCACTGCTGCCCTCGTCATGCTGTTCGTCACCCTCGGCTTCAAGGGCTCACTGTCCTCTGCCGCCTCCATTGCCGAGTGCAGCGGTGTCTGCCAGCTGGCCGTCGACAAGATGTGGCGCACCCTGATCGGCTTCGGTGCCGTTCCCGCCTGCATTGCCCTCTACTGTAAGTGAATCACAATATTTGACAGGTTCTTGGATGGCTCTCTGACCCTGTTTGATAGACCGTCTGACTATCCCCGAAACCCCTCGTTACACTTTCGATATCGCCCGCGACGTCGAGCAGGCCGGCGACGATGTCAAGGCTTATATGACTGGCAAGCGTGAGGGCCACCCCGACGAGATTGCCCGCATCAACGCCTCCAAGGCTGCCCAGGAGAGCCTCCAGGTGCCCCGTGCCAGCCTGAGCGACTTCTTCCACCACTACGGCAAGCTCAAGAACTTCCTCGTCCTGTTCGGCACCGCCGGTTCATGGTTCTGCCTCGATGTCGCCTTCTACGGTCTCTCCCTGAACAACGGCACCATCCTCAACGTCATTGGATACTCCACCAAGGGAGTCGACGACGTCTACGGCTACCTGTACAACACCGCCGTCGGCAACATTGTCATTGTCCTTGCCGGTGCCGTTCCCGGATATTGGGTTTCCGTTGCCACCATTGACATTCTCGGCCGCAAGACGATCCAGTTCGGTGGCTTCGCCATTCTGACCGTCCTCTTCATCGTCATGGGTTTCGCCTACAACCACATTAGCTCCAACGGCCTCCTTGCCATCTACGTCCTCGCCCAGTTCTTCTTCAACTTCGGTGAGCATTTATGAGCAGTATCAGATGTTATATCGCATGATAAGCTAACAAGATACAGGCCCCAACACCACAACCTTCGTCGTCCCCGGTGAGGTGTTCCCCACCCGCTACCGTTCCAC
This sequence comes from Trichoderma citrinoviride, assembly GCF_003025115.1. Taxonomy (NCBI): domain Eukaryota; kingdom Fungi; phylum Ascomycota; class Sordariomycetes; order Hypocreales; family Hypocreaceae; genus Trichoderma; species Trichoderma citrinoviride. The sequence continues at coordinate 110,938 of NW_020194725.1, read as the reverse complement.
CTCGCACGGTATCTCCGCCGCCTCCGGCAAGATCGGCTCCATCATCGGCCAGGGCGCCATCGCTACCCTCCGCACCCGCGGCGCCACCAAGGACAACGCCGCCCCCTGGATGGACCACGTGCTGGAGATTTACGCCCTGTTCATGCTCCTCGGCTGCTTCACCACCATCTTCATCCCCGAGACCGCCCGCAAGACGCTCGAGGAGCTCAGCGGCGAGGACGACTACGCTGTTACTCACCACGACGAGGAGGTGTCCCACGGTCCTGGCGTCGACTCCGAGGTCATTACCAAGATCTCTGCCGACGGTGAGACTCGGCCTGTGTCTCCTTAATTTTGGGGTGTAGGGCAGAACAAAAGCGTGATGGCGTTGGAAAGTAGGAGGGAGGGATTTTGTTTATTTGTTGAGATTTAGGCTCATGACGAACTTGCATGTGCATATGAGGCCTATGGTGTTTTTTTTACATATTGATGAAGGATACCACTCGTTATATATGCCCTTCACGCGCTACAGTCTACCAAAGTTTGAAAGAAAAAAAGAAGCAAGAAGAAGAGAGAAAATACCCAGGATTTTCCATAGTTGAATATATACTTATTTAATACAACCTAGTCATTCATTCCTTTCTCATAAAATCTTCTTTCTACTTCTTCTAGTTTATGTGTTGGGGGTTCTACCAGGAAGCCTTTGGACGGGTGTCATCGTGTCTTTTGAGTGTGTCTTGGCCGTCGGTCCAATGAAAAGGCCCGGAAGATGCCGAACAGGTGTGCGACAGCCTTCCCCACTCAGAGGTGCCGGGGTCCTGTTGTCGATGGGGTCACGATGCCAAGGGTGCGTGCGTTTGATGCAGTCGAGGATTTTGGGCGGGTGGATCGGATGGTATGTGCTCTTTTTTACGAGGATGGTAGGGCTGTGATTCTTTAGTTTGTGATAGAGAGGGGGTTTATTGGTAGGTTGGTGTGGTCTTTGTGATGGAGGGCGTTTTTATTTTGAAATTGCATGTTGAGAGTTGTCTAAGTTTGATAGTTGATTCGAGTTGATAGTGGTACTTGGATTGACTTGGGGAGGGTGGATTGCTGTCTTGTGAATTGCGGTATTTTGAGTATGATGAATGTATATGACATTAGGTTCTGTAAGCAGTGCAGTGCAGAGGAGCGTGAGCAATCTTCACCGGCGTGATGAAGGCATATAAGAGCAATATTTGTTATTTATCTCAGTGACACCACGTCCTGCTGTGATAGGAGATGATACGAATCTCTGCATGGCTGTTCAGAAAACAACAAGAATTCATGTAGGACGTTGTTTCTATGTATCATGCTCAAGCGCGATGCACGCCGGGCTACGTAGTTATGAAACCTTTCGTAGTATGGAATAAAGAAAATAGCTTCTGTGATTTAGACATGAAGAGAAGCCATTCACAGCCGAAGAGGTGAGCAGAGTTTGTCGTACGCGAAGGGAAGATATGGGTGAAGCGAAGATAGGGCAGGATGGGATGCTCCAAGTCCCTGCAGACTCAAAGGGAGTAAGTGAACAAGACAGGATAATGATTAGCAGTAGGAAATGCGGCATTTATCATCTCTTTTCAAGGCAGATTTCTCAGAGGAGACTCCAAAGAAGCCTTCGGTATACTAACTACCGGCACCGCGAGGGTGAGATAGAGTATACCATGTTTTGAAGAGGTGAAAGATGCGATGGGCAAAGGGGGAGGAGGTGGTGGGGGGCCTTCTGACCTCTCTGTACTGCGGAATGGCAAAATGGCAAAACGAGGAGGGGGACGTGGCATTTGCGCATTGCATACTGCGGGGTCTGCACCCTTGTAGCGAGGTTACATATATGTGCATGCGGGTTACTGGAATGGGGTGAGAGTGTAAATGGGCGGACAGATAGAGAGGCACGGCTTCGGGGAGTTATTGCGCGGGCAACTGGCTTGCTGGAGACGAGCAGGAAAAGCTGAGGGAAATGTTTAGACGAATGAAAAGTTTTCTGTACTTTACTTTCGTAACCACACTCTTCTTTTCTTACTCTGACCAAAGCTGCAAGATCCGCTGCGTTCTGGATTCTTCACCTGGGCTGGATTCGCGGTTTGCACTTTCACAAGCTTCACGCCTCCCGAAGCGATGCTTGATGCGGTAAGCCCATGTCCCGCCGTGATGCAATAGCGGAGGACAGAGAAGAGGTTCAAGAACAGGCTCGCCCTGGCAGGGGGACAGCAGAGTTGTCGAAATTCCCTCATACAATTGCATATCCACTCCGGCCATGGCCAATCGCGGGTAGCGGGGCTTTTGACGGGAAAGCAGCGCACTGTATGATGGCGAGGCACGCGGATGTACCTTGTACGGAGGACTTGTATCTCCTCGTTCTGTCTGTGCCGTGATACGTGTATTGCAGGACAGGACGTTGGTTGTGTGAGATCCAGTTTATTCAATGCTTGTAAGAGGAATGGAGTATACATACAGGCTGAGACGCAGAACTACATTAGCTGCCTTGTACGGGCTCCCCCCTTTCTTTGTTGAGGCCATCCCAGATCAGGATGATAGTTTTCACTTTTTGCCTTCACGCCTCGAACCTTCGTCCCCCTTATGAATTATGTATGCCCTCTTGCTAGCTGGTTCCAGTAAGCTGGGCGGCAAACACAAACCAACAGGGAAGAAATTCGGCCATCGTATTGTTGCCTTCTGTATGCGGGAAATATTTTGGCTCTGTACAGCGGTTTTCCTTGCTCTTTCGACACGCCCCCCTATTCTCAGCCAGTCTCTGGGCGTGGGCGAGGACATGGCACCCATACGCCGATGCATACAGATGTGATACTTGGCCAATATTCATGTGTCTGCGCGAGGTGCCGGGTATCGCGCGTGTATTGTGGCCGGCGTTACAGTTGATAGGTCAAGTTGTAAGCCGGGCAGAGAGATATCACAGCCCTGCCCCAGCCCTTGGTGCAGAGCATATGGCAACGAGGGCCGGAAGGGTATAGCAGCCGAAGCCCTCGTTCGTTTCGATGGTCAAGCTTTGAAAGTTTATCGTAGTTGGGTTAGGCCCCCGAGTGATTGGCTTTTGTTGACCTGCCTGCATAAAGCCTCTTGCCTTCTCGCTGCTTGTTGGGATCGTTCATCTCCTTTCTTTCATCAGCTTCCTCGTTGCACTAGGACTTGCTGTCGAAGGACGTCTCGTTGGCTTATACGCAGCTGTCTCTTCTTCTGCTCTCTTCTGCAACATAAAGGCTCTGAAAAATCAAACTTTTGTTGAACTTCATTACCCTTTGCCTTCTCACACCTTTGTTGAGCCATCCTCCTCTTCCATCATGTCTGAAAACATGACTCCCGAGCCGGACGAAAAAGAGCCCAACGTCGACCTCCGCATCACCTTTGACGATGCCTCCCACCCTGCAGACCTTGCCGGTCGCAGCAACGCCTTCGACCACGACCAGCCTCGCTCCTTGTACCGAAAGAGGTCCATGAGCCGTGGCTCGACCAGTAGTCAACACGAACGGGTTGCTTCGCCGCACTCTGGACTCCAGATTGAATACCGCACCTTGTCCATTCACGTCTCCGAGTCTCGCAACGTCGAATCTGATAACCTGGCCGACATCAAGGCCCCTCGGAAGGAGAACAAGGAGGAATACTTTTCCAACTTGACCTTTCACGAGCTCCAGGTCGACCAGCTCTGCCAGCAGCTCAACGTCTCTCAGGACGATGGCCTGTCGGAGAGTGCCGCCGCGCTGAGGCTCCAGCGCGATGGCAGGAACACGCTTCCTCATCCCAAGACCAACTACCTCCGCAAGATCCTCACGTACGTCTTTGGCGGCTTCTGCTCCGTCCTGTGGGTGGGCGTCGTCATCTTCTTCATCTGCTGGCGGCCCCTGAGCAACCCGCCTTCGCCCACGAACCTGGCTCTGGCCATCCTCGTCATCATCGTCATTGTGCTTCAGGCGAGCTTTTCTGCCTTTCAGGACTGGTCCACCTCGCGTACCATGAAGTCCATTACCGATCTTCTGCCTTCCGAGGCGCTGGTGCTTCGCGATGGTCAGCTGATGAAGCTGCGTGCCACTGAGCTCGTGAGCGGCGACGTCGTCCATCTGAATATCGGCAACAAGGTGCCAGCGGACATGCGCATCATCAGCCATTCCGGCGACCTCCGCTTCGATCGAGCCGTCTTGACCGGAGAGTCGGACGAGATTGAGGCCTCGGTCGACCAGACGGACGAAAACTTCCTCGAGAGCCGCAACATTGCTCTCATGGGCACCCTCGTCGTCAACGGCAGCGGAGTGGGCGTCGTTGTCCTGACCGGTCCTCGCTCCGTCATGGGCCGGATCGCCACTGCCACTGCCTCTGCCAAGGAACGGCCGACGCTGATCCAGAGAGAGATTACGCGCTTCGTGTACATCATTGTCGCGCTGACGCTTGTCCTCGCTCTGCTCATCCTCTTCACATGGCTTGGATGGCTGCGCAGGGATCACCCGGCTTACATGAACGTCGTGGCCATGCTCAACAACGTCATGGGCTGTGTGGTAGCCTTCATCCCCGAGGGCATGCCTGTCGCTGTTGCGCTGACTCTCATGATGGTCGCGAGACGCATGAAGGCGACGAATGTCCTGCCCAAGGGTCTCTCCACGGTCGAGACTCTGGGCTGCGTCAATGTCATTTGCTCTGACAAGACGGGTACCTTGACGCAGAACCAGATGCATGTCAACTCTGTTGCCTTTGTCGACGAGCCCATTGCCATGCAGGACATCTACAGCAGCCTCTCCAGCGACCACGTCGACGCTGGAGTGAAGAAGCTTCATCAGGCAGCTACTCTGTGCAACGACGCCACCTTTGAGCCGTCCACTCTTCACCTCCCTGTCGCTGCTCGCACCATCCAGGGCAACGCTACGGACGGCGCCGTTCTTCGATTTTCGGCTGAAGCTCCTTTGAACAGCGAGAAAGCAGAACAGCCGATCAAGGTCTTCCAGATCCCCTTCAACTCCAAGAACAAGTGGATGCTCACCATGTACAAAATGCCCTCGGAGAGCCAGGCGCTCAACGAGTTTCAGGTCTTCGTCAAGGGAGCCCCTGACGTCCTCTTGCCCACCTGCTCAGCCTACTGGTCTCGCAAATCAAACTGCGTCATGCCTCTTGATGCTGCGGCGAAGACTGCTTTCAAAGAGTACCAGGACAAGCTCTCCAAGAATGCCGAGCGCGTCATTGTGCTCTGCATGAAGAAGATGATTGTTCAAGATGCCATGGGCACCAATGCTTTCAGCGACGAAGTCACCAGCCGCGCCACGGACGACCTCACTGTTGTCGGCATCCTGGGCATCACCGATCCTCCTCGCCCTGAGACGCTGGACACTGTCAAAGAGTGCCGTCGCGCGGGAACGCGCTTCTTCATGGTCACCGGCGACTATGGCCTGACGGCCGCCGCCATCGCCCGCAACGTCGGCATCTTCACCTGCGAGCGGGACCCCGACACCATCGCCGTCGTCCAAGCCAACAGCAGCGACGTCGACGCGGCGAAGAAGCTCAACGGCGCCCGCATCGCCGGAGAGTGTCGCAGCCTCCTTCTCGAGGGCCACAGCCTGGGCAGTCTCTCCGACGACGACTGGAGCATTGTGTGCGAGTACCAGGAGATTGTCTTTGCGCGCACGACGCCGGAGCAGAAGCTGCGCATTGTGGAGGAGTTCCGCAAGAGGGACAATGTCGTGGCTGTCACTGGTGATGGAGTGAACGACGCGCCGGCTCTGCGTGCTGCGGATGTGGGCGTTGCCATCGTTTCTGGGAGCGACGTTGCTATTGAGGCGGCTGATCTCGTGTTACTGGATCGCTTTGACAGCATCATTGACGCGATCCGTCTTGGTCGCCTCGTCTTTCAGAATCTGCAAAAGGTCATTGCATACCTTCTTCCCGCCGGTAGCTGGTCGGAGATCTGGCCCGTCCTCCTCAACGTCTTCTTTGGCGTCCCCTTGCCTCTCAGCTCGTTCCTCATGATCATCATCTGCGTCTTCACGGATCTGTTCCTGTCCCTCTCGCTCATCATGGAAAAGGAAGAGTTTGACCTCTTGTCGCTGCCCCCTCGGAACCACAAAAAGGACCACCTCATCAATTTCAAGATCTACGGCCAGGCGTATCTCTTTACTGGTACCGCTGAGACGCTTTGCGCTCACTCCATGTTCTTCTTGTACATGTGGAAGAAGGCCGGCATCCCCGTGCACGAGCTCTTCTTCCTCTTCGAGGGCTACTCTGAGGGTTTCCACGGGTACACTCAGGATCAGCTGAACCACTTCAACTACACCGGCCAGTGCGTCTACTTCGTCACCCTCGTCATCCTCCAATGGGGCAACATCCTGTCGGTGCGGAACCGTCGCCTGAGCATTGTCCAGGCCGATCCGTTCACGGAGAAGCGCCGCAATCCTTGGCTGCTGCTCAGCATGATGATCAGTCTCGCCATTGCAGTCTTCGTCACCGAGGTTCCGGGCATTCAGAGCTTGTTCTTGACGGCGCCTGTGCCTATTGAGTTTTGGTTGATTCCTATTCCTCTGGCGTTGGGTATTTTGATGCTGGATGAGGTGCGAAAGCTGATTGTTCGGTTGTTTCCTAACGGGCCTGTTGCGAAGGTTGCGTGGTAGTTTACGTCCTCTTCTATGGTTGGACTTGGGGGAAGCATATGGCTGCGTATTGTAGTGCTATTCTTGAAGACAGGAAAGGAGCGGAGGAGAGGTTTGCGATGCCGAGTTCATACTAGTAGATATGAGTTACGACAGCATGCAGATTAAATGTCAAGAACTGAGTTTACTGGATTCAACTCTTCGTTTCGTAAGGTATAACAGTGCACTAGCTCGAATAAAATCGCTTCTTCTACCTTGATGCTTCATCTTCCCAGTGACGGAGATGGAACTTCCACAAATTGGACTGGACGAAGTAGCCATTGTAGGGGCCCATGGTGTTATAGGCCCGGAGGAGATGAATGTAATACAAACCCATAATGTCATCACAAGGAACACAGTAACTATTGTTATCCGGCATTCAATTTTTTTATATTTGGATTCCTGGCGTAGCTAGATAGCTTAATGAGCGACTGAGCGCAATGGGCGTGGTGATGCCAGATCCACAGACTGCTTCGGCAATGAGTGAAGCAGCAGTCTGCATATAACCCCCTCGGTCACCTAAGCCGAGGGCATATTTGACTTGCAACACTTAAGCCTTGATGACAGCTGGGAGACGGCGGAAGCCTCCTCGGCAGGCAACATCGCACTGCAACTCGACCATGCGCTTCTGGTCACCGGTCGGGTCTTGAGAATCGGCCTCAAGCTCCCAGGTGAGAAACTCATTGGTGTAGTTGGCCTTGAACTGTTCATCCAACACTCCCAGTCTCTGACCGTACTTGGTCACCTTGTTCCAGTCGCGCTGGACATTCTTCAAGTCCTTGGAGAAGTAGGCAAAGCTGCGCTCAAACATCTTGCGGTTGAGCTCAGTGCCCATGACGGGCTTGAAATCGACGTACTCGGCCCAGGCCTTGTTGGGGTCGGCCAGCACGAAGTCAGTGGCCTTCTTCACGGCTCGGAGGAAAGCGCGGACTTTCTCAGGGTTCTTCTCGATGAAGGACTCGTTGCCGATGTAGAGGATGGTGCAGAAGCAGCAGCAGCCCAGCTCGGCGAGCTCGTCGATGCGGAGCATCTGCACGTCCGTCTTGGGACGGCCCTGCTTGTCAAGCCACTCCTCGAGCTCGACCATCTGGACGTTCTCCAGACCAATGCCAGCGTCGATCTCGCCGCTGATGATGGCCTTGGAGACGTTCATGCCGCAGCGGACGGCGGTGTAGTCCGCTGGGGTGAGGCCGTAGTGGGAGGTGAGCTCGTCGATTTGAATCTTGCCGAACTCGCCCACGTAGCCGATGCGCTTGCCCTTGAGGGAGCGGAAATCGGTGGTGATGCCGGACTCCTTGAGGTAGATGACACCCGTGAATGGCTCATCGAGCAGGCTGCCGATGGACACCACTGGGAAGCCACGGGCCTTTGCCTATAGTGGTTGTGCGTAAGTATGCGCACATATATCAAGTAGAAAGATCCTTCTTACAGCAAGGGTGTGAATCATGGCCTTGAAGCCGAGGTCCACCTTGCCGGATCCGATGATCTCGGTGACATCCTATCATTAAGGGTGAGTCTATGTTGACGAAACAATCTGGGAGGCGGTACACACGCTGGGGTCATTGGGCTCCAGAAGAGCAACCTTGATGCCCTCGTCCTTGAAGTATCCCTTCGCCTGAGCGAGGTACACGGGAGCGTGGTACGGGGTAGCGTGCCTGTCTTTGTGTTAACCCTGTTGATCACTTAGCCAATAGACGAGGATAAAATCTGACCAGTTGGCCAAGAACGTGATCTTATCCGTCGACATGTTGGAGGATCGAGCAAAAAGCTACGTGGGTTAGTCTGCACGCCTTTGATTGGGGGAAGTAGGGGGGAAAGCCCAAGAAGCAGATCCTTTCGCTGGTATTATCCAGATCAAGTTCGCCGGTATTTCTCAGATCAACCTGCTCTACTATGCCGCGTCTCGTATCCAACACCAATGTGAGAGCTCATGGTCGACCACAAGCGAGTGTTTTATGGATAGAGGACAGCATAATAGGGCAGGTCGAACACCCGGATGCTTGCTCAGTCTACTTTACCTCGATGACTGGATAGTTCCATTGCGACAAGTGACATGGCTCCTCGGAGGCAAGCCTCGTACCGGAATTGTTTTTTGTGTTGGGATCGGGTTGTGATGGAACTTGAACAATCTGTAGACAGAAGAAGATTTGAATCGTAAGGAAGAAGAAGAGAAGAGAGGAGGGGAAAGATCAAGAACCGGAAGCTCAGGATGTCGAAAGGTTATTACCCCTCAATCTCACGGTGGGTATTAATTATGTCATGGCCAAGGTCAGATATCGCGCATTGCAGCTCAGTGGTTGTTGAAGTGCCCGTCAATACCCGGGCGCGATAGTACTAAACATACGATAATGACTGTTGAAGAATTGACAGGTAGATTGTACTTGAGAGTGGAGAGGAATCTCGGGAGATGTGAAGTTACATAACAGGTGCCGTGAGGGGTTGATCATGACAGCTTCTGCTCGTGGGACGAGGCTGACATTACACGAACTGCAGGTTCATTCTTTACTTCAGCGGGCAATTATCGATTCGTTCTCTTTTGACGTCCGAATAAAGAGGTCAAAAAGCCCGTATACGATGATCATCAATTGGTGACGACTGTCATGGTTCTCAAAACCGGGTGTATGCGCCTCTCTCTCACGGCTTCGGCAATTCTGTAACACTTCAAGGACCATCAGATATAAGCTGCCGTGTATCGAATACTTTGATTGCCAAGATTGCCTTTCATCAATGCCGGTAGTAATTGTGTATCGTGGGCTTAGCTCGAACCAATAGGACCAGACAGCGATGACAGCACTCATCAAACTGGATAGCTATGGTGGAGAAAAGCCCTCCGTTATTAGTCGTTGGAAACCACATCTGTTATCAATCCCTCAAAGCTGGCGTAACTCATATCATTCGTTATTCTTAGCCTTGAGCCATAGTCACCTACTACTGGTGTGTATCTACTGTGGCAGCGATATCGCTTCAGCGACCGCGGACACAGCCGCTCCCACTCCCGCCAACGTAACATTCGGGCAAGCAAGATCGAACTGCGACGGAGACACAAACTGGGCTGTGGGCTCGTTATTCTGCCCTAGAACAATCAACGAGGCAGCTTCCGGATCAAACTGAGGCCATCCAATGCCGCTGAGTCCCGAAGACGGGTCGTTGCTGAACGAAAACCAGGCGTGCTGCATCAGCTTCGTCAGACTCCTCTGGTCCGCAGTCGTGGGCAATCCGCTGACGTCCGCGGACGCCCCAAAGATCATGTGCAGATCGACGCCGTGGTAGGCGCCGCTGGTCGGATAAAGGCGAGTGTTGTCCCAGTCGGCCATGTAGCGGTACGCCCAGGCCGGAACTCCGTGATCGCGACGGGCACCGGCTTGGTGGGCCACGGGGCAGGTGAAGGACTCGAGCAAGAAAGACGTGACCTGGTCGGCGGTGGGCACAATACCGGATGCGAACGCCGGGATGCGATAGTAGCCGTCTTCGTTGTTGTTGTTTCCGAGCAGGAGGGGCACCTTTGCAAAGCTGCCTGAGCTTGTCAGTGTGAGATAGTCGGAGAAGACGACCTCCTCGTCTGGCATCGGGTAGAAGGCCGGAATCGATCGCAAAACGCTGCTGCTCGGCGTGGGCTTGATGCCTGCTGCAGCGACTTTGATGGCCTGCCAGTCAGCCTGGCGCATGCAAGCCATGACATCGCCAGCAGAGGAGCAGTTGACAGCAGCCACTACCGTATTCCAGTTCTTCTCAGGAACGCCGGCGGCATTCACAGGGAAGCTAAAGACGTTGCCCGAGTGCGCAATGACGCCGTTGACGATGGGATCCTCCTGATACGCATAGGTCCAATAGTCGACGGCGACTCCTCCGGCAGACTGGCCAGAGATTGTGATTTTGCTGGGATCGCCGCCGAACTGCCTGATGTTGTCGCGAACCCATTCGACGGCTGCTCGCTGATCCCGAAGCCCGAGATTCTGTGTCTCGCCAGGGGCACCCGGGAAGCCAAAGATGTTGAGCCGGTAGTTGACCGTGACGACGACGATGTCCTCTGCGTCGGCAAAGTATTTGCCCGAATAGAATGGGCTGTCTGTGTTTCCAATGGTGAATCCTGCTCTTGTTGTCAGTATCTATGACCTTCATCGATAAAGCAATCAGGGTTATTGCTTACTGCCGCCGTAGAAAAAGACCGAGACGGGCTTCTTCGATGTTAATGAGATCTGCGTCGTCTTGGCCCAGACGTTGAGAGTGAGACAGTCTTCGCTCTGGGGAGTTCCCGCCGCAGAAGCGAAATAGTTGATGATCTGCTGCGCTTGGGGCGTGAACCCGGGGTAGTCGACGGGCTTCGACGGCGTCAAGGGGCAATCGGCGCCGAAGTTGGCAGCCACGTAGGGTTTCTGTGACTGGATCTTTGCAGGCGGCGCAAATCGCAGGTCTCCGACGGGCGGCTGCGCAAACGGAATGCCCAAGTATTCCAGCACGCAGGCCGAGTTGGACGCCGGATGGCCTGTGATGGGGCCATTTGTCGTGGAGACGGTGAGGAATCGGCTTGTGTCACAGCTCGAGCTTGTTACATCCACGGGAGACGCTGTGGCAAAGGCGGCAGCGCCGAGGATGAGGGCTGCGTTGCTGGACGTTGGGAGGAGAAGCATGGTGGGACGTGCAAAGCGAGGCTGCTGGAGATGTGGTGAGCCGCTGGGCATCAACAGCGTGGTGTGCAACTGCACAGCTACAGATATATATACTATATCTATATACAATCGTCTTTGCGGTAGTCCTCGGACCAGTGTATTCAATCTTGTTGCCTGTGTTACCCTTGGGCCAAGATGCGGCGCGGATCCGGTTCCTGCGCAATTTCACGTCGCTTTGCATATGCAAACCCCATATTGATTGCCGTCAGCCAACGCAGGCCTCGAGATGCTCGCATCTGCAGCCCGATTCAGCAAGCATGCCGCCAATAGAACCTCTAACAGGCACGAATACAAGCAGCAGGGCCTCCATTATCTCAGGCGATTGCGGAGGTCGCGCTCCAGGATGTTACCGAACAGAAACGCTTCTCCAGGCTTGAGGCGGGAAGACGCGAGACTTCATGGGCCGGGGATCAGTTTTATAGCCTGTTTACAGGGATGGGAATAGCTATTGGCCAGCCTTTTTGGCCGAGCCACTTGGGGTGAATCCCTGCTGAGAGGTCATCAAGTTGTGGTCGAGAAATTACGAATCGATTGTTCTGGGATGGAGTGCAATAGATGTGAAGCGAAGAGAGAGCTGAACCATGATAATAAGGAACAAGATGTTCCTGATGATAGAGGTACGGTTGCATGCCTTCAAATGTCCGCCATGGGATCATGTCTAATTAGTAGAGTATTACAGAGCGAGAAAGCAGTTGGTGTCTTCAACTGAAGAACTTTGTCCCTGCTCTTCAAACTGCTCAAATGGGCCTTGTTTCCGCTGGCTGGTGTCCCATGCCGGGAAGCGGAGGCATGTTTGTAAGGTTCCATCCTGGAACTTGTCCACAGCTTTGAAAGCGATGCGACGGTCGTATGGCCCCTGCCCAGACCAACTCCAGATAGAGGCAAGGCAGTAGGGGATCATTCATTTCTCCAGCACTCTCGTCGTTGAGGATAATGACAACTAATAGTTCAATCAGTACTCGGACAGGCTCAAGCCGGTATGCTCGGCATCGGAGCATCGCTGAGGCCATCAATGAACCATTCGAACTTGGCCCCCCAGTCATATGAATGTGAAGACCAAGGGCATATGTCATCTGGTAGCGTGTTAATGGGTTGAGGCCGTCTCTTCCGAGTCGTAGGTACTACAGTTGAGCAAGGAAACAGCATCTGTGCTCTCTGAAAACCTACTGTCCTCATTTTCCGTACAGCGCGTTATGGTTCCTGTCACTTCGCTAAACTAACCTGAAGTCAAAGACGAAAACACAGGGTTCGCGGCACCATCACCATAGTGTACAGGTGCCGGGTCCGTTGCATGTACCGAGCGGGTTTCGGTGTTCATAACCGGCCCACGAAGTGGTCACTGCCAGGATATATCCAACTACTAGCGCACAACTGAAGCTGCCCTCGTCGTTTCCTGAGTCCTTCGGAGCAACTGTCAGAAAGAATTTAAGTTGGCGATAAACTTAGCTCATCCGCAGAGACACGATACAGCACGATTCCGACAAAGCAAGGCGAGAGTGATTGCCCCCCTAACATCATAGAAGCGAGAGACGTCTGTCCCGGCAAGCTTCAAAGGAAATCGTGCCATCTTTTTCGAAGCAAGATCTTAAGAGCGATTGCTCAGTTTCTTTCGTTGGCATCTCTTCGCCAGCCAACAGTTTCTTTTCCTACGGGACGGAACGGCGGGATAGCGGGGGGGGCGGAGTGGAGATGTTGTTGGTTGTGCGTTTGCTTTGCATGGATGTAGCGGAAGTACCGCTGAGTTCCGCCAGCAGAAGGTGAACAGCGACGACGGGCTGCAAGCAGTTTAGCAACTGACACGTACTCTACACATGGCTTCGCGTAGACGGGAGCGGAAGCGTTCATCGGAACATCTTTGAGGGTTCGACGATGCGCTGCTGCATGTAAACCAGGGCACGGGGCATGGAACTCTTAGACTCGACTGCGTGGCATGACAGGCATGAAGGCGGCTGCGTGTCGATTATACTAGTAAAACAATTTACTGAAGGAATAAGGGGGAAGCAGGTGCATGCATGTTGGAGGCAGAAGCGGGTTTCCGGGAGGGTTTTATATCTCTGGCAGAGTGAGTAATACGGGCCACATGAACTCTCCGTATCCTCTTGCGGATTCAAGGCACAACTTGTGCAATGATTGGGGATGCCTGGTCAGAACTCCGCTGTTTCACGCCTTTTGATACAAGGCACGTATTATTGCGTACCTGCTTCAGGCACTGCTGCACGTTAATATACTGCTTTTGCACATGAATACGTTACTCGACATGTGTTTTACATATATGACAGGGCAAACTACCGGCAGAATCTCCATTACTGCCATCTTCAGCCATCTCACCAACAATGTCACCTCAGAAGTCTGTTGTTTCGCGGACGTCTTACGCCTGCTCCACCAACTGCAGCACCCCAGCCTTGCCATCTCATCGTTGCATCCGCAGGCCCTGCATTTGCATTCCTCGTTGGTGACATATTAGTAATAGCACCCGCTGTCTGTACGAGAACAAACGGGAAAGGAGATCAAAGGGACAAATATGACACGCTCTGGCTGCAGGATTAGTGCAGGTCCTACTGGTTACAGACGTGACCTGCCGGGTGGTAATACGCAAAAAATGTGTTCTACTTGAATCTCTTGGCAGCTCCTCGACGGCTTTTTATTTTCCCTTGTGCTCCGAGCAGGGGGCGCCCGGCTTTTGCTTTCATATTGGGACCGTGATTCGCATTTCACACACTCGAGCAGGTTCATTCATACGTGCCCCTTTTCTTGTTCTCTTATCTACCTTGGCCGGTTTCCCGGTCGAGGCTCTCTTGGCTTCTGCATTCGATCGCCACGGCTGGATGATCCGACGAGACCCATCTGCAACTACCCAAGTACCAGCTGGCTGCTTCGAGCAGTTCCACCGTCTGATAGAAAGCACAAGCTTAAACAGATAGTACTTACTGCCGTCTCAAATCATGTCTCCTGTGCTTGAGCCGTAATCAGGGCTACAAGTGCGATATACAATGGGGCCGAAGGGTATGGGCTTCCCTGCCGATGGGACGGACAACCATGGATGGAAACTCTACATCACGTCGCTGGTGATGATCATCACTGCCGGAGTTTTTGTTGCCCTAAGATGCGCAAGCCGGATCTGTTCCTTCAACTTCGGTGCCGACGACACCGTCATCATCTTTTCGTTGGTGAGTTTTGTTGCACCCCGTCTGGAATAACACACCAGTGGAGAGCGCATGCTTTCTGATGTCGCAATAACTGATTGCTGATTCTTCCAGCTCTTCTCTATTGTCCTCTCCGTGGCCATTCAGCTGGCCATAGAAAATGGCTACGGCGTACACAAGGCCGATCTCACCGTGGCCGAGCTCAACGCTGCCCTTCGGTGGTTCTTCATCGCTCAAACACCCTACAAGGTCACAGTATGCCTCAACAAAGTAGCCACCATCCTGCTATATTTAAGAATATTCGAGACCACGAGGTTCCAGATCGCGGCGTACACTGTCATGGGCATCGTCGTGGCTTGGAGCATCGGCGGCGTGGGAGCGACAATCTTCCAGTGCGTGCCCATTGCTGGAGCTTGGGACAAGTCGGTCGATGCAACCTGTATCGACTCGGATAGGTTCTGGGTTGCCTATGCGGTGATGAACATCCTGACGGACGTTATGGTCTTGGCTCTTCCTATTGCCCCAATCATGTCGCTCCAGCTTAGCATGAGGAATAAGTTGATGTTATGCGCCATCTTCATGATGGGTGGTTTGTATGTAAACCGTTTCCTCCCCAGGCTCAGACTTCCCCTGCTCACTGATGTGCTAATCTCATATGGCCATGCAACAGCGTCACCGTCACATCTGTCCTCCGAGCAACGTCTGTCAAAAACTCACTGGCCAACAAAGCAGACACCACCTGGAACTTTATCGAGCGCGGGATATGGACGTTGATCGAGGCCAACGCAGGCATCATCGGCGCCTGTCTTCCCGCTCTGAGACAGCCTTTGGCCCGACTCTTCCCTCACCTCTTTGACTCAATCGTGAAGGATTCACACTTTGGGGACAACAGATCTCCGGTAAAGGGAGGCTTCTATTTGTCCAACTTGTCCGGACAAGCATCGCATCCGGGAATGTGGCGTCCGGTAGGACACACTCGCCAAGTTGTGTCCATTTCGGGGCCCCAATCACCAGGTGAGAGGAAAAGCGATGAGCAATTCTTTATGAACGATGTCCTCAAAGAGAATGATAGCGGCTCCGATACTCAGGTATTTCTTGGAATCTCGAAAACGGTTGATGTTGTGAGAACGTCGTTTCACATGGACCCAGGTGTCCCAGCTATGATACCCAAGATGCCGCATTAAAGCCCTGACATAACTCTCCTCATTCAACTGTTACTATATATCTCTTGATACTTGCTCTTTTATAACCCATGTCACTCCCGCCTGTGCCTATGCGCTTCCGCCATGTACGAAGGTCACCATACGGAGGTATAGACTTTCTCCACTACAAATATGAACCCACATTGAGTCTCACTCAGAAACCTGCGCGTGAAAAAGTCACAATATGGTATATATGTATGGTATCTATCAGTGCTTAAGCTGAGTAAAATCTTTCAAAACTGAAATTCCACGTTGACTTGATGGCACCGCCTTTCGCCGACGACCCCCTCGCTCCGATATGTTGCAAAACGCTAGGCACAACCGCCCACTTGCCCAAATCAAGATCATCCGCCGTCTTTTCGATGGTCGAGTCGGCGGGCAGGTCAAACGGAGAATCAAGAAACCTATCTTTCAACAAAGTCAGATGCCGATTTGGTATCACCAAGCCCTGGCTGCAACAGCCGTATCGCGGCATCTCCAACACGCCGGTTGGCAATGGACTGACTGTCAACCGGCCAGCCATGAATCCGAGTGCAATAAAAAGTGGCACCCAAATCATCAGGATATTCGCCATCAAGAGTTTCGAGTGTTTGGATGTACGTTCCTTGAGAGAAGCCGATGTCTTCTGGTGAAGATGGCGGACTGCGAGCATCACGCCCAGCACGGCCATGTATATGAGGGCAATATTCCGCGAGTATGTTCCCCATTCTTCAGAGTTCCATCCCATGTAAGTCTCCGTGTAGAAGAGCCGAATGTAAAGCCAGTCCTGGCGTTTGGCAACCGCCCGCTCGTTCACCACGGGTGTGGCCGCCTGGAGTCGCTCGAACCAATCCCTCGCGGCTATGACATCGTCTTCAACGAGAATGAAGTAGTCTGCCTCGTTTAGACGACACGTCTCGGAAAGGACTGCATAGTCGCGTCTCACTCGCTCGTCCCTGGCCGCGACTTCGAAATGTCGTGGAATCGTCTGATAGCCATTCTCAGACACCAGATCTTCCGGCGTGTCCTCGTGGACTATGACTGTATCGGCAATGGCATGGAGCCAGTCCTGGCCAAAAGCTGAGTTCTCAGTCGCATCGGTATCGGACAAGAGGACGATAATGTGGATGAGTTCTCGCTGTTCGGGCGTCAAGGTATCGACGAGGGATGCCGCTGTCCTCGGGAAGAATTGCGCCCTTTCTCTCTGGAGGGTTGGGATTCCGATACAATAAGATGGGGCGGCCTGTCGAATGTTTGCTCTTGCCCCTTTTGTTAATCGGTTGTGGTGTGAGTGTCGTGAGTCGAGGTAGTCGTCCGCTTCCTGCTCTCTAATAGCAGAGTAGAATGGTTCGTAGGCGGCATCGGAGCGAAAGAAGTACGATGATGGGTCGTAGTATGTAGTTACTTGGCAATACCGGATCGCAATCAACCATATCAAGAAGAGAACGAAGTTGACCACGCGGAGGTCGGTAGCGTGCCGCAATAATGAGGAGGTCGGTTTACTCATCAGGGCATTCTTTTGTCACAACCTCCCCCGACATAAAGCAAAGGTGCTGTGTGCGGTTTGTCTAACAGGAGAGTAAGTGTTCTCAGAAGGAATCTTCTCAGGCGAGGAGCGCCACTACTCATATGAAAGAGAACCCGCAGGGATCTTCGTTTTACTTTGACCATCTGGACCAACTCCCTAGTGGTATAGCCTACATGAAAGGTCTCCATGGAAGGACAGCCACTCGAGGTTCTGGACAGCCTCGATCATCCAACGACCACCGAATAAGACGACGGGTACACAGCAATAAGCGCTAGTTTGTGAGAAACGCCGCAGTATCCATGTTCCAACTCCCTTGATGAGGCGCAGAAAACTCCGTGTTGCAAGGCCATGCTATGTATCATGCGCCGCCAGCTTTCGAGGAGCTGACGTAGACGGGGTGTCGATCCAGAGCAGCCGTGGTGCCACCCGGAGCCTCGTTATTCGCCCGCCCCAGGATTACCTGCATGAAAAGACTCGTCACCTCTCTCTAGCTACTCCGTACATGCTCGTAGCGAATCTTGTTATGGGAACAGCCCACATTAGTGCGAGTAAGGTTTGTGGGATTTTGGCAGTTGCTCATAGCCACTCGGGAAGAGAGGGCGCTATACGAAGTACGAGGTGGTGTCGTCTTGCACAGCCCTCATGCAAGAGCCTCGGCTTTAATAACAACGTGATGACAGGTTCGGCATCCGGAGACAAAAAAAAGTCAGAAAATAAAGTGATTACGGTCACCCAAAGCTTCACATTCTCTCTCAGGGGCGGGAGTTGGCTCAGGGGAGGTGTCGATCTGGTACCTGTCCACAATACTTCGCTCAACTCCAGCTGGCATATCTGTGATGTCAAGTCTGGATCGTCAAAAGACTAGACTAGCAAGTCATCGACGAAACTTAGCATCTCCAATAATATCGAAACGCAAAACAGGGGTAACGCCTCGTTCTACCTCGTTCAGCGTTCTGGACCACAAAATGTGACTCCACGCTGCCCCAGTTGCGGCTTGTTTCTACGCCCTCTGCGGGCCTAACTCAGGGGAAAGTGTGAAGTTTAAGTGCGAGACTTTGTGTATCAGAGACGAGGTGTTTCGAAAGCTCTATGTAGCATCTCGGGATTTTCGTAGTGGATACTGCAGTCTTTAGTTGATAGTCCACGATCTGCATTGGCTTCGATACCCGGCTCTTTGGCCTCTTGGCTTCTTGGCTTGTCACGGTGAAGTTATTCCCGCGTGAAGAGATGGCACATACTGCCCATCCTCTGACAGAAAAGCTGAAGAATTTCTCTAGTAGCTGGTGGCTTGTTGATCGAAAATGCCAAACAGCGCCCATTGATCAATAACCCCTCCCAGAAATTACTACCTTATTAATAGCTCGGAAGTCTTACGGGACCGAGACTTGCAGACCCGGAACTCGTTCTAGCATTTGATCCCACCGGCTATAACGGCTTCTGCTGACAGGGAATATTCAGCCCTGAGGTTTCGAGCCATGCCAAGCACTCCAACACCAGGATTTCTTTCTGATGTTGATCGGATGGTTAACCTTGAAGAGAGAAGAATCCAGACGGGTTATTGTTTTTCAATCTTATTTGATCGCAGGCAGTAGAGCGCAGCAATGTGCAACTACTAACGACTGGAACTGTCATCACGATGACATGAGGCTGTGCCTGAGAGCTGAGTGGATATGTCAGACAGTTACAGATTACCCCGGCTTGAGTTGACTCGGCGACTGCCGTTTCCGAAGCTCTCTCGAGAGCAAATTACTTCTAGAGTTGCGTGCGAATGCTTGCATCAATACTGTTTTTGCAGGGGGCTAGGAGAGCAAACATACAGTATCATTAGTGTGAACAAGATACCGACCGCAAGCAACAATAGCAGGGCGACGTGTTAGCCGAGCACACGCGTCTACTGAAATCTGAGAAATGAGTAACGCGTAATGAGCAGTACTGTAGAGGCTTCCTGAATCCCCGCAATAGAACTGCCGGTCTGCTGTGAGGCTTGATTAGTAGGCCAATAAGCTCTGTATAAGCTTTTGGCTTCTTTGTCGTAGTGCCGTTAGCATCATGCAGCTGATTACTGGACTCAATAGTCTGAAGGGCTGAGCAACGGCCCAGGAGAGCCATTAATGAACCAGGCAACTAGGGTGATAATCCACGATATGTTTTGGAGGTATATATTCTGCTTCATTTTCTGGAGTAAATTTTCCAGCAAATGGAGTGATACGTGCAAAGGACTTTGTAGAATTCGGATCCGAAGCTGACCAGCTTACGCGTATTTTCACGTTCTTCGTATCACTCAACGAGGGCCAAATACTACTTACAGTCCCAGGTTGATGAGCTGACATATGGGGCGGCTCTAGTCATGCACTTTGTGATTTTTGGGCTGCTTGAATCGCCATTTTCAAATACAGCGGGACTCTGTAGAGGCTGGTTATAAAAGGGAAACGCTGATTTATGGCAGACCAGCGGTGTTTACACCATCCTTCAGTATGTTTGGTCAACTGGCACCCTGGGGACAGGGTCAATGAGGACAAATCGAGAATACCGGGAAGGCAACTTATCTCTAGTATAAAGTTGCTCGTTGAATGTCGCCATCGCAGTGTGTTTAGAGGTGTATTGGATGGGATTCGAGAGGTGATAGCCATTGGCCCTCGAACCTATTCTGGTGTAAGCCATCGGACACCCATATCTCGGTCCAGTAGACACAATGCGGCTTCATCGATCTAAATCTCGGGTACACGCGGGAAACACTCCAGAATACAGGAGACGGGGCAGAGAAACAACATTCTCGTACTAATAGTCTACGTAATGGACACTTTCCCCAGTGCCCTTAGAGCCGATGCGCCGATGCAGCTTCCTCTTGTGCCAGTAGCTGCAGGAAAAATCTTTTGGTTCGATATTGGCTGAGACATGCTTAAACGGAACTTTGTAAGGGCTTAATATGTTGTCACCCACCTGGTTGGTGGTTTTCTGTCCGCGTCGACATACCGTTACATCGGTGCCACCTTGAGCGGAGCGGAGGGATTCATGACCTCCGGCACAGTTCTCTGAAGGACGACTACCTATAGATCTCTGTTAGATGCTCAGAAGAAACGCGCAAAGGGAGAAGATTCTCTTCTAAACTTGATGACTTTTGCAAGAGAAGTTTAGCGGCGTTCTGGTACGAAGACTGCAGTAAGGGAGTTCTACGAAGCGTCAAATCCATCAGGCCTCATCTCATCGGCAGTGACGTCGCATGTCTCACGCTTCGCTATCCAAGGTATCGTGTTAATTATAGCTGCTCAAAAGTCCCATCGTATAGAAAGAAACAGCGACTCTCCTTCCGGCAGGTCGATCAGGCTCCTATGCCATTTCCCATAAAGCCCGACCCCTCCCTCTTATCGCCACTCACGGAAGAGCAACTCTCTACGGCAGTTCCCATCGACTAGGCACAGCATCTCGAGCCATCATTCGAGCAATTCCAGATCCAAGATGGGATCGGCGTGATGCCGGATCCTCTTGACGTGATCCGATTAGCGGGCGGTTTGGGGGCGGCATATTGATCGTCGACGGCATTCGACCTTGAAAAGGCTTCAAAGTCAAAAAGCCCGGTCGTATCTTGGCTTGTTTGCTGCTCTTCGGCTTCCTAGTGTTGCACTGCCTTCGTCTAAGGTGCCGTATCATTGGCGGGGAACGACCATCTTTGATCTGAGGGCCACTTAGATGCCTTCTTCTCGGCTACCACCTTCTACTCGTAGCAAAGATGCAAGTCCCATTGGCATGCGATACCAAGAATGTCCATTGCAGTCCACATTGATGAGGGAGAACGATCGACTATATAATCTGCGACATCAACATTCTACTTATATGTCAGGAATCCGGTCTCCCGCTAGCAGCAAAGTGCTACTGGAACACAAACCAAAACCTCGCCAGCATCGTTAGCATCGTTCATCATGAAGTACCTCGCTCTGCTATCGGCCTTTCTTGCATCGGCATCAGCTGCCACTGTTCAGCTTCCCCGAGTTTCCTACAATGGATACAAGGTCTTCCGAGTGTCTGTCGAGGAGAGCAACATCGGCCGCATCAACGACGTCGTGGACAGGCTGAACCTCCAGACCTGGAAGGCCGCCAAGAAGGCAGGGTCCTTTGCAGACATAGTAGTCCAGCCCGACCAGCTCGAGGCCTTCCAGAAGGAGACGCAAGATCTGAAGCCCGTTGTCATGCACGAAGATCTTGGCCTCTCGATCGAAGCTGAATCATCTTATCCGACTTATGCTATCAATGCTGTCAACAGCACGTGGTTCAATGCGTACCACGCCTATGCGGACCATCTGCAATGGCTCCGAGATCTCTCTGCGCAGTTCCCCAACACCTCCGAGATTGTCACCTCCGGCAACTCGCTGAACGGAAACCCCATTACCGGCATTCACTTCTGGGGCAGCTCTGGTAAAGGCGTGAAGCCTGCCGTCATCCTGCACGGAACGGTTCACGCCAGAGAATGGATCACAACATTGGTTGTCGAGTACTTCGCCTACACGCTGCTCACGAGCACTGATGCCACCACTAAGGGCTTCCTGGATAAATACGACTTTTACTTCTTCCCGGTCGTGAACGTAGATGGTAAGAGACTGCTGACCTCCTTCGTGGTATGAAGTTGCACCACTGACTGGACTTCAGGATTCCTATATACCCAAAGCACCGATCGCTTATGGCGAAAGAACCGCCAGTCCAACTCTGGCAGCTCGTGCGTCGGTCGCGACATCAACCGGAACTGGGCCTACCAGTGGAATGTTCCTGGGGGCGCCTCTACCAATCCTTGTGCCGAAGACTACAAAGGTGCCGCTGCTGGCGATTCGGTTGAGTTCAAGGCCCTCTCTGCCTACATCCAGAAGATCAAGACGGCTCAGGGTCTCAAGCTCTACATTGACTACCACTCCTACTCTCAACTTTTCATGACGCGTGAGTCTTTCCAGTGTCACTTCTATGGCAATGACTTGCAGAATTATACTGACCATGGCATGCTTGTAGCCTATGGATACTCTTGCACGGCCGTCGCGCCCAACAACAACGATCTGCAATCACTGGCCAAGGGCGCCGTTGCTGCTATTCGTGCGGTCCACGGCACCTCGTTTGAATACGGCCCCATCTGCTCGACCATCTATCAAGCCACTGGCTCCAGTGTAGATTATGTGAACGATGTTATCAAGGCGGATTACACTTTCACATCCGAGCTCAGAGACACGGGCCGATACGGCTTTGTCCTCCCGGCGGACCAGATCTTGCCCAGCGGCGAGGAGGCATACGCAGGCTTCAAGTACTTGCTGCAGAACATGAAGTGAGCATCGACGAGTGGTGGATGAACTATGCAGCAAGAAGAGAATGAAAGAGCTGTGTCAAACTTCGACCCTACGGGTTCATCTCATCGCTGCGGATATGATGCGTCGATTGTGTAATACTTCGTATAGTCTCCATTATCACCCTGGCCGGAAAGTTCCACGTCTTATAACGAGTCAATCTCCGCGTCTGTCATGCAAGTTCTTATATGTGTTTGCTCTCCTTCTCTTGCTCTCATTCAACGTCTCATTCAAACTGGGGATGCTGATCATTCATCCCCTCAACTTGTGGAACCATGGCGGGCATTGAGATGCCTCCGAAGCCTAGGCTCAAAGCTGCAAGTTCAAGCCCGCTCCCCCATCCATGGATAGCCGAACCTCGGTCCCCGCATTCCTCGATCCCCTCAAGCCAAATGACGAAACACCAGAGTTGAATCTTAGTAGAGACCATAATCTTATCCAGTGTTATCTCGTTGTGAGCGTCGCGGCAGTCTTGAGGTCTGAAATCTGTCTTGTGAAGATTGCAATTGCCCCTCATCCAGGATTGTGTTCAACTGAGCGTCACCATGGCTGGCCGGCTGTCGATTGCGATAGTACTGCTGGCCGTGTTACTCGGCTATGTGTACAATGCCTACGTGCAACGGTTCATCCGGGTCGCTGGCGTATTTCGAGAGCCTGGGAGCACTGAATTGGCTCCTGGAGAGTTTGTGGTGGTCAATGGCACGATAAACTGCGAGGATTTGCATCTCCATGAACCAAGCGGCCTCCTCTTCACTGCCTGCGAAGATGATGTCGCCAGTCGCCGCAAATGGTTTCCCCCAATTGAACACTTCTTCAACCCATCGACGGAGAGGATGAAAGGAAAGCTTGAAGTTATTGATCCCAAGGTAAGAATGCTGTTGCTGGACGCGAAAGAGCGGTGGGCATGCTCTATAATCATGCGCTCGATGTGTTGACGCTCTGAGGTAGACGTTCGAAGCAAAGGTCCTAGAACTGGAAGGTTTCAGCGGCCCCTTTGTGACGCATGGCATCGACGTTATTGATGATCCCGAAAAGCCACAAGGCGAGGCAGTTTACATCTTTGCCGTCAACCACAAGCCCAACCCGGAGCACTATGGTGAGAACGGCGACGCAAACGCCCCCAAGTCGCACTCAGTTGTAGAACTCTTTCACCATGTCATTGGCTCCAAGACGGCACGACACATCCGCACAATATGGCATCCCCTCATGGTGACGCCGAACGACATCGTTGCCGAGTCGCCAACGTCCTTTTTCGTAACGAATGACCACTTTTACACGGAGGGCTTGCTAAGGGCCATCGAGGACGTGGTGCCTGCGGCCAAATGGACAAATGTCGTCCACATCAGGCTGGAAAACCTGGGGTTGGCTCCGGATGGAGGTGGTGGTGACAGCGCAGGCGTCCATGCGTCGATTGCACTGGAGAAGCTGCATAACCTCAACGGGCTGGGCCACGGCAGAGGCGGCCAGGACGAGATATTGGTGACGGGGTGCGTCGACGGGCTGTTGCACGTGGGCGAAATCCGGGGGAAGAAGGAGAGTGACGAGAAGGTCATCCGGGTGAAGGAGGTTGTCGAGTTTGATTCGCCCATTGACAATCCGAGCTACTTTCGGGATCCGTATGCGAACGGTACGTTTGACGCAAGCGGATTTGTTTCCACTGGACCGACGAGAGGGATCGATTTCTTTGAGAACAAGGGCAAAGAGTCCGTTCTAGACCCCGTCATGGTGTGGAAGGCCACTCCCAGGTCCGGCAAAAAAGAAAGGGACGGCAGAGGTGAACAAGATGGTACTGTAGCCGGCAGTGGGAAGAATTGGGATGTCAGTCTCCTGTTTCAGGACGACGGGCGGAGACTCCGAACTTCGAGTGCTTCCGTTTTGGTGGCCATTGACCCAAAAGAAGAGGGAGGCAGACGCCGGGCGTGGCTGTTTGTGACGGGTTATCAGGCTTCGAACGTCATTGCCGTCAAGGTTGATCTGTGAGGCGAGAGTCGGGATGATTTGTGTCTTTCGTTTCTGTTCTCCTTCTTTTCAGTCAAGCGATGTACATGGTGACGGAGCGGATGTATGGCGCCAGACGTTCATCTCATCTTGGATGGAATGGAACGCCAGGTCGTGTCAAGCCAGTTGCTGCAATATACAGCCAGACATTTACGGAGTATTCTGTCGTGTCACCTAAAACCCCGGATACCATGAGATGAGCTGCATGCGATGCTTATTCTCTCGCCGGGGGTCGCATTCATTTTGACTGCCAGGTACAGCAGCATCAGCGTCCATAATAGGCAGCCAGCATGATTCATCAGACGGAGTAAGCAGTCCCTCGAGTGGGAAGCTTCTGTTGAAATCGTAAGTAAGCTGCTGCTTTATATAGCAGCGTCGCATTATCTTGCAATGGGGCCTATGCTACTTGGACGAGAGTGCAAGGATGGAGATCTTGGTCGGCTAGATCCATGTTTCCGCGCCGAGAGTCATGGTCGAGCATTGCTCTATCAAGAAAGAGCAGCAGTACTATCTTTGGACAGATACCAGCGTCAAACTCCGCCAACGATACGAAGTAGATACGAGATGCTGTCGCCAATGTCTCGCGCAGAATCAATGCCAGAAAGATAGCCAAAAGCAGAGTAGACCATCATGACAACTGGCGGTATCACCGAATGGCCGAGCAGCAACCACCCCAATGACACCCTCCACCAGGGGAGTCTTATCGATCTGCGGCATTTGGACGCCCACCACCCCCATGCGTGGCATTTATCAGCCTACCTTAATTCAAAGGGCAGAAATGTGAATGGATGGCTAAACTGCCGCCGCGTTGTAGCCCCCCGGCTGCTCGTCAGGAAAGACTTTGCGCCTGGCATTTTGCCGGGCCGAAATAAGCTTCACGATGGTCGTTTGAGCGTAGCATCGTGGCAAGGATGTAAAGCATCGTCGAGGCCTGCCGCCGACATTGAACCGGCACTTTGATGCTGATCCAACGAAGGTTGACCATCCTTGAACTTCTAGGCTAATGTTACTCTCAGAGATTGGATTGGCAGCCCGTCAATTTGCCCTTGGAATTGCAATATGGAATACATCACACGAAGTGATGCTGTCTGCAGATGTGTCTGTCTGTCCCTCCTCGTCAAGAACCGCCTCCATCTCCCCTCTCGTTCCTGGGCAATCTCGTCCCCCAGCAAAGCCCGCAGCCAGAGACACGGCCTTCGGCTCAATAGAAACATTTCCATCTCCTTGCAGCGGCCCCAAATGGACAAACAAAATGCATCTTTGTTGGGTCGAATGATTATAAATGGCGTGCTAATCGAGAGGGCAGCAAAGCTCGAGGTTTTTTGTGGCTCTCTGTGGATTCGCCCACCACGGAAACATGAACCTTTTCCACCTCCCCTACCCTCTCACGTTAAAAATATACCCCGATCCAAGACCCGGCAGGCCAATCAGGGGAGCTAACTGGAGCGAAAACAGGAGCCCTCATAGAACAAAGTACTTTTGGTGACGGGCGGTGGCTTGCGAAAATTTTTATCTGATCATCTTATCAATCCATCTAATCTCCAAGCAGGCATCGTCACTCCACCATCCCTGGCTTTGTCTGCAGTTCTACCCACTTAGTTTACCTTAGGTCGTGATAGCAGACTGGCGAACTCGGCCGTCTCCCGGTGTTGGTACAGTTCGTGAGCCGTTCGAGTCCCAAGAATTGGTGCTTGTGCGTGAGAGGAAACGACTGATGGCCTGCCTCGACCCCTTGGGCTTTTGCATATTACTCTCAGCACAGATCACCGTTACATTGCACTCTACCACTCTTAAATTTGTCTCTATCGGTTCTTGATGAATATCGTAACACTCCCCTTAAGTCAGGTTGGGGAGGTGTGTCGATTGGCTTTCTCGTACGGTACACTGGACACATAGTACCACCTCATGCCTGCCTAGGCTCATCAGCATTACATGAAGCATCCATGATCCCTCCCCTCCCCCCCTCTCCACATCCAGAACTGGGAACCGCCAGGCTCCGCAGCCCCGTTTCACGCATGATTGGGAAGCTGTCAAGGGCAATACATATCTGACAATTCCCACAAATGTTTCCCTTTCGGCTGTTGAGAGATCTGAAGCTAGAACAAACCCCTACCATCTCCAGCCCAGCCCTAGAACAACGTTGTCCCGAATGCCGACTCCGATGTCTCTCCCGACTGGACTCTGTGACGTTTGAGTCGTGACAAGACGGTTAGTTCGCCCGAAAATGTGGACTGGTTTCCCACGAGAAGGGACAGTCTTCCGCAGCAGGCCGACTGGCTGGGCGCTCTGATATATGATTTCTTTGTGGAGAGATGGAAGAGAAGGAACAGGAACCACGGCCACGCTATCGCCATCCTCGGATGACGGCCGATTAACTCTTTTGCCATGAGCAGGCCGTTGTGGATACACCTTGTTTTTTTGCTGAACCATGGCATGGAAGGCCTCGAACTTTTCGGGTCGGGCATATATATCATCAAACTCTCCGGGTTCTCGCTCTGCTCATTCGGCATGTCAGCTACTCTCCAAAGCACACCGTAAGCTGCTCCCAAAGAGGCCCAAGATAGCAAGATGTTGTCACGGCTCTCCTACCTCGTATGCCTCCTTCTTGTTGCTTGTGCCAATGCGGCCAAGCCCCTGGGCCACGAGGTCTGCGGAGCCTCTTGTTACTACACCTTCGCCAAGACCAAGTTCGCCTCCGATAACGTGACGGAGCAGACGCTCTGCACGCATCCCCTGAGGATTACTTCGACGTACTTGTGTTTGTGGGAGCACTGCGAGGAACAGGACCTCGTGCCGGGCATCAACTGGTGGGCTGCCACGTGCAAGAAGTCCTCTAAGCTGGTCAACCTCGAGGCATATGAGAGCACAGTCGCCAATGTCACGCAGGAGTACATTGACAGTCTTCCTACCGTCGAGCAGACGCAGAAGACGGTGGTGGACGTTGTGTCGAGGCCCTCGGATGCCAACTGGAACATTGCTCATCGGAGTGTCAACACGTACTACACCAACATTGTATACCACCAAAAGCTCCGGTTGGTTGGCCTCATCATCAAACACCTTCTCTTCTCTAGGTCTCTCTTGTCTGACGAGCGTTCTTTTATAGATGGATTCCGTACGGCTACTGGGGATTAGTGCTGG
Source organism: Trichoderma citrinoviride (assembly GCF_003025115.1). NCBI lineage: Eukaryota > Fungi > Ascomycota > Sordariomycetes > Hypocreales > Hypocreaceae > Trichoderma > Trichoderma citrinoviride. Next base: position 83,351 of record NW_020194725.1, on the reverse strand, counting down.
GTCTGGCCACAATCAGCCACCTTTATGCACTTCTCCCGGTGAAGCGTTCCAGTCAACCCGTGCGAAAGACCGATGCGGGAGCCAAAGTAAAGGGCTGGTTCCACCGCAACCTCATGATGGCTCCTACGTTCTCATATCACCATCACCAGCCCTTGGGATGGTTCACGATTCCTCTCCGTCTGCAGTCCCTGGTCATTGCTGGCTACGTCATTATCCAGATCTTTATGTTGGCATTCCACTACCCTGTCTTTCACAACAACATTTAGTAGGCGTTGACCATCTTTCTGTCTGATGATACTTGTTCTAACGCTCTATAATAGCTACAAAACAATCCCGGGACAGGTCTGCCGGATCCTCGCCGATCGACTTGGTATCTTCATGACGGCCGAGCTCCCGTTCATTTTCCTCTTCAGTGGAAGAGCCAACATCCTCATCTACGCCACTGGATGGAGCTACAGGACTTTCAGCCTCTTCCACCGCTGGCTCGCCATGACCCTGGTCGTAGAGGGTATCATCCACGGCGTTGTGTTTTCGGCCTATTACGTCAATGGTAAGGGCACCCTTTTAGACAATATCAAATAGTCGCCAGTGCTGATATGGTGAAAAAAGAACAAGGATGGGAGGGCTACCGCGAAGAGCTGAAAGAAGACTTGGTATTCCGCTACGGCATCACTGTAAGCCATCACCTTATGACTAGACCTTTTCTTGCAGCACGCTTACACAGACACAGATGCTCACCGCATTGGGCCTCTCAGCGCTGTTTGCTTTTGCTCCTATACGCAACCGAGTCTACGAGTTCTTCAAGGCTACTCACGTCGCTTTGACGGCCGTCTTCCTTGCTTGCCTGTACCAGTAAGCAGTCTGTCTTGATCCATCAGGTATCTATCTACGTCTACTTACATCTACATCAGACACGTCAAAGGCCAGTTCAAGGGTATGTACCTCGTCTGGGTGTGGGCATGTGTTGGTCTCTGGGCCGGCGACCACTTTCTCCGCATTCTGCGAGTCCTCGCCATAAACTACAAGACGCTCCTCGGCAAAGGCTCTCTCGCACTGGCCAGCTACAGCGAAGAGACTGGCATGATTCGTCTTCAGGTCAAGCCTTCCATCAACTGCAGCCGCCAGACGCCCGGAACTTACTACTTCGTCTACTTCCCCGGCATGCGCTTCTGGGAGTCTCACCCCTTCACCCTGGCCGGACGGTCCAAGCAGGTCGAGGATGTTTCTGTTTACGGCAGCAGCAGCGACCAGCCTACCGAGAAGAAGACGGGCACTCAGTCTCCACATGTGACAGAGTTGGCGTCCGAGTCCGGGTCCGGTGACAGCTACATGACCTTTATGATCCGTCCCCGCGATGGAATGACCCGAAGACTGCGAGACAAGCTCGTCAGCAAGAGCGAGTCCGGCCCTCTTCGCGTGCGAGTCCTGCTCGAAGGTCCATATGGCACGCCTGCTCGTCTCGACCACTTCGACGACGTTCTGTTCATTGCTGGTGGTAGCGGAATCACCACCGTGCTTCCCTATCTCCGCATGTTCTTCGAGGACCAGAAGCAGTCCCAGTCACCTCCCCCCAACGTCCGTCTTGTCTGGGTCGTTCGACACGAGGGCTTCGTCCGGGATGTTCTCGCCAACGACCTTCGCGCCATTGAAGGAGCATCGAAGCTGAACATGGAGTTTTACATCACGTCCGAAAGCTCAGCCAGCTCCACGCCCAAGACGGAAGAAGCAGGAAACAGCATACACGATCCCCGATTCAAGAAGATGCGGCCTGACATCCACACCGCGGTGGATGACTTTGTCACTCAGTCGCAGGGCAAGACGGCCGTCTTTGTGTGCGGTCCGGCCGAGATTGCCGATACGACGAGGCAGGCTGTCATTACGCAGACGAGGAAGGTTCACATTGATGTTGAACTGTTTGAGGAAATGTTTGTTTGGTAAAAAAAAAAAACTTCTTGTTGGTGATGGGCTTCAAAGCGGGACTTTGCGGTTGGTTTGGCGTACGGATTCTTTTGTGAGGCGTAAAAAGTGCTTTGGAGGATATACTCACTGTGTAAATGGTCATGATATATGCATTTCCAATTCTGGGAAAGGAAAATATTGCCAACAGCGCTTGGTTGACTTTTGTCTATATGTCTCCTGTCTGGCATCGGTTGAAATGGTGTATGAGCTCTAGTCGCGCCTTGCAATCGCAATCTCTGATCTCAGGTGGCACTGCGTATCGAGTAATAATATTCGTTGCTACACTATCCAACCATCTCAACTAAACATCATCCCCAAAATTCCACCGTCAAACCGCGGCACATAAGACCTCTTCGCCGGAGCAGCCGCATGAGCCTCGCTGCTACTATTATAAGGACTCAAACTCGGCGGCAGATCCTCCACCTTCGTACCCCATGAACTCTCCGTCTCACCCAGCGTCAGCACAAGCTCCTTTCCTTCCGTGAAAAAGCTATGATCGATCCAGTTCTTGGTGTAAGGCTCGCCATCCAAAGTAGCGTTCTGGATATACACGTTCTTGTAAGTAGGATCAAAATTGACATTGCGAATGGTCGCCGTCTTGCCCGTGACGGGACTCTTGATGCTGACGCTCTCGAAAAAGGGCGGGATGATGAGATAGACGTCTTGCCCTGGATTGGGAAACAGGCCCATCATGGAAAAGGCGACGAAGCTGCCCATGGCGCCGCTGTCGTCGTTGCCTGGTAGGCCGTCCGGTGTAGGGGCGAAGTACTTGGGGATGTAGAAGTGGCTGCGCTCGGCGGACAAGGCCGGTCGGCCGGCGTAATGGTACTGGAACACGGTGAGGAAACTTGGTTCGTTGCCAATACTGGGATATGGTTAGTAGTTGCATGTCAAAGAAAGGCCCCTGATGAAACACTTACTATGTAATCTGTTGATCGTGCATGTATGAGAGACGGTCGACAAAAGAATCAGGGCCGCCATAGAGGTCGAGCAGGCTAGCTTGGTCGTGCGGAACAAAGCTGTAAAGGAACTGAGTCAGTATGACGGTTCAGACGTAAGAATCAGGGGAGTGTGCGTGAACTCACAAGCCATATTCCCAGGTGCTGCTCTCGAATGTCTCAGCGCCAGAGTTCTGCAGCGAGCAGATGCTCTGGGAATCCAGATTGCTGCACATCAAAGGATCCTGCGTGAACCACGTCTCATTCAGAAACTTGGCTTGGAAGAACCCCTTGAACCCGGTATCGGTGCCGTTCGAGAAAAAGGAAGTCTGGTCAGCCTTGAACAGATTCCGCCAATTGCCGCTGGATTCAATATATTTCTCCTGATCATCTTTCTTGCCCAATCCTCCCGCAATCTGGGAAATGGCAAAGTCATTGTAGCTATACTCAAGCGTCCGACTGATACTGCGGGTCATGGTTCCGAAGCCCTTGTAGTCAAAATCTTGGACGGGGACATAGCCTAGCTTCTTCCACGAGTCAATGCCTCCCCTGCCGGCTGTGGACCATGCATAGGGCTCGACTTCAGCGTCTTTGACGACCGCCTCGTAGCCCTTCTCCCAGTCGATGCCGTCTTTGAGGCCCTTGAGGTAGGCATCTGCCAACACATTGTCTGCGTTCGACCCTCCCTGCGTGTATCCCGGACAGAGACTCATACGGCAATCAGGCAGCCAGCCGACATTCTCGTAGATCGATATCAGCGACCGAATCTGCTCTGTAAGAGTCGTCGGATCTAGGATAGTCAGGAACGGCATCTGTGACCGGAACAAGTCCCAGATACAGTAAAACGAATCATAGTACGGCTCGCCGTCATCCCAGAGAGGATTCTCGCCCGTGTAGTTCTGGGGATTGACCATGGTGCGGTAGATGCCCGAGTAAAACGACTTGATATAGTCGTCGCTGACGCCTTCACCTGCTTCAATGGTAATCGGGGACAGCTTCTCTCGCCAGATATCGGCGGCGTCACTCGCGTACTTGTCGACATCCCACTCCGCAATCTCCTTCTCCGCGTTGGAGCATGCCTGGGCACTGCTGATGAAGCTGACGCCCGTCCGAGCATAGATGGGGTTTTCCGCGCTGGCAAAGCGGATGAAGGCGCCACCTGGCAAGGGGTAGCCATTGATAGATCGTGAGATGGTCAAATCCTTGACATCGGCACTGGCGCGTGAGTTGACAAAGATGCCATTGTCATAGATGTCAGCGCCTGAGAAGTCGGTGCAAAAGTACAGCTTATACGTGCCAGTGCCGAAGCTGGGAACGAACACAGCATTGCCCGTAAAGCGGCCAGTCTCTCCGTCAACACTCACGGTGCCGTTGTCCTGCCGCGAATTTGACAGATCCGTCAGATCCTGCAGGATAAGCGGCTTGTCATTAGGGCTTGCGTCAGGGAATGTGAACTTGAACAGCGCCGCATGTTGCGAAGTTGTCATCTCGACCTTGGGCCCGCTGTTGAGCGTTATGCCAAAGTATCCCGGCTTCGCAACGACGCTCTCGTTAGAGAACGCGCCGAACTTGACACGATCATTCTTCGGGAACGAGCACCCGTCCACCTCGCCGCCGGGACACGACGTATACGGGAACAGCGGGAAGTTGCCCAAAGACGGCGAGCCTCCAGTGCCGGAGTCGTGCATGACGCTGAAGCCGGTGACGGACGAGCCGTCCAGGGTGAAGCCGCCTTGGTTGCTGCCGCTGTTGGTATCGGCTACGGCCTTGGCCATGCCGTACGGAAGAGTGGCTCCGGGGAAGACATTGCCGCCGTTGCTGCTGCCGATGAGCAGGTCGACATATGTCAAGGGGTCAAAGGAGGCGGCCCGGACTTTTGCGGTGGCAGCCAGTCCGTAGAATAGGCTTGCTGCCCTGACAGCTCCGTTGAGCTTTGCCATGTTCTCACAGCCTCTTGTTGTTTGGGCAACAAACAGAAGAGAAGAAGTAGACGAAGAGTATTCAACCCCATGAAGGGTGCCGTCGCAACTCCATATGTATCTCCATTATCCCTCACCAACGCCCGCAACTCCCCAGATTGCTCAGCAACCGTCTCTCTCACTTTCCTGCGTTACATCGCCCGCGTCTGATCACAAGGACTCACCAGCCGTCGGGTCAACAATTCTTTGAAAGATGCATTCCGGACGTCATGTACCGCACCGGCATTCTGTGCCTTGAGACATTTTGCCATTGGTTGTGATGAGCATGTCTCGGACCAAGAGGGGGAGGTGCATTGCCCAGTTTGTCGAATGCCGGCTTATATTGCGTACCCCTGGATAAATGGCTGCAACCCTGCCGCAGCGCGTTGGTTGCACGCTTTCCTCCCCCTCTTTGTCTCCGAAAGGCGATGAACATGAATGCTCCCCATGATTGGCGGGGCTCAATCAAGATATCTCAGATCTGGATCTGTGACAATACGAGACGTTCATCAGCTTCGTATGATTGTATCGTCATCTCATATCGAAGGTTTCAAGTCGTCTATGACCATGAGTCCGTTTACTTGTGGTCACATAAGCTAGAAACCGGCTATTAGCGTCTATGCAGAGCAACAGTAACGTATGGCGACAGATTGCAGGTGGTGAGAGGATGTTCCATGGACACGGTGGAGTTCTTGTCCTCCAAAACTATCCGCATCTTCCACTGGCGATAACGAACTGCCCGATTCATCTCAAGCGCCGTGAAATGATCGGAACGCGGAGTATCGCGTGAGGAAGCGGGGGAAGTTCTATGCTCAGACTTCTGTGAGAGTTGAGTCACATGCTGTGGAAAGGTAGCATTTCTTATCGTGACCGGGAATAGTCTCAGCAGTTGGACAGACTTTGGGGATGCCGAGCCGGATGCGAACAAGGAGGTGACACCCGACTTGTGGCCCGATATCTATTTCACTCCGTGCTAAGGCCTGAAAAGAGCAGTGTCATGAAGATCCCAGTAGTGATTGGCAACGTCGTATTATTAACCCCGCCCCCCATATGACATCCATGCAGGCACCTTTGTGATGCTCCTAGTAGAGGTCAATGGAAGGATTGTTGAGATTCCACCTGGATGAACATCTAGTGAAGATAGTCCACAGCTTAGGACTTGTTCGAAGCCGAGATGACAACCAACTCACGATTGGTTAAGGTCATATAATATAGCATTGAGCAACTTGTATTACATTAATTCATCATCCTCCACTGTTCTCGCAAGCCTTTTCAACTGTATCTAAGACCCAAGATCATACTTGGTACCACGAAGAGCCTTGGCCGGCCCATTGCCGAGATTCACCTCAGCCAGATCCGTGAAGCCATACGGCTTTCCAGTCCGCCACAGGTAGAAACGAAAGCCAAATATAGACAGGGCAACCACCGGCAGCGTCACATAGGACGCAAAAAAGCTCGACACTGAGAATGTGTGGATAAAGGCCTGGAAGCCATTGAAGAATAGAATGATGGTAAATGCAAAGATGCAGACCCACGCCATGTATGGCTGGAACCATCCCCGGAGATCGAGGTTCTTTCTGTCAATGTTCTGGATCTGGAGGGCACGATGGAACCTGACGAAGCAGATGCAGATGGAGATCCAAGCGATCAAGCTGCTCAGGGCTAAAGGCGGAACTGTCAGTGAAAGCGCCGAGAAACGTTTTAGACAAGGTAAGCTTACCCGACAGGTTAGAGAGCCAGATGAAGGCTTGGGCTGAACCGTTGGAAACAGAGAGGAAAGCCAGCAGGCCGAAGCAGAAAGAGACGACAACGCCGTAAAAGGGCGTGCCAAAGCGGCTCGTCTTGAGAAAGCACTTGGGCATAGATCCTGAGCGGAGGAAATCAGTATTTCGCCGACACAGAAGGATTGCATACTGTAGGAACAATGGCCTTCTTACTTTGACGAGACAGAGCGAGCAAGGTTCTGGCCACAGCAAAGATGTTTTCATTGCATGATGAGAGTGCAGACGTCATGACCACAGCATTAATCACGCTGGGGAGGACCTTGACACCAGTCTGCTGGCAGATGACCACAAAGGGCGATGAAGCAGCAGTCGAGCCACCCTTTGAGACGGCGGCGATGAGATCTTTCGAGCTTTGGCTGACATTGAGCGAGATCATCAAGACAGTAAGGAGGTACAGTCCAACTACAAGACAAGTAGGTCAATACCAATGTACCCCTTCTGGAGCAGATTCTCTTCCACTTACCGATGCGGTAAAAGACGGTTCGGACAGCCCGTCTCATCGTCTTCCTGGGATTGTGCGCCTCACCGGCCAACACGCTGATACCCTCGATACCACCAAACGCAAAGGCAGCTTGCGTGAGGACCTTCCAGAATCCAAGGAAGCGAGCGAGCGATACTGGCGACAAGCTTGCAAACGTGTCGTTGAACGGCTCCTCCCTCCAATAGCGGCCACCGGTGTACACGCCATTGATACCGCCGACATCGGCAATCAATCCGAACAGAATGAGGGCAACAAGCATCAGCACCTTGATGCAAGCAAACACGAACTCGACCTCGCCAAAGTACTTGACGCCGAGGAGGTTGATGCCGATGCTGAGGACCAGAAAGGCCGCGATGTAGGCTGAGACGTGAGATGAGGCGTCATCCCAGTAGCTGATCATGACGGCCGCGGCGGTGATCTCTGATGGGATGGCCAGGCCGGTCTGGAGGATGTAGTTGATGCCCATGGCGAATCCTGCTTCGGGAGCGATGTACTTGTTGCCCATTTCGATGAAGCCGCCAATGTTTGGCGCGAAGACGGTCCTGTAGAGTCATTCTTTAGCAGTTTTCCAGTGAGAGAGGTTGTTCGTGATGGAACTCACATCTCTCCTAGGCAGTACATCATCATGCCCACCAGGCATCCAACAATTGCATATCCAAGGAAGAAACCCACAGGGCCACCATTCACCAAAGCAGCACCAGATCCTAGAAAGAGGCCGGTACCAATAGTACCGGCAACGGCAATCATGGACACTTGGCGAGGTTTCTATGGGCAAGAGACTCCGTCAGTCACAATAATGCTCTCTTTTGCTCGCTAGCCTCCATCGACTTACAAGATCACGCTTCGTGCCAAACTCTCCCTTGTGAGTATTCTCGGCCTCATTCTGGACATCCGGGTCTGCGTAGTCCTCAAGCACGCCGCCCGCCACTCCGGCACGGAACGAAGACACGGACTGCAGACCCCCCTCGTCCTTTTCGTTGAACTCCTGCTTGCCCATGGTGACGATCTTCGCGAGGGATCGGGATCGGATCTGTTCGGGGCCGGGATCCGTCTTTATTTCTCTGTAGCTTCGAAAGATTCTACCAATGCTCAGTTGGATGGCTCCGGAATGCCGTCTCTTTCCCAGCAAAGACAAATGGATGGGCGTCTTCAGAGGCCAGGAGAGGTAGGGATGGCACACACACCACTTCGATGTGATGGTATTCAGACAAAGAGCCGTGGTTAGTGCCAGGGAAAGCTGCTATCACAGGGTTGCATTCGGAAGCAGGAAGCATGGCATGGTCCCTTGTTCCTTTTTAATGCCTGTGTACGCAATATCAAGGAAGGTCAATCAGCCTCTGCTGAGGATCTGAAAGCTACGGTGGGGGGTCGCTGAGTGATGGATGACAGACGAAGATATCCTCCCCCACACCGCACTCGTCAACAAGGGAAAGCGAGCGAGGTGAAGGAATAGAGGGGAAGAGAGGCAGCGAGATGCTTGTACTACCGAGAGCCAGGCGTGGAGACTTGACCGATAGCCTGGCCGCGGATAACATGGCAATAATTGGCGAGCTGGAATGCCGGATCCTTCCCATCTTTCTGGGCTTATCGAGCCCAAGTTGTGGGGAAGAGCAAGCCTCCTGGACAATGGCGAGAAAGTCGGTGGTCTGTTCGTGGGGGCCTCGTCAGCTCAGGTAGCGAGGGAGAGGGTTGGCCGGCTTTGGGAGCTTGGGGGGTTAGACGGGGGCACTTCTCTCGATGCCTTCTCCTCCCCCGCATTCTGAAGCTTCTTCTGTGGGGTCAACGAGGCATGGATGATAGCTGTTGTCACTAGTATCGTATCGACTGTAGGGCCATCTCTCTCGTGGATGATGGTGTTATCTGCAGACTCTTGGAGTTCGTACCGGGGAGAGAGGCGCTTGGGAGACTTATTAGAACACTCATCCCCCACGTAATGGGGTTCAATAGGCTACTCTTCCTCACAACTGATCTTGAAAAGACGGTGGTTTGCAATCATCTCCCTCGCACAGTGTCGCCACGCTCAATGGCTTCAAACTAGACGACGAGCCAAGCGTCGAAGTCGTCGCTCAATGGTTCGCAAAGACACAAAACCGCGGCGACACAACTTGCTCTCCCTCGTAGGCTGCCGTCCCTTGCGCCGTCGGGTGTTCATCCCTGCGGCTCATGAGTCCAGATTGGCAAGGGTTCGGCTCGTACTTGATAAGAGATTCCTGTCGCTAGCGAAGCTATGTGGAGCGTCGTTTGCGTACTATTCAGAGTACGGAATATCGGGTATGGAATCAATAATCAGATTGTTTGTGCATATCTATCTTGCTGGTACGAATCAAGCACCTTATACTGCACACGGCAGCCAAACCCTTGCTATCGTGCCACTTTGAGAAATCACATCTGCGGGCATATTACTATCAGTAAACAACCCATATCGAGCATGCTTCAGCTCCTTCGTCGAAGCATACAGGCTATGAACTCGAGAATTGGCCATTTGCTCTGAGCTATCGTTAACAAGCGAACTACTTCACGTCAGTCAAAACTCACTCGCCTCCTTTCAAGCCTCGATAACAGTCGACCCAATGGCAATGTCCAAACGCCAATGAGTGTGCTGACACGGAACAACCGAGCCGTCATAGGTAGTCTTTGCACCACGTGTGAAGTGCCATATTTGCTTGTTTCTAGAAGCCCGTACACATGCAGACCATTTATCTGTTATGTCACAGCTTCCGCTCCTAATCTAGCCATCTCCTCACTAATGTTGCGCCACCAAAGCCGAGACGATGCGGAGGCTGAATCATAAGACCCCCACCGAACTGCTGGACCTGAATAGTATAACTATCAAGCTGAAGAGGTGGTTTAGACATGCAGTCGATGCCTAGAAGATGCGGTATATGCGAAATGCCCACGTGCTTCATGCCGGATCTGCCATTACTGAGTACAGTATATCTATCTTTTTGCATGAGGCAGTGCCTATGAATCGTCAAAGGAGCCTCCTAATTTCGTCTAGACGCTCAAGATTCGTGGGTTGACGGGGGCTGGGTTCAATGTCTCACTGCGCTATTGGTGCCCCCTCCAGCTTCTCTTTCATCAGCGTGGATTGATACCTGAAAGAAACAGTTTCTCCTCGCCCTGGTGTCGGAGGATGATTGCCCACGTCAAGCGTCTTTAACCCCCGTCACAGATGTGAGCCAGAATCATGAGAGACTGGATGTTTTCTGGAGACGTTCCCAAGAGATCGGATTCAGTTTCCTGAACACCGAATCAAACTGCACAATCTTCGACTCCCACTTGCCATCTCCCTTATACTGCCTGCCAAACAAGGTTGCCTTTCCATTCGTATAGTCGGGCAGCGCTACGTTGACATTGTTCAGTCTCTGTGACGCCGGGACGACGGGCAAAGCGTCCGCCACAGACGGCTCTGGCAACTTGCAACTCGGCACGATGTTCCATCCGTCAAATATGCCTTCTTCTTCGATTCCGATGAGCGAGTAACCCATATTGATCACTGTGAACCCGTCCCAGGCGCCTTCACGGTGCGGAACATCCTTTAGTAGCTCGAGAACCATCCTCCGAAGATTCGGCTGACGGCACTTTGCCAGTGCATAATAGAGCGGCGGGATGAAGCCCATGTCGACGGTGACGTTGATGTCCGGCTTGGTAGCGCCTCGCTTCCCATACAATCTCCTGAGGGCTGCACGCATCATATCCCACAGGTCGTGCGACTGCTTGAGCAGCAGCGAGAAATCCGGTAGGTGGCGGTCATATATCATCTCGTCCGTCCCGCGCAACGAGGTAGCTGTCATGATCCTCGTCATGGTATGATAGAGGAGCAACATCGGTATGGCAAACTTGGTACGAACGTCGGCTCCAGCGACCAATGCCTCGCGACTTGCGTCCATGGCACGAAGCCAGCTCATCAGCGCCGCCTCGAGACGTCGCTGGTTCTCGTACAGCAGTTCCGGGATGGGCTGCTGTTCCAGAACCAGACGGCTGGCTTGCTCTCCGAGGACATGCGACCCATTGATCAGAGTATCCAGATGCTGCCGCGCCTCTCTCAGGGATGGAAAAGATGGCGGTATGTCGTATGTCTTTAACGTCTCTGAACTTTCGCCCACAAACAGCAGATACGAAGAGACGTGGCCAAACAGCGCAATCTGCACGTTGAGCCGCGAAAAGACCTCGACAAGAGTGTCTTCTATTGATTCTGCGTGTGATCGTATGATAATGTCGCCGTCAGAGGCAATGACCCCATCACGCCTCTGAATCTCGCGGAGAAGGCGGAGACCGCTGCTGAGATGCGCATGTCCTGCTGTGAAGCCCCCTCTGAGCAACTCAATGCAGACAAACAGCATGCACGTGATGAGACACACACGAAGCGCCTCTTTGTCAGAACGCTTCAAGCTCTGTCGTAAATGCCGAATCGCCTCGTTGTACTCGGTCAACGAGATGCGCTCTTCGTTCTTATGTGCGGCCCCCAACGCCGTGACAGCATGCAGGACAGCCGGTTCCTGCTCACTCGCCTGCAGAACCAGAGAGTCCCAGAAGCCGGATTCGAACAGGCCGGGAAGCTTAGTGGTGGTGTATCTCCGAAAATACTCATAGCCGAGACTTGCGGGCTGACCGGCGATGGAGCGCCTCTGCGACATGACGACAACCGTCCGCAGGGTCTGCGTCGGCTTGACGCGAACCATAGAGGTTGAAGAAGCAGACATGGCCTTGTCGGGGTTTCCGTAGGCGTTGTTGCCGCCGCCCCAGATGCCGTAGCCGTCGCAGACGCGGCCAGTTGAGAGGCATCGTTGGCACGCTGGTCGTCCCTCGTCACACTTGACTCGCCGCTTTCTGCTCTCTTTGGGTTAGTGGCATGTAGGACCATATATCGGAATGTTCATCACATGTCCATCATATCGTGCTGGGGAACTCCATGTACATACTTGCAAGTCTGGCACCCGGTCTTGACCCTCCGGCGCCCGGTCTTGGCTGGAGGATCCTGTGAGATACTATCAAGGTTTCTCATCTTACCACTAGACTATCCAAGGGACGGAGATACACAGATGTTCCAGTGATAATCTTTCAATTTGGGACTTGAGAAAGACATAGTAGATCGCTGCTCGAGATGAGTAGGTGGGAGTCGAATATGAGGCTCCTCCAGATATCCCGACTCTCATCTGGTGTGGAGCCACCGTCCCGGCTTATTCGTGATGAGAATTCCGGATCTAGTCGATGGAGTTGGCAAATGCTTCGGTCACGTTATTGGCTTGCTCGGAAAGTCTGGTGAGTGATTGGCTGGAGTGGGATGGAGCAGTGGCCGTGTCAAGTCAGCTCAGGGGACAGTACAAAGACGGGGACCAGAGTCAGCATGGCTTTATCACAAAAAGAATCACAAACATGTTTGAAGTATGTATCCCATCTGTCTATATCTCTCATCTACTACTTGGAACTATTCATCTACTTGGATCTATTAATCTACTTGGATCTCTCAACTAAAAAGACACTCGCTTCCCCGCGCATCCTCTGTCCCGTCCAGCTCACTGCTCTCCAAGCAATCCCTTGCTCCCAAGCTCCGTCTCAGTCCACTGCCACAGCTTCTCCGCCAGGCTCTCGTCCCGCGCATACTCGCTCGGCGTCCCAATTCTCGCATACGGCACGACATACGCCCCCGAATTCGCCTGCTTGAAATCGTCGCTGGCGATGGCGAACAGCGAGGACCAGGCGCCCTTCTCCTGCTTGTCCAAAACCCCGAGACAGCGCATGATGGGCGTCGCAGCTCGCAGGATGACTCCAGGCGCGGCCCCTGTGGCTTGTTTGTTCAGGTCGCTGGCTTCCGATTAGCTTTCGATTGCGCCCTTCATTGCAACTTATAGCCAGTGCCCTCAACCTACGTGTCGATGTGGCCTGGATGCACCGCTGCAAACCAGATTGCTCCATTGCGATCCCCGGCTGAAGCAGGGCCGTATCTCTTGTTCAGCTGCACCGTATGTAAGATGTTGGCGAGCTTGCTCTGGCCGTATCTCATCATGGAAGACTCCTTCTCCAGTCCCGTGTCTTCAAAACGGATTCCGCCTGGCGGTGGAAACATGGCGTGCCCATCCGACGTAACGTTGACCAAGCGGACGGTTCCTTCGGGGCTTGACTGGGCGGTGGATTGAAGAAGAGGAAGCAGATGGTGCGTGAGCAGCCAATGCGACAAGTAGTTGGTCTGGACCATGTCAGTTGCACTGGTATATCCTTCTATGGTGAGTCGATACACGTAAACCCACCTGGAATTGAGACTCATAGCCATCCGCCGTCAGCGAATAGGGCACGCCCATGATGCCCGCGTTGTTGATGAGGCCATGCAACGCAGGCTCTTCGTCGCGCAACCGCTTCGCCGCAGCGATGACGCTCTGGAAGCTGGACAGGTCGAGCTGGAGAAAATGAATGTCGGCCGACGAATGCTGTTCCTGAATCTCGTGAATAGCAGCCAGCGCCTTGTCCTTGCTGCGAGCTCCCATGTACACTTTGGCGCCGCGGGTTGCCAACCCAATCACTGTCTGCTTTCCACTGGCGTTTCGTGTTGGCTTCAATTCATTCACCTTTTCATGAGAATTTTCATGCCAGGAGGTTTCGACTTACATGCCAGCGTTGCCTCCAGTCACGAGATACACTCGCCCCTGGAGGCTGGGGATAGAATTGGGGGCAAACTTGGACGAAGGCATTTTCTGGCTTGACAAGCAATTGCTCATTGGCTTAGGAGGCGCGACTTGGGTCTGTGGTATGGTGAACTGGAACTTGCGGTTGACTCTATCCTTCTTCTTCCACTGCCAGTCGTCACTCGACTTCTTCTACTTATAGACTTTCCCATCCTGTGTCGCGCAGGAGGAAGCCAGTGAGGGCACAAACACGCCGCTGCCATCGTTCAGCCTATGATCCGCTCCGCCTGATTCACGGCCCTACCGCTCCGCATCAGCACAAAGCTCACAATCGCGACAACGAGACGAAGAAACGACAGGTCTTGCTGACTACTGCGTTGCAGGTGACTAAGATCTGACGCTCTCCATTTTGTTGCTTCTCCGCAAGCCCGCCAGATTGGCTGCAAATCGATCAGAACTTCCAAATGGATATAGTCGGCCGCTTCGCCTCACAAACTCCGACGGAGACGGCCGCTCACTATGGCGCTGCGCCTCGGCGGATATGATTCCGCCCAAATGTCCGCGCATTCATGTAGACTCCCTTCTTAGGTACTACAAGATTGGTAGAACTGTCTTATGCTTTCGTCTGAAGTATTAATTCAAACTGCGGAATTGGCAACGCCCATGATCGCTTTCCAGTTGAAGTTTGGCACTGACTCTGCAATATGTTTGCTGGTTGGCGCATTGAGTGCCGAAAAGGGAATCCGCCTATGATTCCGACGGGCTTCTGTTGACTTTTCGTCCCTTTGTCTGGAACAAACAAACAAGCATCAGCAGGAGGCTCTACAACCGGCACACGTTGCCATCATAAAGTAGTGCAATCAGAGCGACAACTCTGAGTAACGAAAAAGTAATGAACAGAAGAGATGAGTTGTGCAAAAGGCGGTCCGAAGCTGGTCCCAAACTTGAAAGAATTAGCGAACGGCAACTCATGAAGCAATAGTCTTGGGAGTATTGGTGAGATGAAGTTGAGCAAGGCATTGTTTAAGCTGCCCAGCTATTCGAATACCGGGCTCTCAAGTTCTGCCTCTCTTATCACTACAAAAGTCCCCTCCAGTCATCTTGAAACATGCTTCGAAACTCAAGCGGCCTATAACATAATTTCACGGCATCCCTTTAAAGAGTATGCTGAATAGCAACTTGTCAACTCATCAACGCACCACAGCATATGGTGACAGGAACAAGAAAGAAGTGATGCTCTTGCATTGCCAGCAGGAAAATACCCAGTATCGTCAATTGTTCATTGAATATGTGAGTAAACTCATTAGAAACCTCAATCAAGCATCTTCGCTTCATCCATAGCGAACTTGAGCGTCATCTTCTCTAAACCAGTCGTCCGCCGCAGCTTCATCACTGGAAGCATAATTTACAATAATACTCTTCGTCGTCGTATACGCATGATAAGCATCAACGCCATTCTCGCTTCCCACTCCGCTCGCATTCGAAGCTCCTCCCCACGGGCTGCTCGGATCGTTCCGATGGTGCGTATTCACCCAGACTATGCCAGACTCGATCAGTTCCGAGACTCTAAAGGCCTGGCTCAAGTCGTCCGTCCAGAGCGCGGCCCCTAGGGCAAACTCGCTATCGTTGGCCAGCCCCAGAGCTTCTTGTTCGCTTTCGAATCCAACCAGCAGGATCACGGGTCCAAAGGCTTCCTCGCGCCAGATCCTGGTCTTGGTAATGTCGCACGTTGGGCTTGAGCAGAGAATGGTCGGAGGGAAGAAATAGCCCTTGGAAAGGTCGGTATCGTCGAGCGACGATTTGCCAGTCATCCTCTTGCCGCCACAAAGGACGCTTGCGCCGTTCGCGATGGCGTCATCTACGAGACTGACAACGTTGCCCAGCTGCTTGGATGAGATGAGAGGGCCCATGGAAGACTTTGAATTCATGGGCGAGCCCATCCGCCGCGTGATCGATTCGGCCTTGCGAGCGAGCCGCTCTTCCACAGCTGGCAAGATGCTCTTGTGGACGATGATGCGGGTTGCTGCGACACAGGTCTGGCCGCTTGCGATGAAGGAGCCAAAGGCAACGCCATTCACGGCAAGATCAACATTTGCCTTTTCAAAGATGATCAGAGGCGCCTTTCCTCCCAGCTCCGCGGTGAGCCGCGCCAAGTTGTTGCCAACAATGGAGCCGATCGCTCTACCGGCAACAGTTCCGCCGGTCACGTCGACTTTACGCACAAGGGCATGGCTCACGAGAGACCGCCCAGTCGTAGCTCCAAATCCCAACACAACATTGAAGACGCCATCTGGCAGCCCTGCTTCCTTCAGGATCGGCCCCAGCAACAAGCTGGTCAGCGGCGTGAGCTCGCTCGGCTTCAGCACGACGCTATTCCCAGCCGCCAAAGCGGGAGCAAGCTTCTTGACTGCGATCAAGAGAGGGTGGTTGAACGGCGTGATCTGCACGACGACGCCGAGCGGAACCCGTTCCAGCCAGTTGTGCAGCTTCCCCGTCGTTGGAAGCACAGGGCGCTCTTCGGTACGCAGAACGGCGGCGTAGTATCGGAACCAGCGGACCAGAGATGGGACCTGGGCTTGCATCTCTCTGATGGCACGTCCTGTCTGCTCGACTTCGCACTTGATCAGGGTGGGGAGGTTCGAAGTGAGGAGCTCGGCGGCTTTATCTAGCACGTCTGCCCTCGCATGGCGAGGCGCCTTGGACCAGACGCCGGATTTGAAGACACGATGAGCCAGTTGGATCGTATCATCGACGTCTTGAGGTGATGCGGAGCGACATCTATGGAGACGGCAGGTTAGAGCACGGCCAAAGGCATACACATCGTACAAACCACATATGAGGGGCGAGGATTGATTCCTTACTCTGCGATTGTTTCCGCTGTAGCTGGGTTCTCAACGTTGAAGCTACAGCAACTCTGAGCTTGAGGTCGTTTCAACCCACAGAGATGTGAGTGGAATCCTTGACTTACAGCTCACCGGTGCCCGCCAGTCTCTCACCCCCAACCCACATCATGAGGCTATTATCTTCCATTTCAAGACAGTTTCTTGTGGCTATGACTTTGAGAAATTCAAGAGCAAAGCATTCACATGCACGCAACTATTGCCGCATAAGACAATCCATGTACAGTACATATGTGGCTAATTGAGAGCTTATCAGATGCTTGCAGTCAGCGTGCGGGGAGAATCCCGATATCAACCATCACGTGTCGTCATGGTGCCTCTATGCTAACAAGGACTGCCTATTCATCGTCTGTAAGAATCGCATTAGACAGGGCTTTCAATCCATTTGATTCATTCCTAGTGAGGAGAGTTGTCAGTTTCATTGGTTAGATACAGGAGATTGGTGGATTTCGATGCGACTGGGAAATTGGCGCATGCATCTGCAACTTGAACTCAATGCCGGCTTCAATCACACACCCCAGATTACAATGGCAAACATCAACCAATGGGTTCAAAGTAGAATCAACAAGTCAGTGTATGAAAACAATCAATAGCCATCATCTCGATCCTTCGTCTAGGTACTTTCCGATATATACCAATATACGGCACTCTGGCCAAAGGCGTCTGAGCCATTCACTACCAGCTCATATAGACGCAGATGTTTCCCCACCAGCAGAAGCAGCATTCAATAGATTTCTCTTCAGATAACAACAGCCCATGAATCTTGTTCACATCGTCAAGGCAACCCCGTTCCTCGTCCAGAAGTCGCACCGCCGCTTCAGGCCCGCGTCCACCGGAATCATCTCCGCCTTGCCTCCCGTCTGGAAGGTGAGCCGGCTCTGCGCCCCGAAACCCCATTTCGTCCACAGGGGATACTTGCCGGCGTCAAACACGCTCCTCCCGTTAGGGTTGTAGTACTTGATAAAGTTGAGCCAATAATGCTGCATCGTGGGCGAGGCCGCAGCGTTAGTTCCCCCCTCCTGGTAGCTCGCCGGCGCACCGTCGACGTAGTCCGCGCCCCAGAGGGCGTTGAGCTCGACCGTGTGAGGAACGCCCAGCCCGGAGGCCATCTGCTCGGGATCCTCGACGTTCCATCGATACACCCAAGCGTCCCTGCCGTGCGTGGCCACGACAGAGCTGATGTACATGCCGGGACACATGTAACGGGCTTCCTGGTACACATTGCTGGCATGTCGCCAGTAGCAGCCAACAGCAGGGCAGCTCGTGTTGGGGTTGGGATATAGTTGGTTGATCTCGCCAAGCATCTCCAGCGTCAGGACTGGATACTGGTCCAGCACATAACCGTTGCTCTCCTGAAGCGTGGCGGTATCCTTGGGAGCAAACTTGGTCCCTCCGTTGCTGTCGTCCCCGTAGATAGTAGGCATCCGGATGAACTTGCCCTGCTGAAAGACTCTGTACGTGTAGTCCTGCACGAACTCGTTGTCGAGGGTAGGCAACCACATGTAGTTTGGCGGCTTGGCTGCGCCTGGAAGAGGGATGTTGAAGTTGCTCGTCTGCAGCTCGACGGCCGTCTTTCTGCGCATACACGCGAGGCTGTCTCTCCCAACACAACCCACACGGGTCGCAAACTGGGTGTACATGTACTGCGACTGAGCTACCGACAGCGTCGTTGCAAACGAGGGAGACTCGGCAATCGCAGCGTGGAAAAGCCCCCGGTTGGTTCCGTTGTTGGCAGTCAGATGGTATGTCACGCTGGCTGCACCAGCACTGCTTCCTCCGAGGACGACGTGATGGGGATCGCCTCCAAACTTGGCGATGTGCGTCTGCACCCATTCCAGCACCTTGCGCTGGTCACGAAGGCCGTTGTTGGGCACGATCTGGTTACTGTCTGTCATGAAGCCGTATGGACCGACGCGGTAGTTGAGGCTCACAACCACAATGTCGTGGCCGCTGTTGATGATCAGGCCGGAGGCATTGGTATTGGGGTTCGAGTTGAGGTTGAAACCACCGCCCTGGATGTAGAGAAAAACAGGGAGCTTGGAAAGTACCGTGGCCTTGGTCGGAGCTTGCACGTCCAAGAACAGGCAGTCTTCAGACGTCGAGTTGTCTGTAGGCGAGCGACCTGTTCCGAGACAGTATTTCCCATGCTATACATAGACTGTAAGTCACACAAGACAGTCGCCAACTGAATCTGGCACAAACACTGACCCTGGTCGCGTCTTGCACTCCCTGCGTACGCAGAGGATCTTGAGGAGGCGCAAACCGCAACTGACCCAGCGGCGGCGCAGCGTAACGAATGCCCAGCCATTGGCTCACGCCGTTGGGAAGTGCCTGTCCCTTGTAGACAGAGTATCCAACATCCACAGTCTCTTGGACAGCTCCCACTACCGAGGACAGCAGTGCGGGCACGAGAAGGCTTTGTGCCAGCATGTTGATTGCGTGAGAGTCGCGTGGGGTTCAGTTCGCATTCAGAAGTTGCCTCGTAGAGCGATGCTGCCCCGTAATATATACGTATGTGTGACCGGCTAGACATTGACTCTGTGCAGATCCGGATCCGGATCATTGCTCTGATATCGACCACTCATGGGGGGGTTCACCAATCGGCCGAGTGCGCCTCCCGGTCTAATCACTCTCCCTGCGTCTTCTCATTCGCATTCTCTCCGACGCCAGCATGAAGCACTCTATGCACGAGGAAAGACGTTGGTCGTATGGAGTAAAAAGGCCGATATAAGCGTTCGTGAGGAACAGCCAAGATCTCGCTTTTGCGGGGAGAGACGATCCAAAGCGCGGGGAAGCTTGACGGATGGACATGGTCTACGGATGAAGTCGGGGAACCCCAGAGCATTGAAGACAGAAACCCATGCACAAAAGCACCCATGGGGGACGGCATTGCTCTATCCAGAGGAACAACTCGGGGAGAGACGCTCCGATCCTTCAGCCTGACACAGCACGAAACGGCCGCTGGCTTTCGGCTTTCTCCAACTCGGAGACCCGCTACCGCCGTCACCATCTCACCTCCAGTGGGGACGAAAACTGTTGGACTTTGTTCCCTTTGTTGGCCTCTCGCGAGATCCATTAGCAAGCATTGCCCCATTAGGCAGCTCCTCACTTGCCGCTCCATCAAATGCCGTATGCTGGCCGGGGGAGTCACGAAGCGAGTCCGGGGTTGAGTGTGATATAGGGCATAGCTCGCTGACTTACCGGTATGCTTAAAGAATATACCCCGAACTTTGTGTACTTTGTTTGTCTTCTCAAAGGTCAGGGATAGAGAAAAACGGGCGCGGAAATTGATACTACATGTACTGGCGGCATTCGCATGTCGGGGGCCCTCCGAGCACCGATATGCACGGAGACACTGCGTTAGACAAGCCAAACTGAGACACGCATGCATGATAATGCCTACTAGTAGTAGTAGAAGGATTGATCTTAATATAGAAAGCAAAGGGATTGCTATCCAGCCGCGTCTGCACATAGAGACGTGCGACGGCATACTGTTGATCAACATACTCGGTGTTTATCCTACTACCGCCAATCTCGTAGAGCTTTGCTTTACGGGGACTATCCGACGTCTATTGGAAAGCAAAAGAAAGCTTGTTGACCTTTTCGAATGGATTCTGGGGGAGGGACCTCAACCACCCGGACGAGGCATTCATACGCCAATCCCAGACATCCTCAATCTCACACACTGAGATTTCGGAGAGAAGAAAGGCGTTCCCAGTACCACCTCGTGGGTTACAGTTCCGGCATCTCCCTACGGTAGCATCAGCTCCAGCTATTCTTTGTTCCATCGGGGATCCCCCTTGACATATGCAATCCCACGTAGTATCACATTGGTCATGTAAACACATAGTAGTAGCCTCCTAATCAGCAAGAAAAACAGTGACGGCTGCTCCCTATCTGACTTACACATCATAACTACAAAGCATCAAGCTCCTTCAAACCCTCTGAATCCCCTCCATCGACACGCTGTACCGATCCGTCGGGTCATGCGCAGGCCGATACACAAAGTAATCAAACGCAGCCTTCCCCTCCGTCCCATTCACATCCGAGCAAGCCAGCCCAACAAAAGACCCCGTGAAGCTCCCATGAGCCTGATGCCCACCACACTCATCCGAAACAATCGACGCGTCCAGCACCGGCCCAATCTTCTGCAGCAGCTGCTGCTGCTTCTGCTGCTGCTCGTCTTTACCCTCTTCCGCGACGAGAGCGTAGTAAAACTGCAGCTTTTCGCCACGGATCTTGGCCGCGAGCTTAACTTTTCCTTGCTGCGGGATTCTCGCATAATACGCATTCTCCCCGACGTCCTGGAGCTTGCCGTTCGGCCACGATGCCTCTGACCGCAGGATCTGGACCTCGCGCTGGCCGTTGGAGTGCGCCGACACGGCGAGGTAGAAGAAGTTATATCGCGAGTAATACAGCGTCAGGCCAGCAAACTGACGCTCGTCCTCGGGCGAAAAGTCAATGGCCGTTTCGGCGTCAAAGGAGAAGTGCGTCTGTCTCCGAGCAACGAGGGACTGCTCGAACCAAGAGCCAATCGACTCCCTCCCAGTGAGCACCAGCTTTCCGTTGTCAAACGAAAACAGCCTCTCCGGCTCGGGCGTCCGCAGCCACTGAAAATCCTTGTGAAGACTGCCATCGTGGAACTCGTATCGCTTCTCCTTCCAGTACGCATCCTCGTCCCGCACTCCCGGCACTTCAACGTCCAGCGACGGAACCGGACCGTTCTTGACGTACAGCCAGTCGTCACCCCAGTACGCCTCCTGCAGAGCCGTCTCCCGTCCCAAGACACATCTTCGGTTCTGCCCAATCGGTCGTCCGGCGAGATGCACGAGATACGTCTTGCCATCCGCGGTTTCTACGACGTCCGCGTGTCCAGCCCGCTGTAGTGCCCCAAACGGGTGGTCCTTGGAGGTCAAGATGTGCTGCTGCGGGTGAAGCTCATAAGGGCCCCATATGCTGCGAGACCGTGCAAGCGTCGCAGCATGAGTATATCCGGTACCTCCTTCGGCAGTCAAAAGATAGTACCATCCATTCCTCTTATACAAGTGAGGCCCCTCCACGAGGCCCAGCTCCGAGCCAGGGAAGATAACCCTGCGAGGACCGACGAGCTTGCCCTGCGCCGGATCAAACTCCTGCAGAGCAATGCCCGCAAATGTCCTCGGCCGCTCTCGGTGATCCTGGACCATGTTGACGAACCACTTGCGGCCGTCATCGTCGTGGAACAGCGACGGATCGAACCCGGACGAGTTGCCGTAGACGGGATCCGACCAGGGGCCCTCGATCTGGGGCGCCGTGACGATGTAGTTGTGCGTGTCCTTGAACGAGCCGTCCTTGCGCTTCACGTCCGTGTACACGAGCCAGAACCTGTCGCCATCGTGCGTCAAGCACGGCGCCCAGACGCCGCAGCTGTCCGGCTCTCCTCGCAGGTCAAGTTGGCTGCGGCGGCTCAGGGGACGGACGGCAAGCTCCCAGTTGGCCAGGTCCGTGGAATGGTGAATCTGGACCCCCGGGTACCACTCAAAGGTCGAGGTGGCGATGTAATAGTCCGGGCCAACCCTCACAATCGAGGGGTCGGCGTTGAACCCTGGCAAGATGGGGTTGCGAACCAGTGGCATGACGAAGGACGCTCGATGTCAGCTTATCGAGTTCGATTCTATGTCTCCTATTATCCGGATCGCTTGATTCCTCACTCAAACTCCCCTTCCAGATTGCAATGAAACATCAAATCACTGTTATTTTATTGTTCCTTTTTCACTTTTCTATGTATGCGAAATCGGCACTCATGAGGAGATCCCTTTCTCCAACTTAGCCGTGTGGAGAAATCACTCTTGCAATCAGGCTGATTTGTATAAAAAGGCACAAGAGACTCCGCATGGAATCGGCGCTTTCCCGAGTTCTCTCTCGCTTGGAGGCATCAATCGGAAAATCCTCTTCCATACCTACGGCTTACGAGGGTGATGCTCATACGAAAAATGACCGCCCGCAGGACTTCTTGGCTACCTAAGGAGAGAAAGCCCACTTGGTGAGTGCTGCTTCGCATTTATCCGCGGGTTCTGCTGTGGATATGATATACATGCAGTATCTCAGCAAGTATAACTGGATACGATATTGGACCAATGCTCGTCAGGTCTTGGTCATGAGATTATAAGCTTAATTTCGAAAGCTCTTCACTCCACTTCTCTGGCTTGAGAAGTTCAATTGCGAAATGGCGTTGAACGGCTCCATTCATTCAGTTCCGTGTCTATGTGAGCTGCTAACGAGTGGGCTTGACGCTTTTGTGTATCGTTAAAGACTGGTATTATATGTCAGATATACCTAACCAGGTCTACTTTCAGCATACATTAATCTCGCCAAGGAGCTCTCGCGCAAGGACAGGATACAGGACCACAATCAATAGTATCTTCACAAGACCTCGCCTCTACCGCTTGCAACCAGGCAACATCCATCAAACGCAAGAAAAGAGAAAAGGTAAAATACACCCGTCATTTGCTCCTCAAATGTTCGATAACCTCCTCATAGTCCCCTACCAGGGGAACCCTCCCATCCTCAACCCAAGCAATCTTATCATGCCCGGGCCTCCACCTGCCCAGAACCGCAAGCAGCCTATGCGCCACAATAACAGCCGTATATCCATGCCGTCTGAACTCGCCCTCCATAATCGTGTAAAAATACTCCTCCATTTCCGAGTCCAGCGACGAAGTAGCCTCATCCAGCAGAAGAATCGGCTTGCGCGCATCAGCCCCGGGATAGTCCGCTTCAGCAGCCAAGGCATGTTTACGAACGATGGCACGAGCCAAGGCGAGCAGCTGGCTCTGTCCCACTGACAGGGCGGGCAACGCAGAGAGTTCGCTGTTCAAGACGTCTGCTGCCGTGCTGTCACTCTTGGTCGAGAGCAAGGGCCAGACGTTGACCCTTTCCAGGGCGTCTTGGAGGACTTCATCCGACACAGCGGAATGGGGATCCAGGTTGAAACGCAGCGTGGCTTGCGGTATAAAGAACGGTTCCTGGGTGATGGTGATGAAGCATTTCTGCCGCACAACCGACCTGGGAGTACGAAGCAGGTCTTGCCCGTCCACCTTGAGCACTCCAGTGCTGTCGATCAAGCGCAGCAAAGCAGCAACAATCGTGCTCTTCCCGCTGATTGAACTGTCAGCGATCAGAAGAACAATATTTCGGACTTGTAAGCTACTTACCTGCCAGTTCGACCTATTAGGACGAGCTTCTGGTCAGCCTTGATGTCGATGTTGACGTCGTGCAGAATCTGATGCTCAGGGCTGCTCCCGTCAGTTCTTGTACATACATGCCTTTTGTAGATTGACGCATCAACTTCAGCCTAACTCACCTGTATCCCGCATCGAGATGGGCTATTTGCACTTCTCCCTTGGTCGGCCACCCGGCATGCGTCACGAGGTCCTCCTCCGGTCGATCCTCCTGGGGGGTATACCTCTCCACGTTCCGAAGTCGCGCAATGGCACCAAGGGACACCTCCAAGGACGCCCACGACTCAACCAATCTCACCAGCGTCGCATTCGCAGCCAAAATGAGGTTGAGCGCAGCACCGATATCTCCTCCCGTCGTCGTCCCTCTCCATCTCACAGCGAGAACAATCAGCCCAATCGCAATGCCATTGACGATCAGGTTGAGTATCAGACTGAGCCACCGCTGCACGCACATGAGCGCATATCGCGGTCGGAGGGCCCAGTCGAGCGCCTCAATGTTCTTCTTCTCGGCTGCAGAGGACCAGCCAAAAGACCGTATCGTGACGACGCCTTCTGCCGTTTCCAGGAACCACTGGTATAGTGAAGACTGGTACTCTAGTTCGAGGACTCGCAGCTGGCGGGACGTCCGAAGGTAGATTCTCTGAATGAGATAAACGGCAACGACGCAGATGGGGAGGCAGACAGTTAGCCATCTCTGGATATTGAGGATGAGCACGAGCTGAAATAGCATTTTGAACATTTCTACCATATGACAGACACGTGTTAGTAAGGTTGGGAGGGACACCTAAGTAAGGAGGATGCTTCTCTTACGGGTAGAAACCGTGATCAGGGCAAAGGGAAGCTGCCTGTCCACATAGGATATATCCTGACTGAACCTATAGCTGGGTTAGAATGTCTTGCGAGAACGGTGAATCTGTCTCTTACCTGTTCAGGATGACGCCAATGTCCGTAGTGGTGAAGAACAAAAGTGGTGCGCTAGATAACATGAGTCTATGTATTCCATCAAGAAGCGGTGTTGGCCATACCCAAATATAGTTCGAAGAAGAGACTTGTGCAGCAAAGCGCCAGATCTCGGGGCTATCATTATGTTTGTACTCCTGATTGCCTCACGGTCAGCAATTGCAGTTACTCTCTTCATTCTCTCTCTTAGACTCACCATGTGCTACCATTCGTTGCCACCCAAGCTAGAACTGCCAGCGCGATATAGCCAGCCATGTAATAAGACGACTTATCCGGAGGCCCTTCCGTCCACCACTTCAACAGGTACTGTGGGAAGAACATGCCAAAGGAGTACGAGGCCGTGCATATAAGCAGCATAACCACGTTGAAGGTGCCGGCGGACTTGAGATAATATGCTGTTCACGCCATCAGATCAGGACTCGTCAAGCTGCTTTAGAGGAAAAATGTTGATAGGAGCTTACAATAAAGCGAAAAGTCTCCCGTCTTTCGATATAAATCTTCCTCGGCGTCCGCCGTTGCCTGCACTTTTCCTTTCACGGCCTTTGCAACAGCCTCTGGCTTCTTCGTTTCTTGTGCAAAGGTGAACTTTGTTAGTTCGGATAAGGAGGATTTGAGCTCGTCCCACGATCCTCGCGTGGCAATGCGACCCTTTTCGAGGACCAAGATTTCGTCTGCGACGTGGAAATGCTGGGCTTCGTGGCCGTTAATCTCAGACAAACAGCAGAGGCGGCGGACAGGTTACTGACCAGAATTCGTGACTAGAAAGACGGCAGTGTTGTTCTTTTTGAACCAGCCATTCGGCCCAAGCAGGTTATCAACCACGGTGTTCTCAGTATTGCCATCCAAGCCACTGAAAGGATCGTCCAGCACCACAATATCGTGAAGGGAGTATACCAAGCGCGCAAGTGCCTGTAGACAACCTCAGTTATCAAACGCATCAGTAGAAGATAATGCCATCATCTTACCAGTCTCTGCCTTTGACCTCCTGAAAGGTTGATACCCCGACTGCCAACAACAGTCTCGTCGCCATCGGGAAAACCTGCCAAATCATGGTCCAGACAACAAGCAGTGATAGCAGCATCATATCTCTCCTTATCAACGACCGTTGAAAAGCCACCTACAATCTGCTTAACGGTACCTGTTGGCAGCCAGGCCTGCTGATCGCAGTACCCGATAGACACGGAAGAAACCGTAACGGTGCCCTCAGAGGGCGGAATCTCGCCCAGTATCACCTTGGCAAGGATTGATTTGCCGCTTCCAACGGGGCCGGAGCATGTCGTTACAGATCCCCGAAGAAGCACCAAGTTGACATCATGCAAAAGAGTATCCTTTGTCGTTGGAGAGTCTACAGTCACGCCGTCGAGGCGCACAGCAGCGCCTGTCGAATGGGTTCTCGGCGCATCTGAGGGAGGAGCTGTCACACGGCGTTTGTCTGTACGCGGCGGCTCAAGCAGATACGCTTGGATCCTCTCAAAGTTGGCCGAGGTTGCCACGGCATTGGGCACGATTGTCATGATCATGTTTGCGGGCTCCGTGACGAGTGCCAAGATGGCAACTGTCGTGAAGGCGGTGCTGACGTTCAGCTGGGAGCCGTGAAGACGAGCAACGGCAGCGTAGACCACGATGGTGGCCACAGGCGCAAAAATCCCAAGCGCGTTCGCTATTCGAGGAGCGTCAGCGTACGACACAAGACGGGCAGGGCATTATGATGTAGCAACTGAAGCCTACCGCTTGCGTTGTAAACCGCATTCATGAAGCGAACGTTTTTTGAAGCCTTGATCTCGTCTTCCCGAAGCTGATCGACATAGTTCATGATTGCTCCCGACACACCCAGAGCCTTGACGCTCTTCATCGACCCAAGAACCGAGCTCAGAACGGATATCCGCCGCTGAGTAGCCATGTTCCAGCCCTTTTGTCGCACCCGAATGTTTTTCGCAACATAGCGGCTCACCTGCGAGCAAACTGCATGCCAATGATTGCAGTCAGAAAACCCGTTCTGCCAAGCAACTTGATGCAGTAGGCCAACTTACAGACGATGATGATGAAGGGTAGAGGAGCAAGCCATTTCACTTGGCGAACCAGAAGAACGACGCCGAGGACGAGCTCAAACAGCTTTGCCCAGGCTTCGTGGACCATCCTTCCCGCCTCGACTGCGCCGTCCACGTCGGTGCTCATGATGGTAATCACTTTGCCCGTCTCGGCGGCATGCGAGCCAATGTGCAACGCCTTGTTGTAGATTAACGTCGTGAGGGACGCACGCGTCATCAGTTCAAGCCTGTTGGTAAGGTGGAAATATCTGGCATGCGAGAACTAGCCGATCATCGTCAGTGCCTGTTCTATACACCACACCGCACGTATCTTTTCTGATGCTCACAGTCTGGCCCAAGTAGACAAAGGCCGCCGCCACGACCAGCCAATATCCTTCGCTGGCATCGTCTCCCTTGGTGTATCCTTGGACAAATCGAACAGCCTGTTCAATAAGAATGGGCTGGCCACATCTGAATATGACCAGGCCCAAACGTGGCAAAGTGGCAGCGAAGAAGGGGCCTGCCAGACACCGCAGCAAGACTTTCAGCAGCGTCAAGATCGACTCCGACTTTGTTGCTACAGCAAGTCAGAATCTGTACAGTCCTTGTGTTCCCAAACTTGGTGCCATTGCCGCCCAGTCAAACTCACATCTGTGCTCCCATGCCTTTAGAATCTTCCGTCGCAGGCCCTCTGCCTCCAGCTCACTGTCCAGAGGCGGCAGATGGCTCCCACGAAGGATACTTCGGTTGCCTCGACTCAGCAGCCCAATAAGCCACCCAAAAAGCATAGAGCTGATCAATCCAGTCGTTTCTTCCGGAGAAGACCTGCTGTATTCCGATCTCAGGATGGATGTCTTCTCCTGGGACTCGAGAACCAAGATGGCAGCTCGAGAGGCAACCTCGGCCACCAGGAACGCATGATTTCGGCCGCCATTGCGAACGTCGGAGAAGCCGGGATACGTCAATGCGAAAGTGTCAAAGACAACAGTGAGCAACAGATAGAGCACGATGAGATCAGACGGGCGAATGGAACGCTTGTGCTCTGCGATGGACAGCCAGACCAAGCCGGCGGATGCAACCAACGCTGCACTGCGCGAGACAACTCCCAGCCATTGTGTAAATCCCTCTGAAAGAGCCAGAACAAGATGGGACAGCAGAATCGCAGGCAGAAGCAAAGCTACGAGCTGTTTGTTGTTTTGAGCGCGCAAAGTCAGCGTTGCAGCAACAACATGAAGGAACGCGTCGCGCGGGATGAAGATGCACACACGGGTTTCAAGACGGCGAGCCAGTTCGGCTCTACCTTGGTCTTCTCATGGCGGAGAATCCACAGCCGATATGAGCCAAGGAGAATGAATGCGAGCGAAGTCGCCGTGGTCAGCGCGAGGAACAAGGATTCCTCACCATGAGACGCCATTGTTTCCCACCTATGCTTTCATGCCGAGCCCGTCTCGTGTACAGATGCGTCTTGGAGCGTAGTGGCGGGCAGAGGCTGTCTATATCTGCATCTTACAGGTAATGTACCTTCTGATAGTATACCGCTGTGTCTCGTATGCGCTTATCCAGGATGCAGCAAGCGATGATGACCGCTGTCTCACAAAAGTGCAGACGCGACGTCCATGCTTCCTCTTTCAACCAACCCGATCTACAACAGTGCAGCGCAACCAGCCTCGAGAATTGCGTGCTGTTGGACCGTGTCCAAGGATCGTCTGTCTGGCAATGCAATACGAGGCAGCGGCGCCTACAAATGGTCCGTTTATGCTCAATCTAGGCCCTATCGGTGCTGTCCCTCTGAGGCGCCTTATCAAATGCAACCGTTCTTTTGCGGTTGTTGGGCTTAAATGGTAAGGCAAGGTTATTGTTTCCATCAATTGGAGGGTTTCGGCAAGCTCCCCGCGTCAGCGTCACCGTCCACGGTCATCACAGTTGCTATGAATAGAACGCACATGGAAGCAACATGAGCCAGGGACTTGTGTGAGCGGCATGAAACAGGGAACATGGGTGTACAGAGGGTTGAACTCATTGTTCATGCTTTTTATTGACGAGGGTATCAAGTGTACCATTTTGTTCTAACACACCAACGCCGGCGACAACGACAACAACACCACCTAAAAGGAAGTGAAAAAGGAAGAAGAAGAAGAGGAGGAGAAGAATAGCAGTCGTCATATGCACACAGGAATAGCCTCAGCAGCTCAGTTGATGCCAAAAGCCTCCTTGGCCTTGTTCCAGTACGCCAGGCGGTCATCCGAAACCGCCGCTCCAACACACGCCATGTACTTGGTAAATCCATCATCGGGATTCGCGTTGAAGGCCGCCTGGACAGTCGATTCGCAGTACGTCTTGTAGTACCAGGCGCCGCTGGCAAAGTTGTACTCGTCGGGCTGGACCAGGGCCAGGATCGAGTTGAGGTCGGCGTCGGCCAGGCCGTCGACGGTGGTGAACTGGGACACCTTGTCCTTGAGGGCGGGGATGCTCATGGCATACGCCAGGTTGAACTGCGCCATCTGCATGTTGGCGGTGCCCTGGCCAGCGCGGCCGGGGGAGATGTTGTGCTTGTACTTGAACTCGCCCGACTCGAGGGCCATGAGGGAGACGATGGCGGCCATCTCGGGCGTGGTGTAGATGCCGTAGTCGGACATGCTCTTGGCGATGAAGGGCGCCGCCTGCTCGGCGGTGCGGCACTCGCTCGAGGGCGACGTGTCCGCGCAGGACGTGGCCGTAGGCGCGATCTTCTGGACGATCGGGACGGCGGGCAGCTGGGCGGCGGCGAGGGAGGCGAGGCCCAGGACGACGGAAGCAGTTGAGAAATACATGATGCAGGGGTTTGTTGTGTCGTGTGAGGTTCGAGTGAGTGAGTGTGTACGTGCGTGGGCGCAGAGGGTATATGAGCGTAGATGCGTGTATGCAACGAGCAGATTCTCTTCCGGAAGAGAGCGCAACAGAGGACACCAGGTCTTTGTGATGAATCAAGAACTGTTCAGAAACTTGAATAATGAAAGGACAGGTCAAGAAGGCAGAGATAAGGAGTGATGCGGTGCCAGCCAGCGACGCAGGAAAACAAGGAATGAACGGATAGATGGAAGAAGAACCGCGCTTGTCAGAAGGAAATCATGAGGGATGCCATCGTGAAGTCTGACCCAGTCCCTTTTGTATATTTGCTCCCTCCTCATTCACCAGCCAGACAATAGAGCGAGGGGCCTTGAATCATGCTTCGCCAGGGGCCACATGGACAGGCAGGCGACCAAATCGGCCTCCAAGAGAACGAGCTTGCATTGATTGGGCGGCCAAAATGCACCCAACAGCAATCTCTGGCATCTCTTTGGCCCCCCTGGCCAACCAAAAGCGCTCGCAGGCACCATTTCACGATCGGCTTCCCCCCCAGCAGCTTGTCCGCTTGTCCACTTTCACGCGCCGCTAGAAGATTGGCTCCCTTTTGCCGGGAAACAGATGGACAGGGATAGGCCGGGCAGCGTCCAATCGCAGTCGAGAAGCGCAGAGGGAACAGTCTCTTGAAACATGCAGAGCTGAGCTGTGAAACGCCAGGAGGGCGCTAATATGGCAAAGACGAATGGCCATGCAAGGGACGTTGAATGCGTGCAGGAGTGGAGGAGGGGCGAATCAAGGGGGAAAGAAGTCGTGATAGTTGCACAAGGGCTATGGAAGCACATTGTGAGAACGACTGCGGCGGCTGGGGCTGGAGCGGTGGAGGCAGAAATCGATCCGGCTTCATCTCTGGAATTCAAATAGATCCATGGCGTGCCTCGGCAGCCGTCTGTGGGGGAGTTTGCATGTTGGCGGTTGCATTCACAGACAAGGCTCGGAGGTGGTGATGGTATGTATCATGCAAGCTTACCTACCTGACGGGTATAAGTTCTTTTGCCACCTGATGGATATCGGCAACATCACTTTCGATGCTTTTACGCAGTCCTCGTATGTTGACCCGCTGAACACTAGAGCCTCGCATGTTCCTTGATCACTTTCGTCTCTGGCATGAAGATCCCTACTGCCTGCTGCAGCTTTGGGGGCCTTTGTCTGTGTGTGTCCGTCCGTAGGTATTCGCTTATTCCACCTGCTGAGGATATCCAGAGTTGGCCATGCCACGGTTATTACGCGCGTTATTTCCCGTCGAGACTTTATGGATCCTGCTTCGCTTTCCCAATAGATGGGAGAGATGATGATCGACAACAGCTGCAATGCGAGGATATTATACATATATAGTGCAAGTATCTGCACAGGCCGTCGTCGCAGCATCAGGATGTATGAGATGCCAGATACTACATGTGTACTACCCCAGTCCCGTCGACGGATTCCCGTGTGAGGCCATCTGGGAGACCCTGATGGCGAGCCCGACGAGCCGTAAAGCATCACCTCAGCTGGCCACAAAACGACACCATGCGCCAAAGCCAAGGGAGAGGGCTGAGCTAAATCTGTGCATGGCCGCTAACACGTCGTATTCTGCATATTA
This sequence comes from Trichoderma citrinoviride, assembly GCF_003025115.1. Classification (NCBI taxonomy): domain Eukaryota; kingdom Fungi; phylum Ascomycota; class Sordariomycetes; order Hypocreales; family Hypocreaceae; genus Trichoderma; species Trichoderma citrinoviride. The sequence goes on along the minus strand of NW_020194725.1, from coordinate 52,042 downwards.
CAAGACTGACGAGAGACGTGAGGCTAGCCAGCGGCTATTGATAAGTCATTTGAAGCTGGGACTTTTCCGCCAGTTCGGATCATTGATGCTAAAAAGCTCAGAATTTGCTGTCACAGATCCCGACACAACAATCATATTCCAGTTCAGAACCACAGAGCTGGCATCACGAGTCAAATGGGCGAATGGTTTAGTGGTATAATTTTCCCTTAGCATGGCGCAGCCTCCGAGTTGCCACAAGCTTGGGAAAGGTCCAGGGTTCGATTCCCTGTTCGTCCATACGTGATTCTTTTTTGGACCCTTTTTTGCTGCTTACTTCTTCTTCCTCTCATGCAATCGAATGCTGCTTGTCACAGGCCAATTTGATATGGCATAATCTCTTATTGACACGGAATGAGGCCATTACCGAGAACGTTGAACCACCATCTCGATTCAAGCCAAAGTTTATTGCAAGTGAAGAGAAGGGTAGTTCCATATCCAATAACCCCCCATGATGAAATAGTATACACATGTCGTACAGTACATACACGTTGGCATCTATATCAGACCCCGTCCATGCCACCCTTTCCCAGCCCTCAAAAGAGCCCTCAACCCTCACCCCGTCCGTCACCGCACAAAGCCCGCCGCCAACAAAGTCCCCTTCACCTCCCCCTCTTCCGATCCAGCATCTCCTGGATATCGCCCTTCCCCTTGCCCTTCTCCCCGGCGCCCCCCTCCGGCGCAAAGCTCGTCGCAACCTCCATCTCGACGGCGCCCTGCTTGCGCAGCTCCTCCAGCCTCCTCTTCTTCTGAATGTCCGCCACGCGCCACTGCTTAAAGTACTTGACCCAGGCGGCGGCGCAGTCGCGCTCAAAGTCGGCCGACTGCTGGGGACACGCCTTGGCCGCCGCCGAGGCGTCCTTGTTGGCGTCGACGATGTTGTGGGCGTCCAGGCACGCAAAGTAGGCGTCCCGCGCGGCCCAGCAGACGGTGCGCTCCTGGCGGTTGGGGATGGCGGTGCCGCTGCGGATGGCGTCGGCGCGGGTGTCTCCGGAGAACGGCCACCAGCCCATCGTTGCTTTTTCGGTATACGGTGCGTTTATATGAGAGGGGTGATGAAGATGTCAAGCAGATTGTGCCCGCAATGGACTTCCAGTAGGGATGTAACGAGATCGAGGCTGCAACCTTAAGTCGTTGCTCTAATGAGAGGGGCACAGAGAGTATCGATCAGTATCGCGTTGCCGGGGGTCGATTTTCTCATGTAGTTGTCCAGCAAAGAAAGCCCATCAATCACTTGCCAGTGACTTTCAATTGAATCAATCTCGGTGTGTGTAAAGACTCAGAGGTGCTGTGTGCGATGCGTGAATCGATGTAGTAGTATAGAGAACTCCGGGTGCTACTAGAAGCCGCAGTGCTACAATGAAAGTATGACGACGAAAAGGCCGGCAGAATCCCGCGGGCGGTCAAGGCGCAACACGTCTGATGCGGCCTAGCGCAGCATCTGCCTGCAGCCAAGCTGTCACCTGGACCGGCGTATCATCATATCCGCCATCCAGCATCATCTGAACTCCTTCTCAGCAAAACCGCCATCAGTTGCCATCGCCAGCAGCTGCCTCTGCCTCTCCCTCTCTCTCTCTCCTCGCGCCAGCCGGCAGATGCCCGACTCGTGTTCGCATCGCCCACATCAGCAGCTGCGACTCCGACCTCTCTCTCCATCCGCGACCACCATGGACTAGAATCAACAACCCTCGAACCGATGCATCACGCAAACCCTTGGTCGCCTCATCCCATTCGATCCGCATCTCCAAGCGCCCACAGATAGACCTTGCTCGACCATCACTCACCCCCCCTTCCACCCGCTCCTCCAACCCACCGCTCTCCCCAGCAAAAATAGAAACGGCAAAAACACCAGAATGGCTCGTCGCCGCAGACCCCCTCGCGCCGGCGCCCTGTCCGAACTGCAGCCCCTCAAAATCGCCGCCCAGATCGCCACGCTGCAAGGCCTCTACTACTTCGCCGCCCTCGTCCTCATGCTCTTCACCACTCTCGTCGCCGGCATGCCCTTCAGCTTCGATCTGATCCTCACATGGGACCGCGTGCGCGGCGACACGACACAAGGATGGCTCATGGCCTTTGTATGGCTCCTCGACGGAGGCTTCTGCATGTACGTCCCGAGCCCACACCCCTTTTTCTCCCTTTCTTTTTTCCAACGTCGCAATCACAGTTCTTCAGCTAATCCCAGGGCCATTGTTTTCTTATAATCAGGTCCGTCGCCATCGTCATCCTCATCGCGCGCAGCAAACTCGTCCCCGACTTCGCCCTCACCATCCACTTCCTCCACCTCCTCCTCACGAGCCTCTACACGCGCTCCCTCCCCCGCAACTCCATGTGGTGGCTCACCATGGCCGCCTCCTCCGCCGCCGCCGTCGGCCTCGGCATGTGGGGCTGTCGCTACCGCGAGCTCCAGCCCGTCTTCTTCCTCGGCGGCAGGATCCTCGGCTCCGGCACGTCAGGCACCGGCTCCTCCTCTAACAGGAACGCTGCCGCCGGCGCCGGAGGAGGCGGAGGTGCTGCCGCTAGGGAGGGGGGCTCATCGCTGCCTCCTGATCTGGAAGATGGCATGGGCGGCTCGAGCTCCGCGGGGGAGTACGAAATGAGCAGGATGAAGTCTTCAGCATAGAAACATAATTCAGAGTCAGCCAAAGGGAGGCATATATACATAGACGGAGTTTCCAGATCTCAAGATGGGAAGAACCATCTTGACATGTACAATATCTTGTGTGCAACAGAAACAGGCATGCATTTCTCGGGCGTTTTCACTGGGACGTAGAAAGGGGGCGCCATAATAGACAGCCATCATTTCAGGAAAATGGGGACATAGTAGGACTCGCATCGCAGCGCTTCTTGTTCAAGTCCATGATATCACGTCTATGTGAGTATAAAGGTAAGGAGGTGGCAGTTATTGTACACGGACAAGGTAGAGGTCAAGCTCAAATCTCACGATGCATATGTTTCCAGCTACGACCATTGCAAAGCGCGCGTCAAAATGCTACCAGGACATTTTACCTCCTACACTACAACAGCTCCCTTACCTTACCTATTATATACACCCAAACAAAACGAGTGAACAAGATGAAAAAAAGGCAAGCAAAACTTTCATATCCGGCATACCCCAAGGCTCCGGACACTACAAACTAAACGTAAGCAAACGAAAAAAAAAAAGAGAGAGAGAGAAAAAGAACGCCTCCCATATATACTATACAGCCAACTCCCATAAGATGTTTGTTCAGTTCCCTTTGGTCCCTCCCCATCTCACATCTCCCCTCTAATGTAATATCCCCTTCTGGTATCATCTTTTTACGATTCATCTTCCGACACATTCCAAGTTTCTGTCCCCGTGGCGTATATACGAGTTGCTCGTCCCAGTGTCAGCTCATTCGCCCCCGCAGGGCGTCCACCTCCCTCTGCAGCGACTCGAGATCAGCCAGAATGTCCACACTCTGACCAGAATACTGCGCGTCCCCCAGATCCCCAAACTCGTCTGCAGACGATCTCGGTTTTCTGGCAGAGTCGAGGCTCGCCCGTGCAGACGGCCCATCCGCGCTGCTCTGGCTGCTGCCCCTTATCCTCGAAGGCGGCGGAGGGGGCGCCACCACGTCCCGCGGCTTCATTTCCGCCAGGGCCCGTCGGTGGGAGGATTCCAGTCCGTATAAGCTCTGAGGCCGGCGAGTGGATGTATTGCGCGTCGGCGGTGGCGGCGGAGGCGCCATGGGTCTAGATGCCGATTCCGACGACGTCCTAGGTGTCTCCAGGTCAGGGGGGTGAATGAGGGCAGATGATTGCGGGGTGGCCGGGTGTCTCGATCCCGAGGTCGTCCTCCGGGGCGGCGGAGGTGCCGGCGCGTTGGCACTGTGTCGAACACTGTTGGATCTGGACGAGATCGAGTCCATCGATGTGCGTGGAGGCGGGTCGTTCTCCTGCACATCCGGGCTGGTTGGTTTCGACTCGGTTCGCGGCTGCCTTCTCGGCCTTGGAGGAGGAACTGGGACAGGCTTCTTGGCATTGCTTGTCGGGGGCGATATGGGGGTGTCGATATGATCCGGGCTGGCTGTGAAAGCGGGTGGGTGAGTGTCCAGTTCGACAACTTCGTCCTCCACCGAGGCCGAGGAGCTGCTGCTGCTGTCCGAGCTTTCGCTACTGGCCGAGCTTTCCCGAGACAGCGATGGTCGTGATGGTTCGATATGGTGTGCAACCGGTTCGGCCGGTTTCTCCTTGGGGCTGGTGACGGCACTCTCGGTACCGGTGGGGCTCTGCGCAGGCGCGGGCTTGATCACTTTGCCGTGCCTCGAGCTCGGAGGAGGCGGAGGAGCCTTCTTCTCCTTGTGAGTAGGCACAGTCGTCGAGGTCCCGTGTGCCGGCGGAGGCATAGAAACAGGCCTGGGGTGGTTCGCAGATTCGTCTTCGAACGAGTCCGTCGGGAGTGGAGAGCTGGGCGGGCTGGCCGCCCCCGTCATCAGCAGCCGCTTGAAGGAATCGACGTTGAGCGACCTCCTCGCCGATTGTGCCGCCTTGAGCACCTCGCCCTCCTCCCTCGCATCTTGCTTGGAATCCCTCGGATTCGCAGCCTCGTGCGGCTTCTTCTTGCTAAACGGATTGGCCACCACATTCACCGGCCTCTGCGTCTCCACAGCCGTCAACGGCGACCGCACCGGCGGAACAGCCGGCTGGGGGGGCGGGGCTGCCGCAGCAGCAGCAGCAGCAGCAGTAGACGCAGCAGCAGAGGCAGCAGAAGCCTCATCCCAGTCGTTGTCGACATTGTTGAAGGGATCCTGCTCCGGGGCATACGCCGGGGCGGCGGCCGAGCCAAAGTAGCTGGCCGTCCATTCTGGCGACTCGGGCGTCCGCGGGGGCGGCGACAGCACGCGGACCTTCTTGACGACCTTTGCCTTGCTTGCGTCGACGGCTGTGTTCTGCACGGCCGCGGGCGGCACGTTCTCGTCGCGAAAGGTCGTCGTCGGGGGCGGGAACAGCTGGGCGGCGTCTATGGAGGAGGGGATCGGGGAGGAGCGGTATTCAGGGTGCTGCGTCGCACTCTTGCGGAATGGATTCGATGACGAGGCCATGGCGGCGGGTTGCGAGAGAGAGAGAAGAGGCCCCGGTCCAAATCAGATATCGTATGCCGCTTCCGCTGTGTGCTGTTCGTCTGGCTCGAGTGTAATGGGACTTTATAGATGGGGGGCGTTGATGTTGGTCCTCGAGTTTCCCTTCGGTCACGACAGGAAGACAGAGGGCCGGTCCGCCATCTTCCAGCGCCGACGTAAAGAAGGAAAGGAGAACAAACGTCCGAGCTTCCTTCCTCTTGACAGAAATATACAAGTACAACACGGGAAGAAAAAAAAAAAAAGAAGCACAACAAGAGCTTTTGCCTGGCTAAAACAATCGGCGTGTGGCCAGGGAGCCAAACAGACGGGCCATGAACGAGAGCTGCGTCTCTTTCGGAAGAATCGGTTAGACTGGCTTTCCACTCCCCCTGCGAAGGGGCCAAGGACATTGGAAGCTACAGGAAGGTACGCCGAGGGCGGTGCTGCAGCTACACGGCGCCCTCAGCAAGGGGTGCCCCAGGCCGCGTTAGCGAGGTACCTGCTGCTGCTGCCCGGGGCGTCCGCGCAGAGCACTCGCAGGCACTTGACAGCCACGGCGGGCATGTACCGCCCCATCGCAGCCCTGCCAACATGGCAGAGGTGCCTCGGGGGCCGTGCACGGGCCAGGCATCCGTCGTCGGCAGGTACCGCGGGTGTTCCTCTGATAGTACCTAGCTGTACTCGTGGTAATACAGCAGTTGCCAGACGGCCGGCGATGGCGGGATGCGCTGACGAAGATTCGCTGACGGGGCCGCACAGTCTGGTGACCCAGCAGGAGAAAGGGAAATAAGAGGAGCAGAATCACTGAGGTTGGGTTGAGTGCGTCATAGAGGCTACAAGGCGGAAGGGCGATGGTGATGTGAAGATGGCATAGCAAAACCAACTGAGGGTTATACAGCAGCCAAGCTCAAGCTGATATAGAAGCACCATATAATACCATTGATGGTACGTTTGACATCGTACTCAACACCACTGCACGCCCACGCTGTTGCTGCGTCTACGTGGCAGCCAGCCGCAGGAACACGACAGCTCCCGGCCAAGGTACTATAGTAACTGGAAATAGCTCCAGCTTCGTGGACGGTAAGACGCCGCGAGCTGGGGGGTGGAACAGGTCTGTGGCGGCCGTGGCATGTACACAGCACCAGCGCAGCGCTGTATGCCCAGCGGCAGACGCAAGTACATGTACTTGCAAAGCCTCAAATCCCTCCCCGGAAACCCTTGCGACAACGTCATGGTGACCAACCAACCAGACGAGGCTGAGCGCCCGCCACTTGGGGGAACGACATTGACGTCGCAACGGGGTTAGCGCCTCTTGTACAGCAAGGTTGTGGGTTTTGTGGTGAGTCGAGACATGAAAGGGAAAGATGTCGGACAAGACGGTGAGTGAAGAGAATGAATGAGATGAGAATGAGCGGCATTTCCTCATTTTTTGTCTCATGAGAGCAAACTGCGATGTCAAGCATGTGTGTTGATCAATAAAAGGCAAAGGAACTCTGTGTCTACGTCATATAAATACGCCATTCTACGTATAATTGCCTGCACTCGAATGAGACACACACGCAGGATAACGAAGCGCCTCGTTATCATCAAGAGCCATGCTGTTCAAACCACGCTTTATCAAGATCAGTTGCAAGCCAGATTCACATCAAAAAACTTTCACTTGCACCAGCAAATTCAATCAAAGCTCTGGATCAAACGAGTGATAATAAATGTACAAGTCTATTCTTTCAACATACCATTTACACCGTATCCATACCTCTCCTGAGCAAACAGAAACGAGCCGCGCACGCAAACTCCACCAGGCACCCTCCCGCTTTTTTGTTGTTTTTTTGCTCTTGTCGACAATCACCCACCAGAGACCCCGATTTTGCGCAAAAAAACTCTTACAGCAGAGCAGGACACTGACAGGCGGTAGTCATTAGAAAACAATAAGTGATCCGCCCCCCCCACCGGGAGACTCATTCCAGGAAAGTCACATATATAGTGCGATAATGCAGTGCCCAGCGCGTCCGAGTAGTGCGCGTCGTATCAAAACAAACATCATTCCTGCGCACTGCCAAAACAGCAATCAAACAGTCCCGAGCCTACCCAGGCTCTCCTTTGCCCGACCCGTAGTGATAATTTGCAACCCCAAAAACGCCGTGCCACATTTCGTCAAGGATACAAAAAGTTGAAAGAAAAAGCTGCTTTTGCTCACGCCCCAGCGAGGTCGAGTTTACGCCTTGGCGGTAGCAGCAGCGGCCGCGGGCGCGGCAGCGGCCTTCTCCTTCTTGGGGGCAGCGGCCTTCTTTGGCGCAGCCTTCTTAGTGGCAGCGGGCTTTGTGGCCTTGGCAACACGGCCGGTCTTGGTCTTGGTCAGAGCGGTCTCAGACTTTTCGGGCTGAACAAGGGGAGAGGAGTTAGGGTTGAGAGCCATAAAAGCAAAAGGGCGATTCTCAGCGTGAGCGGGAAATACATACCTTGGTGGCAGCGGCCTTCTCCTTCTTGGGAGCAGCAGCCTTCTTGGGGGCAGCAGCCTTCTTGGTGGTGGTAGCGGCACCCTCCTTCTTCTCCTTCTTTTCCTTCTTCTCACCCTCCTTGGCAGCCTTCTTGGGGGCGGCGGCCTTCTTGGTGGTGGTGGCCTTCTTAGCAGTGGCGTCCTTCTCCTTCTTGGGAGCGGCGGGCTTCTTGGGCTCGGGCTTCTTCTTGGCCAGCTTGGTGCCGCCGGAGGGGCCCTTGGGCTGGGCGAAGATGCCCTTCTCAACACCGGCCTTGAGGGCCTTGTTGAAGAGAGAGTCGAACATGTTGTCCGACACGTTCAAGGTGTTGTTGGCCTTGACATACTTCTTCAGAGACTGACGGCTATTGGGGGCCATGTTAGCTACTTGTACTGCGCTGCCCAATGGTTGGGCTTGCCTGGGCCGAAACGCTTACCTGGAACCATTGCGATCCTTGAGCTGTTGGTAGCGAAAGGAAAAACGGAGCAAGTCAGTTTACACTCAATCATATGCCTGCTTGCACAGTCGGGAAAGACAAAGCGGGACGCTACGCGACGTAGAATGGCGTGATGATTGAAATGAGATTGGCGGTGGGAGAAGAGGGGAAGGGAGAGGGAAGAGGGACGGGCCGTGGGAAAAAGGGTCGCAGTGAGAGAGTGAAGAGGACAGCAGTGAGGGAGAAGGGAGGGGGGGAGAAAGCGGAAATTGAGCGAGCGCAAACAGATGCGCTGGTGCCACAGAGGGCTGCCCACATACATTGACAATGGCATCCGTAATCATGTCCTGCAGTTGGCCTCGCATTAGCACGCCTCCAATCACGCAGCCGGTGATAACGCATTCAAGCGTGCCGGCAAAAGGCAGAGCAGGTAGAGAGACGAACCTGGTAGCTGGCGTGGGCAGCGCCGGACTTGGCCTTGGGGGCAGCGCCTTCGGTCTTCTTGGGAGGCATGGCGACGGAGTTGCGAACGTGTTCAAACGTGATTGAAAGAGGCGGCAGAGGAGCGACGAGTATGCGCGAGAACGGAGACGGGCGACGATTTGGCAGAGCAGCGATGAGGGATCGAGAGCAGAGGCGAGGCACAGGTCGGGCGCGTGGGAGGGCGATGGGGCTTGTTTATATACGGGGCGGGGGCAGCGCCGCAATCAGTAAGTGCAGCAGAGAGCTGGGCAGAGCAGAGCAGAGCTTGTCCTATCCATCCATGAGAGCAAGCAGAGCTCGAGGGGTCCAGCGCTGAGCTCCAGCGGTTCCGTCCCCTGGACCGCTAGCGGCTGCTGGAGGGTGGTCTGTGTTGTCGGGGCATGTACCCTGTACTCTGTGCGTGTGCGTGTGCGTGCAGGGCATCCAACCTGATGCTTCGCACCGACATTGTCTGCCGCACCCGCCCGCTAGCGCCCTCGAGGGTGGCTTTCCAGTGGCCAGACGTGCCAGACCGGCGCCGTCACCACACCTTGCGCGCGTACCGGTACAAGCCCCTCTTTCTCCCCGGCCGGGAAGCGATCCTGCGGCCAGCCCAAATCTGCGGAAAGCCGAGGCGCCGCCACTCAATGCGTTTTGTCTTGTCTTCTGTTTCTGCTTCATCTGGTGTTCGAGCTGATGTCGTCGCCCACCCTATACCACCACGTAATCGGTGGTCGGGCGATGTTTTGTCGCATTTTCTGTGTTTGTTCAACTGGTTGATCATTTCGAATGTGTACTCTATATTGACAGTTGATGCATTCAGAGAAATAAGAGGACAATCTCTCCAAAATGTCAAGTGTTGTACCCTATCCCGTTGATTGAAGCCCAATCATGCTCTGCAGCAGGCAGGCAGACAAGTCAGAGAGACTGGACAACAAAAACAGCAGACCCCCAACACGACACAAGGCCAGCCCACACTACAGAACAAAAAGAAGACGCACCAGAAGCGCCCCCCCTCCCCGCTACCTTACCTTACTGTACAGCAGCCCGGTACCTTGCGCTGCCCAGCCCATGCCATGCACGTCCAGCGTGCAAGTACCGGTACCTCCGCCGCTGCCACGCTAGCCCGGGCCCCACCGGCCCTTGTCGTGCGTCCACTCAACGCAGCAAAGTAAAAATCGACGCCAGTTCGGCTGCGAAAATAATCCCTTGCCTCGTGACCAATTTTCTGATTGGCCAGCGCCAACATCACCTCGTCTGCCGTGTACCTCGACCTCTGATCTGGCTGCCTCGACCGCTCCCCCCGACTTTCGAATGCCAGATTCCTGTCCAGCTCTGCTCTCCTCTCCTCTCGCCCTCTCTCGCCCTCCCCCTTTCCCGCCGCGACAGTGAGTCATTTTTTTCGAGCTTCTGCTTCGTGTCTTGTGCCTTTTGCCGCCATGCGATGTTTGACGTCAGATCTCATGCGGCCGTAGCGGTCATGGTTGTAAGAGGCGCGCTGCTGGACGGCGGGTCATCGCCAGCGTTTACGTGGTGCGCTTTCGATGGTCGAGGCCGTCGTTGCTCGCCCATGGTCGTCGTCGCATTGTGAATTGCGCGGCAGCGACCCCCGTTCGCGGTGCTGTGAATGTATGTGTTTGAATCTCTGTTTCTCGGGCTTTTCGCCGAGCCTGTTTTTGCTTGGGCGCCGCTGCGTCTTGATGCCATTATCCGTGTTCGCAGCCAAAGTCACTTTTTTTCGTCCTTGAGCGAGGTGTCGCGCTTGGTGCCCACGACCAAGCCCGTGAAGCTATCCAGACATCGCCGTCGCAACGCTTCTCAGCCACCTCGCTTCGCAACCACCATTAAAATGGCAATCTTATTGACATCAGTCGCAAGGCGAATGACTTGCGAATTGACTGCAACCAACTTTATTGTTTTAGCTCGTCGCTGCGGTGAGTTATCTTGATTCCAAGACTGCCCGCTGCCGGAGTGGCGGATGGTCATGCGACCGGCCATCTGTCATCGTCTCACCGTCGCCACTCTCGGAGCTCAAACTCCCGCTGTTTCTGGCCCTGTTTCCTTTACCGAACTGCGACAGAGCATAGCTCGCGCAGATTGCACGTTTCCTCCATCCTGCCCGGGTTCGAACGGCCCTCTGCTGTCCTTTCCTCGCGGCTCGTGGCTCGGATCGTTGCAGCCGTCATGTCATCTTGTGCAGGACCGCCTAATGACCACACGGCGGTCTGGATGAGCTTTAAGCAACGAATATCGATACAACCTTGTTTTCACTTGTTTTTCATGGCAATTTCCTATTATTTCATCCGAGTCTCTTCTTCTTCTGCTGGAATAGCCGTTGTCTGCCCTATTCTGCGACAATTCCTTGCTGGGCGCGCCGCCGTCATCACCTCTCCTGCCCCCGCACTTCGACTCAACCACAACAATAATACCGACACGCGCCCAACCATCTTTATCGACCGTGCCCAACCCAGACGACTCGTTCGAGAGCGACATCCATCTATCTCAAACCCTCTTCAATACCGGACTTCTAGGCACTCGTGCAGCCTTCGCATTGACTCTGTTACAGTCTGGTCTTACACGCCGTGCAGCCCAATGTGCTGACGCGCTCACCAGCGACCGCTTGCATTCTACAATTCATCATGCAGCAGTAAGCAGTGGCGGCAGCAGGGCTTGTACAGATTACTAGTAGTAGTAGTAACTGCAAAATGCGTGCCAGCAGTCGATTTCATGCAGACACCTGTCATTTCTGTTTCATGTGAGCCATCGAGAGTGGCCTGGTGCTGTGCCTGTTATCGAATGACAACTCAGAAAATGCCCGACCCGTGTCATGCCTGATGACCGTGGCGCTTCCCCCGAGCGAAGCAAGGCACGCCAATCCGATCACTAGAGTGCCTGAGAAGTGAGGGGTCTGCACTTCAATCCTTCTTCATCGGAATAGTTTTTTATTGATTTTCAAAAGGGAGAAGAACAGACGAGACACGAGCAGAGATGGGTTGAAAAAGGAGGAAAGAGTTTATTGGATAAGGCCCTGTATGCGCTTATCATGCGACATGACCCAACTGGCAGCCGGTTGGCCCCGACATGTCTATGAAAAACGTGTGCATCTCTAGCAGAGGCAGAACAGTTCTCTGCCAAACATCTTCTCCATGGCGTCCATTCGCGGCGGCTGGAGGCCCGCAGCCTGTGCGTGCCTTCAGCTTGAGCCTCCTCCTTTTTCAGGTCTTATATCCCATATACAGACCCTCTCGCCTGACTGTCCCCATCTTTCGACTTACACGGAATGGCTGGATGCTCTCTGCATGTGACCGTGCACGTGCAGCCAAGGAGCCCGGTAGAACGTTCAGTACCGCATAGATACATGTGGGGATGCCGTGTCAACAACTGCCACGATAAAAGTCCCGATAAGCATGTCGATAGCTCGAAAACCAGGCTAAGCCAATCATGGCCAAGTGCGCATCGACGGCTTCTGAAGCCACGATTGTGGAAAGTCGAAGCGCCGCGAAAAGGCCACCGAGGCACAGCAACAGGCCCTTGACAGCTTCACATCTTGTCTCCCCCGTTGTTCTGGCGCGTCTCTGCAGCTTTGCCCCGGATCATGGAAGCGGCGCTGAGCATGTCCATCCCGACCAGTCGCTGACCCTGTTTTCTGTTTCCTTTCCCGTCTTCGTTTATGCCTGCTGCTGCAAAAGAGACCCCTCATTGTCAGCTTCAACCAGTCGTCTGATCTCGCCCACTCGATCCCTGTTCGTCGTCTCCTCCTCCGAAAGCCTCTTCGCACCGACCCGAATCTCCAATGGACTACACCCAGTATCACGCCCTGGGCCACGGCGAGGTCCTCGACCCCAACGATCCCAACAAGACCTCCGCTCCGGCTGCTCCCCAGTTCCAGCCCCCATCCTCGCCCTATGTCCCCCCCGGCTCTCCTTACGGCGCTCCCCCATACCATGGAGGCCACCAAGCTCCTCCCATGGCAATGCCGCCTCCGTCGACGCCCGGCTACGGCCCGCCGCAGGGCCAGAGCTACCCCGGATCCCCAATGCCGCCGCAGGGCCAGAGCTTCCCCGGGTCTCCAATGCCGCCGCAGGATGCTGGCCTTGCCGCGCAGTTTGGCGGGATGAGCCTGGGTGCGGATGCGGGAGGCGCTGCCGCAAGGAAGAAGAAGAAGGACAGGCACGCGTACCACAGCGTGGAGCCGACGGGCTCGTCACAGGCCTTCAATGGCCTGCCACCGGGGACGCCCGCCGAGCAGTTCCTCAACGTCAACAACCCGCAGGGCATCCCGGCGCTGGGAGGGCAGTTTGCAAGCCCTCTGGCCAGCCCCATGGGCACGCCTCACATGGCCAATCCGGGCCAGTTCCCGGCGCCAACCTCCCCCTTCACCCCCTCGGCCCCTGTGTCGCCGGCCGAGTTCGCATCCAGGTTCGGCTCTCCCGATGCTGCGACGTCAATAGGCTCGGCAGGCCCCAGCCAGGTGTCGCCAGACGACATGCCCAGCATACCGGCCTCGAGGGACGCGATCCAGGAGTACTTTTTCAAGAACGTCTATCCGACATTTGAGCGCCACGTCCCCCCTCCCGCGACGGTTTCGTTTGTTGCCTTTGACCAAGGCAATGCCTCTCCCAAATTCACCCGACTCACCCTCAATAACATCCCAACCACAGCCGAGGGCCTCCATGCGACGGGCCTGCCCCTGGGCATGCTCATCCAGCCTCTGGCCCCTCTCCAGGCGGGAGAGGCGGAGATTCCCGTTCTCGACTTTGGCGACGCCGGCCCGCCTCGTTGTCGAAGATGCCGGGCTTATATCAATCCCTTCATGATGTTCCGATCGGGCGGCAACAAGTTCGTGTGCAACCTCTGCTCTTACCCCAACGAAACGCCGCCCGAGTACTTCTGCGCCGTCAGCCCCCAGGGAGTGCGCCTGGATCGGGACCAGCGGCCGGAGCTTCACCGCGGCACCGTCGAATTCGTTGTGCCCAAGGAGTACTGGACCAGAGAGCCCGTCGGCCTCCGCTGGCTCTTTGTCATCGACGTCACGCAGGAATCCTACAACAAGGGCTTCATGGAGACATTCTGCGAGGGCATCCTCGCGGCCCTGTACGGAGGCAATGACGACGAAAAGGAAGAGGACGGCGAGCCGAAGCGAAGGATACCCAAGGGAGCCAAGGTTGGATTCATCACGTACGACAAGGACATTCACTTTTACAACATCAACGTGAGTTTCATGACCAACCAGAATTCAAAGTGAGGTTCGCCCGCTGACAATAAAACAGCCTCATCTGGATCAAGCGCACATGATGATCATGCCCGACCTGGAGGACCCATTCCTCCCTCTCGGCGAGGGCCTCTTTGTCGACCCGTACGAGTCAAAGGCCATCATCACCTCTCTCCTTACCCGCCTCCCCGAGATGTTCTCCACCATCAAAAACCCCGAGCCCGCTCTGCTCGCTACGCTCAACGCCGCCGTGGCTGCGCTAGAAGCAACAGGAGGTAAAGTCGTGTGCTCGTGCTCGACCTTGCCGACCTGGGGCCCTGGCAGATTGTTCATGCGCGACGACGGCAACCATCCCGGTGGCGAGCTGGATAAGAAGCTGTATACGACGGAACACCCTGCGTGGAAGAAGGTATCCGAGAAGATGGCTTCGTCCGGAATTGGTGTCGACTTCTTCCTTGCTGCGCCGTCCGGCGGCTACCTGGACATTGCGACGATAGGCCATGTCGCCGCCACGACTGGTGGAGAGACGTTTTACTACCCCAACTTCATCGCTCCGCGAGACGGCGCCCGGCTGTCAATGGAGATTACGCACGCCATCACGAGGGAAACAGGCTTCCAGGCGCTGATGAAGGTCCGCTGCTCGACCGGGCTGCAGGTGGCGGCGTACCACGGCAACTTTGTCCAGCACACCTTTGGTGCTGACCTGGAGATTGGCGTCATTGATGCGGACAAGGCGCTCGGCGTGTCATTCAGCCACGATGGCAAACTGGATCCCAAGCTGGACGCCCACTTCCAGACGGCTCTCCTGTACACGACCGCGTCGGGACAGCGACGTGTGCGGTGCTCCAACGTGATTGCCAGTGTCAGCGACACCTCCAAGGAGTCCAACACCAAGGAGCTGGCCATTCGGCAGGTTCTCAAGTTTGTCGACCAAGACGCGGTGGTGGGTATCTTTGCAAAGGAAGCCAGCACCAAGCTCGCCATGACATCGGCCAATCTCCAGGACGTGCGGAATTGGCTGACGGAGCGGACAATCGACATAATGGCCTACTACAAGAAGCATTCTGCGAACCAGTTCCCGCCGAGCCAGCTGGTCATGCCGGAAAGGCTGAAGGAGTTCTGCATGTACATGCTGGGTATGCTGAAATGCAGAGCGTTCAAGGGCGGCATCGAGAACTCGGATCGGAGAGTGCATGAACTGCGCATGGTCCGTAGCATGGGCCCCTTGGAGCTCAGTTTGTATCTGTACCCCCGGATGATTGCTCTGCACAACCTCCAGCCCGAAGAGGGCTTCGCCGACCCCGAAACCGGCCACCTCAAGATGCCCCCCTCGGTCCGGACGTCCTTTTCACGGGTCGAGCCGGGTGGCGTCTACCTGGTGGATAACGGACAGCAGTGCTTGCTGTGGTTCCACGCGCAGACGTCGCCCAACTTGATCACCGACCTGTTTGGCGAGGGTCACGACTCGCTCAAGGGGCTGGATGCGTACACGTCCACGCTGCCGGTGCTGGAGACCCACCTCAGCGCGCAGGTCCGCAACATTATCGAGTTTCTGAAGAGCATGAGGGGATCCAAGGGCATGACGATACAGCTGGCGCGGCAGGGGATTGACGGGGCAGAGTACGAGTTTGCGCGGATGTTGGTGGAGGATCGCAACAACGAGGCCAAGAGCTACGTGGACTGGCTTGTCCACATTCACAGAGGCGTTCAGCTGGAGGTATGTTCTCCCCTTTCCCCTGGTCTCGTTAGGAGACGAGAATGCTAATTCGGCCAATAGTTGAGCGGACAACGAAAGAAGGAAGGCGATGGAGAGGCAACAGCCGTAATGTCCAACTTTGCAGGACTGAGGCCGGCATATTGGTAGAATGCTGAACCCAGTTGGCGCATGAAGCCATCCACGCCTCTCCTGACCAAAGAGGAGCCAATGTCATGCGGTACAAAGGTAGCTAGGCCACGGAGATGTCAATGCAGACTCCTTACTACCGTACTACTGCGCGTACTACCTAGGGTAGTATATATGCAAAGGCGCACGCTTTTGGGTAACATTTGCTACGTTCGCAACCCGACACCAGAAAGTTGCCACGGACACAAAACAGAAGTGAGCCTGCTAATTGCCCAAGGGGAGCATCAATTTCAGAGGAAAACAAAGGGGAAAAGAAAAGAACGAGAAAGCATGGGAATAGAGAACAACTGTTGGAGGCGCTTGCAGCATTGTTTGTGTAACTATCTTATGTATATGTATTGCATTAATATCCTTGAGAAGCTGTATCTGCCTTTCTCCCCCTTTTTAAGCTGTTTTTTATTTTTATTTTTATTTTTATTTTTATTTTATTTTTTTTTTGCTTTGCCTCTTGTTGATTTGTTGGGCGTGCGGTGGTTTTGTCTTCAGCTCGTGTCGTTCTTATGCATGACTTGATTTATACTAGATTCTGAGTCTGTATCACTTGGTAGCCGCTGAAATGGGGGGCAGTGGAAGGAATTGGGACACTCGCATACACGCACATACGGAGAAAAAAAAAGAAAAAAACAGAAGGATTGGAAGTTAACATGACAGGATTCAACCTGTCATTCCCCCCGTTTTTGGGGACTGGTAGTAGGTAGTATACGTGAATATCTGCAAGGTCGCTATCCCGCATAACCGTGAGGACGAGTGTTGAGGGGAACTCGTTTGGTGTACCTGAGTTGTTTCATCACTTTGCAGGTTGGTCAATTCCGTACTGCTATACTGGCTTGTTAAGTTGGGGAGGGCTAGAAATTGCGAGCTTTGCGGGGGATGGGCGTTGTATGCGTGTGTATATGAACATTGATGTCAATGGCCCCTGCATGGCATCGATCGAATCGAAAGTATGAAGTACTACAATGCTTTTGACAGAAGTACTACTTCGCAATTTGTCAAAGACTAAGAGTCAACTTTGACAAGGTACGGGAATGTAGTCGTGTTGACGGGGAAACAGGGGGATAGTAACCCGTAGTGGTAGTAGTACTATTTGCAATCCCAGCTCTGCTTCTTCAAGATGGAGGGGGGCGGAGAGGGGGGCAAATAGATCACACCACCTTGAAATACAGATTGACTACTACTACTACTACTACATAGTACCAATTTTGAAGAGAGAAGGGGAGAGGGGTTCCTGTTCTCACATGTTTCATGTAAATGAAAAGGGTGAGATGCAAAAGATGGGATGCAGGCTGAGAAAAAGTCTATGAAACCTGCAGGGAAAGGATGTTGTTGGATGGTACAAATAGTGTATGTGTGGACAGTCATACAAGTAAGTAGGGGAAGAATATAATACATTGCTTTTTCCTTTCAACATCATATCATGCGTGAACTATTCAATTGTAATGACTACCAATCTAGTTTTGAAATCCAGGGCATGAATAACTCTGCGGGGTGTTTGTTATTCGACAGCCCTGTCCAAGGAAAAACCTCGTAGATACACTGCGGCAACTTCATGACCTTCAACAGAGGAGAGTGTACTACTAGTAGTAAAGGTATTAGTATCTCCTCCCGTCCGGTTTGAGACAATGAGTGCTGAATGCTGCCTGTCTTTGCCAAAACTGGCTCATGAGAAAAGAGACATTGACTGATGAGTTGGCCGTGTGTCTCAAGTACATTTAATCTCCCCCCCCAAGCCATACGACAAGCCCCCCTCTCCGCCTCTTGCTTCGTACATGAACATGAACCTCCCAACCAATTGGGCTATTTAGCCCAAAAGAGTTCAAACCTGTCTGTCAAAAAGCTATTGGTTCTGCCGGTGAAACCACCATGCATCCCTTTTGTCCCTCCTCATCGTCGTCGTCGTCATCTTTCATTTCACCTCAATCCCTACCCATGGCATATCCAAAAAGGCGCCAAATCGTCAGTGGGACGAACTTAAAAGAAAATTGAGGCAAATGATAGAACAGAGAGTATCCTGCATGGAGGTAGCATTAGGATCGTGATGAGGTCCATCTTCAAACGAAAATGATTTCTCTCATCTCGATCATACTTCGTGTGGCTCAGATGTCGAACTCAGGAAATCTCCTTCTTTGAAAGAACCAGCCAGTTTTTTACACGGAAGAGCGGAGTAGGGGATGAAGCAGACGGTGATGACCGCGAGTCTGTAATGTATGCAGGTCTACATGGAACAGCAGCAGCAGAGTACTTAGTATAGCATCCCACTCCGCTTCCGCTTCCTCGCCCCCGGTTTCCCACCCTTGCATTTCGCCTTGTCAATGTCTACGGGGAGGACCCAGGAACCGACAGCCGGTTGAGCCTATCGAGGACGTGATGGATGGGACTGATGTGATCTAGACGACGTGTCATATTCTTGCTGTCAGTAAAATCGAGAACCATAATGATGTACTTGTCCACTGCAACGGGCATTTCTTGTAATGTCAGCATACACATACAGAATGGCAAAAAAGGAGGGTGTATAATTAGTATATGGACCTTCACACACACGATACCTGTCTGCAACATGCAGGCACGCCATGTGGTCCCAAGGCACAAAGTAATCAACGGGCAATCTGACCGCGTGAGCTCTTCCTCCGGCTAATCACAAGAGAGTGTCTAGTGCTGCTGATTTACGAACAGGCTCGCCCCAGAAGCTCATCAAGATCGCACGTCCTGAGAAGCTAATCTGTAAGCAACGTAAGTCCGTCACATTCCATGATAACTGCTCACTGCCAAGACCTTACCCCCCTCCCGTTTTCTCATCCAGGACGGGGGGCACCAGCGCGAAATAGTAGACCAGAGGCTCGCGAGATGACCGGACAATCCAACTACCGGTGACAAGTGCCTGGCAGCACAAGCATGATTTGTGTACAGAACCCTTGCTATCCGGGGATAATACGGACTTGGCTCCCTGACGATACATAGCAAGAACACGCTTCCACCGTGGCAGGCAGGCACTTCCTCGTACTGGTGCCAATTGCAAGCCAGGCCACAAAGAGAGGAAGACGGGCTGTCAATGCGGCCGCAGGCTTGATAGCAGAGAGCAAGCCCCGACTCTCCGGGCCGCCCTGGACAAGGCATAGGCACTAGTGGGTAATGGAGTATGCATTTCCCCGTGGTCCCCAACAAGCGGCCGCAACCATTGACGCTTGGAGCCACAGTTCCGATGGCGAGGCGCGAGTCCCGCGATCCCTGCCAGGGTAAGCATAAGTGTTAATTCAAGAAAGACGGGAGAGAGGGCGGAACACAGAAACGCGGAGCGAGCTCCGAGTAAGCTTGGTGGATGATTGCTTTGCCTTCTCGCTCGGTGACCCAAATGTGCGGCTGAGAGCAGTCGTCAGGGAGGAGAGGGGCGAGAGGGGTTGGCAAGAGGAAGAGGGGGAGGATCGCTTCTCACGACGAGCGATCCTTGATCCTCGGCAGGCTCAATCCTTCCCGCCAATGTGTGAACATGCAGGTTGAGAATCGAGGTCGGCGATGATGCAGGTGGCTCCCGCCGTACCGGGGAATCGCGAAGAGGGCCGGGCACTCGGCCCGCTTGCCCGTCCATCCCACACCCATTCACAGTTGTCTCGTATGAGTTACGAGCCCACAAACCCCAGCGGTAGTATTCCTCACCGTGCCAGTGTCTTCGATGACAGAGAGAGGGCAATACATAATCCTCGTGTCTCTCTTGCAGCCGTCAGCGGCATTCTGAGTCAAAACAAACTGTCATCACCAAAGGCCCTTGCTCTAATACGTCCATGTCCACGGCATGGGCGTCTTCGGCAATGGAACCATATGCAGATCGTGTTAGCCGCGAATCACATAAGAGACACATGGGCCGTGGCGCCTTTAGTGCCCTTCACACAACCCGGCCCAGCCCTCACCGGTTTCAATCATCAGCCGGTTCTGGTCTGACACATGCAAGGAACTCCGGGGGTTGCGTAGACAGGTCTCGATAATAATAGCAATGAGCAGCTCGCGCGGCGGGAGCCCTGGAGGTCTAGCGGACTGTGTGTGCTGCGTGTCTCGCCCATTACGGCGGGCCTTGCTGAAGCTTTGCAGCTCAGCAGCAGTTGACAGCGATAGGCTAACCCGTGTCTTGTCCGTCTGCCGTTTGGGGAACGGAGGCTTGCCTGGATGCCCACATTCACGCAACCACACTTTCTTCTCTCCTGCGCTTACCTGTAAACTGCAGCGGTTCGTGTCCTTCGTATTAGCAGCAACACGAGTCTTCCGAGACCTCACATAGCGGATATCAGACGGCGTATGGGGCCTGGCGAGGGTCTGGTGTCAGCTGTCTGCGCTTCTGTCACCAAGAAATAGGATGTTGCCCTAGCGAGTTTGATATGATCCAAGCTCATGTTCGATTTGGGGAATAAAGAGAGAAAATTCTCGAGGCCACTCCTCACTCATCCCGGGAGCCTCACGCCGCATCCCAACAGGCAGCTGGAAAAAGAAAGAACGATAGGAACAGTAAAAGAACAGAACCTCCCGGGGTGTTGGACCACAGCCCGCCACCACTAGATTGCACTAGCAGCAGCCAATCGTACACGCCATATGACTCTATGCAGCACGGGAAGGCAAAAAAGAGACAGGAAACAGCCCGAGGGGGGGGGGAAGGAAAAAGGAAGAAAAAAAAAAAGTCCTTGTCCCAGCAGTTTGTGATATCCCTAGCAGTTTAGCCCGTCCATCCGAGTCCCATGCAGACACAAAATACCGCCGATAACTGTAGCAAAAAGTAAACCAGCCTATTCTTTCCTTTACCCTCACTCTGCAAACCCGCCAATGATATGCATCTTAAGCTAAGAAAGTGACTGAAAGAGAAAGGGGGTGGCGGCAAAAAGCTCTCCCTAGCGTTCGAGATGCATTGAAGCCATGTCGTGTTCGAGTCTGTCGCAGGCTGTTTCATCCCTCTTGGCCGTCCGTGAATCGCCATGTTCGCCAAACATGACACACAACAAGAAAATAAGCAATCATCACGAAGTGATCATGTCGAGCCCGTATCGGGGGTCTGGCCGGCACAGGACGCGCTCAATCTCCGCGGGGTCAAAGACGCCCTCAAAGATGTCCATGTCGGTAGGGCCGGTGCCACCGGAGCCGAGGGGCAACTTTGTCTTGGATACGCCGCTGCTCTTTCGGTCCTTCTTGAGCATCTCCTCTTGGATCAGGCGAGTCGTGCTCTGTGCAGGGTCCTCGAAAACGAAGATGACATAGGAAAACTGCCCACGGAGATGGGGGTCGAAGAGGAGGATGTCCCGCCAGATCTCAGCGAGCTCCCGCGGCGGGTTGCGGTAGCCGTTGCCGAGGCCAAAGTCGCCAATCACGACTCGGTCATAGCTGTTGTAGAGGCAAATATGGAGGGCGCCGCGGATCTTTTCTCGAATCATGTCCCTTTCCGCCGAAAAGGAGTACTTGGTGCCGTTGTCCGTGAGCTTTGGCCACCGCGTAGGCGGAACAGAGATGACTGGCAGGTCGTACCAGCGATCGAGTGGCTCGTAGCGCTCATGAGGCCCACGGGAGACAACGACGGAGTCCGAAAGAATGCCCCCGGTTGACGGGATGGGGTAGTTGGATGCCTCTCCCATCGTGGGCCACGGGGTGCTCAGCGTGGCAGATAGGTTGCTTCGCCGGCAAAGCTTCTCCTCGTAGCCGGAGCAGCCAGTCTCCCAGTCTCCCCCGGGACGACGGTCGTTGGCGGCGCAGATGAAGGGAATCCGGACTCTCGGCCCACCTGCCGCCTCACTGGTCTCAGTCTCCATGGCAGCATAGTAGATGGCCCTCATGACAGGGTCGCCGTATTCCACTCGAAACATGGGGGGACGAGTGCTCGACTTCCGGCGTGGGACATCAAGCTGTGCCGTCGGCTGCCGGTAGAGAACGGAGTAGGGAGGGAACATCTCCGAATAGTTGGCTTTCACGAGAGGTATAAAGTTCCTCTTGGTGTCGGCCGCCACATCGGACGGCCTTACCTTGCTGGATCTGGAAGTTGGAGCCATACTCATGGGTTCTTTTGGTTTGGTCGAACAGTTGAGGAGGGAGATGAGACTGTCGCAGGAATGAAGAAGAGGGTGACAAGATAAGATTGTCCAGAGAGACGAACCAAAACGAAGGAGAAGCGCGAATTATATATAAGAGCTTGAGGCGGCACTGCTTGTTTTGAATCCCGAGAAGCGAAACCAGTCAGCAGGGCGGGTGAAGTGCATTTATATCATTGTCTCGGCCTGATATAAAATGCTGTTTCTGCTTCTGCTTCTTCTGTCTCTCGTTCTGTCTCTGGTTTCCTTGTCGTCTTCTTCTCCTTCCTCTTTCTTCTTCAAGACAAGTTACCAATCAGGCAGTCCTTCAGAAACGAAAGCTCATCGAGAGTGTGAAGCGAGATGGAGGGATTGCAGTGAATTGTACGACCCAATATGTCGAGAATCTGAACCACATGTTTGGGACAAGAGCCAACGGCAGGCGAGAAGGCAGGGCCAGAAGCAGCAAGCAAGAGGCTAGTGATCTTTAAGTTGCAAAAGAGAGTGTCAAGCATCGCTTGACAGACTGCTAGTAGTTACCACCTAGGGGGGCGCTAGATGATGTCTCGCCGGCAAGACAGGAATACATACCGGGACCCACGAGGGCGCCGGCAGCCAAGTTGGCGGGACATGCTTGTACATGGAGGGGTGGTAGTCTAGTGCCCAGGACTGAACAGAAAGTGCTCTGATTCAGGTGCTGCAAGATCTCATAGGCAGGTCCAGAGCCCAGGCAAAAGAGCTAGAGAGGCATGGTACGCGGTCCGCTTGCCCCCCTCCCTCTCCGTGGGCCTTCTCAAACACGGCTGCCCAGCGTTCATGGTCCTTCTGGATCTCTAGCTTCACACGGGAAGAAGGGCTGGCCCTGGTGCGCGAAGCTGAGGCCGGCCTGCTCATTGCTCATTGGGCTCGGTAGACGCACTCGGAAACCGCAGGAAGGAGAGCACATGCGAGCAGAGCACAGCGCGCTCGTGAAGTGTTGCTACTGGCATGGGCCGGAGTATTGTTGCGGACGCATGCGCATAAGATCTGTGATACCTCATCTCGCCCTGTTGAACCTTGCAAGGATCCAAACTAGTTCTATGTCGGCGCAGGACATGGGTCAGGGAGGATGGGGGCCGTTCAAGGGCCTCTTGGGTCTGCCGGTAAGTTGACCTGTGAGTAAATGTGTGTGTGTGCTTGTGTGTAGTCTGGGAGTATCTCACAGGCAGGTGGTGGGCAGATCTCGCCAGGGGCGGTACCACCGCCGACCAGTGTGTACACGAGAGAGACAGACATGCGTGCTGGTTGTATGTGTGTTGGCTTGAACTGGGATTGTCCCAGCGCTCTCGACGAGTGGCGGCGGGGGGCGGCTGTGACTTGGCAGGCCGAAGCCATCGAACCATGCCTGGTCGCAGCCATTGCCCAATCCCATGACACTGGCCAGGAGGGGGCCTCATGGGTTGACGACGATGCCCGCAAGTCGAGCAACAAGGGCTTCGAGCTGAGACATCAGAGGCTCGCTGGTTGGGCAGCCGTTAGCCGGGCGAATGCTCCATGTACAAGTACTTGTGCGGGTACTTGTACCCAGAGCGTCTCTGGCGACATGTCTTCTGAAGACTCAGCATGATATGACGACGAGGGAACAAGGCCAGCCGACGGCGGTGGGTGCGCGGGTGGAACATGGCTCTTCTGCGGCGACCATTCAGAGCAGATGCCCATGACTTGATGACGACCGACGACGCGGAAGAGAGAGAAAAGGGAGACGAGGAGAGTGCGGCCCGCCAAGGGCTTGGGCGGCCCGAGGCAGCATCTGAGAGGCCAGAAGGAGGTGCATGACGATGCGGCAGGCGAGCGTGTGAGTGGACGGGGCACTGCTGCGTGTGTAAGTGCGTGTGCGTGCAGATACAGTATCTGTGCGAGAATTTGTGATGGACTGAGCGGGCGAGTGGATGGAGGTGACAGTGAGGCTGATTCGTGATTCGTGATAGCAGGTAGATGGTGTTTGGCTGGATGAGGGAAGGAAAGCAAGAGGCAGCTTGAAGCCTGATACTACCAGCACAGACAGAGGTACCTCGATGTAGTCAGCAGTCGACATCGTGCAGTCCCAAGCAGCCGGCTCCAGGAAAGAGGTACCCGCCCCATACCATGGACATCGGTACAGACGAGGTACTCTAACGCATCGTGATGTGTACCTGCTACTACTAGGTATACAGCGGCAACAAACGAGGCATCGACTGAGGGCCAGAAACAGCCATTAGATAATAAGGCAATGGGCCAATATAGTCGGGTCCCATGCATGATGCCTGCAACGCTGCTGCTCATGGCTGCAAGGACGACTCAATAACGCCCAATCATCCCTCTGGACGCTCTTCATAGCAGCCGGGGCTGCTAGACGGCTCCTTTCCTAGCGCTGCCGTGCCGTTGCATTGGCCTGACCAGACTGACGGGCCTGGCTCAAGATATTGACGCTGCAACTGGAAACATGCTAGAATTCAGTAACTGGCCTCGTGAGTTCTCGCTGATGGCTCGATTAAGCGCATTCATAGCAAATGATACGAGGCGCCAAATCGTACAGATGCAGACTCATCATCGTCGCTTCGTACCGGTACTTCCTCCCTGCCTCTTGTGCTACCTCCCCGGTTCGCCAACTCCAGGTGCCACAAGCCACAGCAGCACAAAGCGCCTTCACCGCCTTGGCCCGCAGCCAGCGGCGCAACAGTTTTTCCTTTTTTTGCCGGACCCCTGCTCACAGCTTCCGGGCTGGATCCAGCAATCCATAGCTTCAGCGGGCAGAAAAAAAAAGAAAGACAGCAATCAACCTCGATCAAATCCTTACGGGATATGCCCACCACCGGCCTCTGATTTGAGACCCCAAGACAGTCGCTTGCCTGCTTGCATCTCCCTGCCGACGACGGGGACCGAACCACCAGGGATCAAGCATCCATCACACGTCATGAGACGCACCTGAGCCAAACGAGAAGCCTCTGAGCAGCCCATCATGTCTCATCCGCTCCGCCTGCTTGCTCGACGACATCGGCGCTGGCCGCTCCCAGTCCCAGCAGCCCGGCGACGCTATTCCGTGCGCATCCCTGGCGACGGCGGCGGCGACGTCACGACCGTGGCCGACCTGAAGGAATGGCAGCCGGGCCGCCTTGTGTCGGATGTCCAGGTCTGCGGATGGGTGCGATCAGTGCGCAAGAGCGCCAGCGTGCGCTTCGTTGACATCACCGACGGCTCGTCCATGAGGCCCGTCCAGGCCGTTGTCGACAAGAGCCTGGCCGCCGAGTACGTCAGCCCTCGTCCCGGCATCCTGGCGAGCACCAGCTGACAGACAGGCCCGTGGTAGCATCCGCCCAGGCGCCGCCGTTCGCCTCACGGGGGTCTGGCACAGTAGCTTTCCTAGACCCAGCGTAGAGCCTCAACAAGGCAACCCTGCCCGTAGCCCAGCCGCGCACCAGCCGAGATTGGACGATGCCACGCCTCGCATCCCGTCAAGCCCTCCTCCGGCCCAAGGGCGAGAAGCTGTTGATGCTGCTGGGGCAGGTCCTGGCCACGTCCCAGCTACGGCTGAGCTACAGGTCAACGAGGTGGAAATCCTCGGCGCGTCTAATCCTCAGGTACGGTCATGCTGAGCTATCCTGCAAGTGTATTCGGGTCTGACTGTCCTCAAGACGTATCCTATCCAGAACAAGTACCAGACGCCAGAGAGCCTGCGGGCTATATCACATCTCCGTCCGCGAACTCCCATCAACTCAACCCTGCTTCGGCTGAGGTCAGACGCCATGGCCCTTTTAAGCCAGTTCTTCTTCCATGAAAAGTTCCAGCAGACGCACCCCCCCATCATCACCTCGTCAGACTGCGAGGGCGCTGGGGAGGCATTCACCGTCAAGAGCGGATCCTCGTCGTCCGAGTTCTTCAGAGACCCAAAGTACCTCACTGTCTCATCACAGCTCCATCTGGAGGCTCTAGCCCAGGCGCTGGGCAATGTCTGGACACTATCGCCCACGTTCCGAGCCGAGCAGAGTGACACCTCTCGGCATCTGAGCGAGTTTTATATGCTCGAAGCTGAAATGAGCTTTGTTCAAGACATGGATGAGGTCATGGATCTCGCCCAGAGAATGCTGGCCTCTCTCGCCAGCGGGCTCAGGCAGCGAAGCGCCGCCCAGGAGCTCGAGAAGCATCGACTCGACTCCAGAGACCCTGCTGAACGTCTAGCATTCGACGACCTTGTGGATCTCAAAGAGCTGCAGCAGCGTTGGAGGGGCCTGATGGCGCCCACCAGATGGCCACGAGTGACTTACACAGAAGCCATTGAGATGCTCAAGCCCGTAGCCCACCAGTTCGAGCACAAGCCCGTTTGGGGCTCGGGGCTCCAGTCGGAGCATGAAAAGTACCTTGCTGAAAAGATCGGATACGACGAAGCGAGCGACGCGTTCCTGCCCATCTTCGTCACGCACTACCCGCGGGAGATCAAGGCCTTCTACATGCTCCAGTCCGAGTCGCCGCCGGCTCAGGGGCCGACTGTCGACTGCTTCGACCTCCTGGTGCCCAACCTCGGAGAGCTTGCTGGAGGATCCATGAGGGAGCACCGGCTTGCCCAGCTCGAGGACAACATGCGCCTGCATGGCCTGGAGGTCCCGACGCACCGGAAGGCCAGATCCAACGACATGGGGTGGTACCTGGATCTGAGACGCTGGGGCTGTCCCCCCCATGGAGGCTTCGGCCTTGGCTTTGATCGCCTGCTGAGCTATCTGACCGGTGTACCCAACGTCCGCGACGTGGTGCCGTTCCCGCGCCATTTCGAGCGCTGCGATTGCTAAATGCGGCCATCACCTCGACCTCTGGGCGGTGGTTGTTGCATCAGCCTGGCCCGGGTCACTCAGACAGGATATTGCCCCGACGTCTCGGGAGCGTGGCGTGGCCAGCGGCCAGCCTGTCGTGCTCGTCAACGCCTGCCTACCTCGGACTGTTTCAATTCAGGCCAAGCCTGCTCGCACGACAGCAGCAAACGGCGATCTGCGTCAGGGGACCGATTGCATGACGCAGCGCCACGCCGTGCCTGCGTTACACTGCGGATCCCGATCTTGAGGTTAAAGACGAGAAAGGCTTACGGGAAGCCGCATGTGCCATCATCTCTTGTTCCGCTTCTTGTCTCTTGTTTTCCCTCTACGACTTGTCTATATGTATATATATATATATATATACACATTGTATGCCTGTACACCCACCGCTCCTACTCTTGTACCTTACACGCGAGGCGGGGAGG
This sequence comes from Trichoderma citrinoviride, assembly GCF_003025115.1. Classification (NCBI taxonomy): domain Eukaryota; kingdom Fungi; phylum Ascomycota; class Sordariomycetes; order Hypocreales; family Hypocreaceae; genus Trichoderma; species Trichoderma citrinoviride. The sequence goes on along the minus strand of NW_020194725.1, from coordinate 25,161 downwards.
CCGACACCGCCCATTCGAGAGCTGAAGCTCCCCATAGCGATTGGGTCCCCATCTCAGCGAAGCGGGATCCCAGCCCACGCATGGGGAAATTAGATCTTGTGCGACCTGTTCCATCTGCGACAGTGAACGCGATTCTGCGGGAAAGCGATGAGGCGTTTCTTTTCCTTTACGTCGTCTCCGTCCATGTGGGGGTGCTTGGTCAATATCTTGCCAGGGGGACAAAAAAGGCTCAACCAGACGGTGACGCTGCAGGAGCGCATCTAGCCGTGCTGTTTTGGATTCGGAGATCTGCGCTGTGCCGTTTTCCGTTTGCAACTATTCCTCTGTTGAGATGATGGGTGGACGGAACCGGCGGGGTGTTTGAGAAGATGCCGCAATCTTGTATTATATGGTTGGCCATATTGGGTAGTTGTTGCGTAGACGGAAGTGGAATAGAAATACCCCTATCATGTATTTATAGGGAGGCGGGTAATGAAGCGAGTGACGAACTTCACGTGTGTTGAGCTCTCTACACTGAAAAGTTTGCCGAAAGAGAAGCTACAACATTCCATGTTCTCTTCTCAATACTATAAGGGTGAAATACTGTTGCATCGGCGAGATTTTGAGTGGACCATCACTTGATGTATGAAGCCTGTCGACGGCCCACGATCGTGATTCGAGCCTTTGCCATTTCTCCGTCAGATCAGTACACGCAAGGAGTCTACTACTCTCCCAGTTGTTACATAGCCATCAAGCAACCTTTGTGAAAATGAGTTGTTAGTCCAAGACGTACTCAAGCCGCGGGCAGATTGAACAGGGCGCAGAATACGCATGGCTACCACCTTCCGGACACTCTTTTGCCAATAACACCATTGAACTATAACCAGGGCATCAGCTCTACATTTACTCGGACACTCAAGTCATTGGCTTCATATAAACACCAATCGCGTGAAAAGCCCCTGAAATGCTTCATCATAGCCTGAGCAGAGTTTTCTTCAACTTGACATTTCAACTTCAGATATCCATGTCTCGCGCAAGGTAGCCCTTCTTGTTGGAACGTGCAAGGTCCCACTGGACCAAAACTACCTTTTTCAGGATAATCCAGGCCAGAAAGGAGAATAGCACTTCAAGGAGATGTCTGTCCAGCATCCTAACGAATCCCTAGATATATACATATTAGCCCTACATTGTGAAGAGAAACGAAGGTTTCTACCTTCCTACCAAAAGCCTTGTACTATATGGAGCCTTCTGTCCCCAATTAATAGAGCCTTCTTCGAGTATACTGTGATTGCTGCTGCCACCGCTGATCACGAAACACACAAAGTTGCCCCAATCGGTATCTTTGCTTGAGTTTTTATGGTTCATGAAAGCCCCCTGGAACGAAGCAAAGAGTAGATTATCATGAGAAATATCAAGTCATGAGCGTCTAAGACTTTTGCTTTTCACCTCTTCTCATTTCCTCCCTCTTCTCTTAAGTTCTACTCACGATCCAGCCAACATGCTTTGAACGCAGCTTTCAAGATCCTCTTGATATGCGAATCATTTGCGCATAACCTTCTGCATGCAGTACTTTCTCTTCTTTGCTTTGTAAGTGTATTTTCTGCTTCTTAGCTAGAAAATGTTCATTAACTCTCCTCTTCCTTCCTCGCTTTCTCTCACTCATTTTGTACAATCTTATTTTAGCACATCGCCAACCTTCTGTGCCGAGCATCACGCAGAAACTCTTCGATCTCGCTTCCAAAACGGCTCTCTTTGTTCTTGCCTACAGCTAGAACGCCGAGAGGAAATGTCAAAACCGCGGTTTGTCCCCCTTCCTCTGAGGCGCACATGATGCGGGGTGGGAAAAATGTCCCGAGGGAGGGAGGCAGCTTTGCCGCGCATTCTTTCTGGCAGAAGCTCAAGGCATCAAAAGGGGAGATGAGCAAGAGAGAAAGTAACATGAGCTCAGGGTGGGGCTCTTGAAGGTGACCAGGGCTACATTTTAAAGGACTCAGTTCTGTATGGTCAAGGCTTCCTGGGAGAAGTTTGCAGTAAAGGAAACACTTGAGCTATACCCGAGATGCCGAAGCTTACACATGGCGATCTCGGGAATTCGCTTTCGCCGAAATGTCATTGTAAGGGGCGTGGGCGGAAGAGTATATGCAGCTGTTGACCTCCAAAATGGATGACAAGACTATCTCGAATGAAAAGCTTCACGCGCTTTCGCATGCTATGGTATCTCCCGTGTTTGGCGAAAGAGATTACTCATGGGTGAAGAATGACCCGATGAAGAGAAGCCGCTCGGACGAATGATTTGTCCTCCGTTTGAGCCGTTCTCTTTCCTCGTAGCGGATATCTAGCATGCTAGATTTACAAACAAACAGGGGCCAAACACCAGTCTTCTGTATAGGCACTATACAGACCAGAGAGATATGCACATGGGAAGACGTTAGTGGCGGATAGTAGGTGGTGATATCCCCTTATCTTCCAAACGATTCCTAGCAGTATGGAAAGCTTATATAGTATGTAAGATATACGTTGACAAAGCTTCATCTCGTCATGGTACAACTGCCACACAGGAACATAAGAAAGACAAGCGCAAAAGAGTCCAGACCTTCCAACTTAACGAGCACATTACCTCAATGGCCATCACGGCCGCATAAATGAAGCTGCTATATCCAAGCCACTTCTCTGTCGTGGCTTGCCTTTTTCTTCAAACAAGCCAAGCCGCGATGGTATTTTCTACATGCCAGACGGCTTTTGTGACGAAATCTGTTGAGGCAGTCTTGAAAATTTGAGCTTCTGGGGGGGAAATGTTGTTGGGCTCGGATATGCTTCGAATGTTCACGCCATCTACATCACCTAAAGCGAAGAACCGGCAGGGTATGCAAAATAAAACCAACCACGCACTTTTGCAAAGGCACCCATACGTACGAGCAATTTCAGGAAACCCGATGATTTTAGAAGAAGAAGAAGATTACAAAAAAAAAAAAAAAAAAGAAAAAGAAAAACGGAAATGAAAAGAAAAAGCAACAATCAACCTCCTGTCAACGCAACGAAACAATAGTACTACATAGCCGATGCCGCATAGAACGGAGCAACCTCCGTTCAGCTGCCGCTCTGTCGAGTCAATCCACATGTGACAGGTCGACATTCAAAAAAGGTCAGCAGTCGCCGACACGAAGAGGGGGGAAAAGAAAAATTGGGCAAAGAAAAAGAAAGATCCCGTCGAATCCGAGATACGCATTGTCTTGGCAGCGATAGGATTAAGAGTAAGGTTGCGCCATTGCCCGCTAATGACGCATGCGAAAAGCTTTATTGCAGCGTAGGTGGTTAGCAGTAAAATACTACTACTAGTTCCAATACTACCGCTCGTATGCATCGAGACATCGTCGCCAGAAGTATAAAGTACTGATGGGACGAGATGAATATAAGGCAGCCAGCGTGTGACCTATCACCCGGGCTAGGTATCGCGGGTAGAAAGGCCAAGCTTCTGCCTCGTGCGCCCTGGGCGTTTTCATCACGAGTCCTTGATGGTCGATGCACGTATTGCGGCGTTGGAAGCGAGAGTGGCCCGAGAAATGCCCCTTTGTGAGATTCATTGGTTCCCTTTCCTTCCCACCCGTTCCGGCGCCACGAAGCCCGTCTGGTCTGCTGGGTAAAGTAAGTTGTGGCTCCGTGCTCATGTCCGCACTCCACCGGGCTTTGATAACGGATAGTCACGTACTTGTCATGGACTGCTTCGTCCCATTCCCCATGAACAAAGTACAAAGTACAAAACGTCCCAGAGGTTTCCCAAAGGATCAAGGCGATGGACGAACATGCCGTCAATTAGGGTAAATCTCGATGCAGTTCCATCTCGCCTACCGGTTCTCATCATTACGAAACCTCATATTCGAGGTGGCTGCCTCCTGCTTACCCTGCAACCGGCCAAAGCTGCACCTTAATAAACCGCCAGACTGTCAGCGGCCCCATGTTCGTTGCCGTCGGTCTGGATAAGCATATCGTTGAGCCAAGTCGCACAACAAGCCCATCGGCTTGACAAATTAATAGAACCCGCGCTTGCTGGCGATGGATGGTATTACAAATAGATTCTGCAGCTTCGGTCCTTGTTAGCCTACCTTCCCACCCACTCAGACAAGCAACAGCAAAGGTACAAGCTACGAAGCGCAGACGCGTTTTGGCCTTGCTAGGGGGGCCAGCAAGCCCTGGCAGGCCAATAGATTTAACCTTATGCCAAAGAGTGAGACCGGCGTTGGGACTATGAGGGCAAGCGGTCACTAGCAGTTTTGCTTGTCCTCTTCACAAGGCCGGATATTCGGATGCGGTAGAAGAGTAGTGAGAGAAGCTAGGGCGATGCCTTGCCTAACGCACTGTGCGTCTCCGAGCGGGCCAAACTGGGTTTTCACTCTCTCATTCTCACTCACAATCACTCACTCAATCTACACTTTCACCGGCACTTTCAACTGCAGGTCAGCGCAGCCGATACCATGTTCAAGCATCTCCAACAGCCGTCGGAAATGAAACGCAGCACTGCACTCCGGAATCCGTCATGTACATGTATTATAATGATCAGGCCATGCTTATTACTACTGCCACATTTCCAATAGAGACGCTCAGGATCAGCATTGGCACTGGTCAATGCCACGAGATGCCCTTGCCAGTTTTGACTCGCGACTCCACACCCCTCCCTGGGAGCCAAGTCGGCAAGCACGGCATCTTAGATCCACGCCAAGTGCTGCAAGCGTCCCCACCCGCAAAGCAAGCCATGGGGGGGCCTCCACTCTTTCGAGGAGGAATGTGCGAACGGAATAGATACTAGCTGAGACTTATGCTCTTGCCGGCTGGGACGAAGAACATGAAGGAGAGAAGGCGCGCTGCTGCACAGTGGCGCAATGCGAGGAGCCAAGGAGCATCTCTCCATCATGTCCCAATGCATGCGCAAAGAGGAATCAGAAAACAAAAGAGAAAAGGAAGGAGAGAAAGGGGGCATACTTGTACAGCAGAAGCGCTTACAGACACCCCTCCCCCCCTTGATTTGGCAATTCTGGACGATAGCTGCCGCGCCAAGCATAGTGGCTGACAACGCTTAAATTCATGCTTAAACGCGCGAGCTTGGCTCTCTGGTGGGCCAAACCTCTCACGAGAAGAATGCAGAAGGAAACAAGACTTTTTTTTTCCCCGGCCGACTTTGCCGTAGTGTCCCCATCGGAGTCTTGCTGCAGACCAATAGGAGGCAATGCTTTGGCCGTGTCCGTGTTTACAATACTATAGCTGCTCGTACAGTAATACTGCCTTGTCCCACCGTTGTGCTGCTTGGCCCGTTTGATGGTCGGGTTGGGGGTGATGGGATGCAGTCGTTTTGAGATGGTGACATGTCTTTGGTCACTGCAGAGAAAGGAAGCATGAGAGCCCTGTTTCGTCATGGAATGGGATCAACGACGACATTCTCGCCATATTGCCCAAAGTGTGCATACGAGTAAGGATGCATGGCTGCTGCTGCATGGACAAGCAAGTATAAGTACACGTATCGAGCCGAGATTCCTAATGTATCTGCCGCAGAGACGTGAGATGCGGAAACGGGAAAAGCGAATCGTGGCCACATCTCTCGGCGACCTGAGCGATTGGGAAGGTCGTCGTTGTCCTTCGTCTCGCCCCTGCCCAGTCCTGCCCGTCGAAGCAGGCCCCGAGTTCCATTTCTGAAACCGTGACTGTGGGATGAGAAGCGATGTCGAAGCCGATTACCCGGACGGGAGGCCGATCCAAAAGTCTCGACCAGCACGCAAATACTACCTACCATTGCTACCTACCTCCTAGTAGTAATCAACGGAGCAGTAGTCGCAGTAAAGTATGACTGTAAATTAGTCGGTAGGAGTAGTCAGCAGCTTATCAGCACTTGTCGATGCGCGGACGCGCACTGTGTGTAGTTGGGGGGATAGGATCCCGTCCGCTTCTGCCCACGTGAGAATAAGCTCTTTTGCGCGGGAGGCCTCGTTTTCGTCGCGTTTTACGTTCCCAGATTCCTGTCCCTGGATGCAACGACGACAGCAGATCATGATGCCCGCACGACTATCGCGATGCCTTCCTCTTTCTTGTCCCCTTTCCTCTCCTGCCCGTATCGTATACTGCCAGCCTTGCATGCCGACCCAAGCCAAGAGCCGAAACCGTGTCTCAGCACCCATACCAAGGGCTTCTTGGTGGCCGCCGGAGCCGGCTCGGCGTGCTGCCGACGACGTCATAACGGGGCTGCAGAAGGGCACTGTGGCTGCTTCTTTCCCTCGCGAGCACAAAGTGCGCCGTACCTAACCTTACCTACACAGGCCCTCGGTATCCTTCTAGGCCCGTTCCGGCCAAGGAGGGGGCGTGCGCGGATGACAGCCCCCGGGACAAGGCTGGCCGACTCAACCGAATCTCGCGCTCCGCTGACGAAGTTGGACGGCGTATCTGTCGTCACGTCATTCGCCGGTACAGGTACGTGCATGCGGCGGCCGCTGTGCTCGCTGCGTCGGTTCTGGCGCGAGGGCTCGCGCAGTACAGCTACATGCATGTACCGGACGGAACCCGATGGGATGGATAAGCATGTTTTTTTCTTCTCTTCCCAATGCCCTCCTCCCCCCTCCCCCAACGGCAAAACCTGCGTCGAAGGGCGAGTCAACACTTTGGACATGTCATATACTAATACTTTATCCCTCGAGAAGATTCAGTTTCCGTGCTGCATGACTTGTGCGAACTGCGGATTCCCTCGTCGGGCCTAGTGCAAGGCATGCTTATCCGCGAACCTCGCGGGATCGGCGCGACGCATCGCCCACCATGTTGCGCGTGCGAGTACAGAGTCAATTGGCCTCTTTGAACATACATTCGGATTCAGGCGCTGCTGGATAATAACACTGTACCTATCTGACGACGCCTGTTAGCTACCTAGGTAGTATCAGTGTTATTAACAGAAGCAGAAGCAGAAGAAGCAGCAATTTGGAAAGGTGGCCCGTGCCTCCTGGATATCGGCACCGCTGTGCATGTCCAAAACAGCCCGCACGGCAAATGCGTCCCGAATGCTGCTTCACATGTTCGGATATGGAGCACGGCGACCGTCTGGGTGGCACGAGGCAAGGGCCAGAGTCCCTATGCGGCCTCGGCCACAGCTACTGCAACGGGATGGCTGCGCGGCTCCCCAGGCGATGAATGATGGGACTTGAAGAAGAAGCCCCCAGGCCCAGGGCCTGGCTTCTCACTACGACCCAAGGGTTCCGTTTCGAGGCAACACGCACAAAAAGCCAATCTGGGAGATGCGGGATAATTGATATCGTGGGGAGCCGCAGGGAGATGCCGCTACGACTACAAGGACAGGTGCTGATGTTGGGCGAGCCGAGATGCCGTCTGGTGGTCCTCCTTCCTTGTACGGCTGACGTTGAATATTAGCCGTTAATACTAGCAGTACTTGGGACGTTTGATATTCCCTGGTGCTGGCCGCGTGCCAGCTTAATCTGTGCCTAGTGTGGCCTAATCTGCAGGGCCTAATCTGGACGGGCTGATGCTTTGATAAGGCGCTCTGAAGCCATCTCGGGGTAATTAATTGCCTGGGGATGAGGGAACCGCCTTTGATGGCTGCGATATGTCTGGTGCTGGGAGGAGGGCGTGGCGGTGAACTGTCAAGATGGCATCGTCATCGACATTGAATCAAGAGATTTCTATAATTAAGACAGAGCGAACGCCTCATCCCTTATGGCCATCCCTTATTCGCGAGTCTTATTACCAGAATTGGCTTCTCTCCAAGATTGTCTCACCTTTTTTGCCCTCCTGTATGATTGATTATACGAGCCAGCCAGGCCTCGTCATGCACCCCGTATTTGGATCAAACGGCACGCATACAAGCTTTATTTTCGTCCAATACCCAAGGTAGAAAAAAAGGGGTGCGAGAGAGGGAAGAAGTGCAAGTAAGTGAGTTGAGTGAGTTACGTCTGCATTCGTCGGAAATTCGGCGACTAAAGCACCGACCCGGAGCAAAAGCCAACCCAGCTCACAAGCCTTATTTCCAATAGGAAATGCTTCGGGGATTGGAATGGGGGTGGCTGAGAAGGGAAAAAGTAAGAAAGGAAGCATAAATCGTTTGGGGCAGCGTCAGCGGGACCTAGTATTTCACCGGCGGGGGAAAGATGGAACGGAGCCTCAAAAATAGACAGAAAGTCTTGTTGAACCATGGTTGTAGGTAGGGTGAGAGACAGAGTCAAGCTTGTTGGATGGAGTTTCCGAGAGAGCTTTGCAACCAAGATCCCACAGACAGAGAGCATAAGTAGTCGTAGTATCACAGTTGCGCAAAGGCGGCGCCCACCCCTCATCGGCAGCCACGGCACCTTCTTGGGAGGCCCGGGTGGGGGATGAGTCGAGCTTTTCGTCCCCAAAGCCTGGCTGGGAGACGCGACGTCCTTTTTAGCGCCTGGTTGCAAGCAAAGAATGAGGCCAGATAGCCGCTTCATCCGCGCAGGTTGATACCTGCCAATCGCGGGAGTCGTTGGCGGCCAGCCTGGAGTAGCATCGCCGAAAGGAGCACCGATACACAGATCCCCGAGTGTACTGGTGCATTGAATCTTATCTGCTGAGCATGTCTGGGCGAAGTGGCATACAAGGCAACCGGTAATCACATGAACGGGCCGCATTCAGCATCACGTTTACGTTTTCGAACTTCTGTTATCTCGTACGGGAAGCACGCAATGCGTCCTCCCGGCCGGAGGCTTAAGGTATGTGTATCGCTTGTTGGCAGGGCATATCGCCGATGTGGACAAGCACTACAGCTACAACGACAAGACGCTGCAGGCATGTGAAGAAACGGCATAGGCGCCCTCGTACAGGCTTCCGTATTCATCAGATGCCAATGCCGTCAAAGCCTCAACCAACACGTAAACCGTGGGCCGTTGAAGGGCCCCCGTGCCGACTTACCCAGACGATGGGACTCGTCTCGGCGATTCGTTTCCTTGGGGGGGTGTATCCTATTCCTCCTACTATTTCGTTCATTTTTAGGGGAGAGCGCACAGAGAGAGGGAAAAAATGAAAGATTCGCAATGCCAAAGCAAATGGCCCCCCGCTATTAGTAGTAGAGAGCAGCCAAGAAGGCGCGCGGATCAGCGGGCAAAACGGCACAGCAGAGGGCCAAAGGAGCAGGAGGGAGAAGGGAGGGGCGTGAGTGCAGCAAAGGAACGATAGTTCAACTTGGTACCAACAACCACCGGACTTGCAACTTGGCTCTTTGCCCATCTTAAGAGGGACGAAAGGGCAGGCTTGACAGGGAGCCCCCATGTCGAGAACAGGCGCTATGCACTCAGTGGCGGCGGGCTAAGCCTTTTCGTCAGCGAGTATTGAAAATAAGCTTAGGAGGAAATTCCACGACCTTAATGTTCGTTGCGTCGGTACCAAGTGTCCATACCAGAGGCGGTCGTCTTGCGGCAAGTAACACAGAAACGCTGTGTCTGTTGATTGATACGCAGCAAAGATTGGGAGATGACGAGAGCTCTGGGGCCGGATTTGGCATCATCCGGGTCTGCAGTATCTCCCTCCAACTTCCTTTTGCTTCTTGTTCTTCGTTGGCTAATATATATGCAGCACCCGTGTCGGTAGTTGGGGAGTCAAACGCAGGGTTCGAGATGTTCTAGAGAAGGACAAAAGAGCTACAGTGCTCATTCACTGGCGCACGCGGGTATGCCGTCATTGTCACGGACAGCCGTCTAGTCGAACAGCCTCAGCTTCCAGGCGTCCCGGTGGCAGAACTTGAGACCGATCGATACCCGACGGCGTCGAAACAGACGGTGGCCACTCTGATGTCCTCGAATCTGTATCTCCGAGCCTGGAGCGGCTTCCGGCAAGGCAAAACGGAAAATACACGAGTCATCTCACGACCGGACTTTGTGAGCAAACCAGGGTTGACGAAAGCAGTGGAAAAGCAGAAAAAGCATTAAAATGTGGTGCCCTCTCTCTTTAGGGTTGGGGATTTTCCCTGCTGTGTCTTGGCCAAAGGGCGATGCAACTCCGTGCTTTATTCCCGGGCGCCCACGCCGATTCCGTCCACCCCACACACTGGACAGCCCAGCTTCGGTTCTTCTTGGCTGCGAATGCTCGAGGTCGGATTTGTCCTTGTTTCCCTCTTGCACATGCCGTCTTTTCCATGGGGAGCCAGGGAGCCCGTTCCATCGACGACCGGGCTCTGCATGACGCGGTTGGCTAGTACATAGAACATGTAATACAGTCAGGTACATCCTCTTACATGCCAGGGAAGCCGTTTCGTCGTCGGCGGGATTTGGACTGGATGAGATGAGATGAGATGCCATCTCTCCGTGTTGATCCCTGCGAGGTGCCATCTTTCGCTATTATACGTGCGGTCTGATGCTTTTGGCTTCCATCTCGCTTGGTCCGGCCCCTCCACCGGCATGTAAAAAAGAAGCATCCCGCCCCTTAAGGCAGGGCACGGCACGGCATTGGCTCGTTAACAAGCCGCACGCGTGGCCTGTTGGTAATACAGCTTGCCCTCACAACCCTGTGCCACGGGCAGAGAGACTCGGGACATGAAGCTCGGGAAGCATGTTCACTCAGTTGGCAGAAGTGGCAGCCACGCAAGTATCTCGGGACCAAACAGGCAGAAAGGGCGGTCGGCACGCAGCCTGGAGGCTAGCACGGCAGGCGAGATGCCGCTTGGGATCGAAATGGGGAGGTTATTGGAGATAATATATGCGTGGTGTTTGGTACCAGGTACCGTATCCAATGATGAGGGTCAACGAGAGAAAGGCAGCTGTAGCGATATCGCCTTTGTTGCTTTCCATCATGGCCATTTTATTTCTTTTTCCTTGTCTGCTCTGATCAACGATGCTTGTTCTTGTTCTTGTTCTGTCCTCCTTCGGTCTTCCTCCTGCTCACGCCTCATCCACCATTCCATCGTCCTCCTGCCGCTGCCGGTTCCTCGAGGTGCCGGCCTTCCAGGCGCTCCAGTGGCCATCGCCAACGGCCACCACTAAAGGCCCCCCGAAGCCCAGCGCCCTTCACCTGAGACCGCCCGCTAAGTCCACCCCTCCCCCCTGTCGCCACAACCCCACACGTCCCTGCGTCAAACGAGCCGATTTATCCATCCATGACCACACCCTGTTCACTTGGCTGGCCCCAACCTTAATTCTCCCTCCTCTCCTCCATCTTTTCCCTCTGCCTTCTTTTTTTGCTCTTTTTTTGCCTTTTGGCTTTGCGGCTTATTACCAAGGCAGAAGCGTTAGTTTCAACCTTGTTCTGCGTGCGAGATTCCCTCTTCGCGATCCGGTTCGCCTTCCCTCCGCCCATATCGAAACGGCTTGAAGACTATCGACATCCGCGGCGCGAGAAAAAGGTTATTTTCTGTACATATAGTCGCCTATCCGACCTCGCCTGGACTTTTCCTCTTTCCACCCTCCATTTTCCTCCCTATCCCCGTTTGATCTCGATTCCTTGGCGCCACTACGGTGTCTGTGCCTGCTTTTGTACATACACGCTCTGCCAAAGGTAAGCCGGTTTTGCCTTGTCCCTCCATCGCCTGCCTTTTCCTGCCATCCTTTGCGACGATATCCGCGTGCCTCCATGGCACTGGTGATTATGTTTCCCGAGGCTGCCTGCATGGATCTAGTGTTCCCATGCTGAGGTGTTGCTGTGCTCCCTTTGTGCTGTGGTGGTTTCCGCCTCATATCCCCTCTGCCCCTCTGGCTTTTGCCGGTGGAGGAGTTGTGTGAGAAGGGGGGAAGAAACGACGCCAAACGGGACAAAGAGACAAGAGCAAAGAAAAGGGTACAAAAAAAAAAAAAAAAAAGAGACTTTCCAAGGGCGCACTCCGGGAAGCCGGCGTGTGAAGATGCGGTTTAGGTGCGACAACCGCCTCCAGGAGTTGCCGGAAACAGCCTATGTGTTTTGGCCACGATGGAACCGCAAACGCATGCATCCTTTTGGCGTTGCAAGTTGCTCGTCCTGCAAATCGCCGAGCGGCATCGCCCACACGATAGTCGACAAGAGGGCCAATTGCGGCTGGATTGCGACGGGTATCAGAGAGAGAGAGAAGTTGGAACGCCTCTGAAGCAGCTCGCTCGTTCACCACGCAGTGTGTTACTCCGCCTGTGCTGCGGGTCTGCCAGCTCGTACTGAGTTGAAGAGAAGATGGATGCAACACACAAGAGAGAGTGTCGAGATGTGTACATATGATGTCGATGGGCCCTCTTCCGATTGATGCAATGTTCTTGGCATCGACCTTCTCAGCCCCTCCACTCCCGTCTGCAAAGCACACACCCTATATGCGCGCTTATATATTTTTCGAACTGCAACGTTCTTGGCGTCGTCAACTGACATATATCATCCGTAGGGGTATTGCAACTACAGCTCCGTTGGCCGTCACTCTGCTGCTCCATCTCATAGCAGGCAGATTGCGCCTCACTTGACACCAGAGGCGCCCTTTGTCCCCTTGGGCCAACAAAGAGATCGCTGCAGACCTGCGTGTCTGGGTGGTCTGGCCCCCTCTTTACAAACTTTCCACTTGGAAATTTACATCCAGTCCGTTGACTCGGACCTTTGCACATGTACAAACCGGAATCAATAGCGTCCGACAAGATGGAGACGTACCACGGCTATGTACGGACTCCAGCCGATGCTATCAAGCTGTTTGAAGCCTGTCGGCTAGGCCATCTGCCTCGAGTCCAGAGGCGGCTCTCCGAAAAGGAGAGACAGTCCATCAGATCCGGCTCGGTCTTTGTATGGGACGAGCGCGAGGCGGGCATGAGGCGGTGGACGGACGGCAAATCATGGAGCGCCAGCAGAGTGTCGGGCAGCTTCCTGACGTACCGCGAAATGGAGGGTAAGCGAGGAGGCGGCTTTGGCGGAAGCAGACGGGGCAACGGCAAGACGCCCGAATCTGGGCGCGGTAGCGACGAGGACCACGACGATGGCGAGCCGGAGGGATACCGATACAAGGCCGACGGCCTTATGAAGCAGTCGTTCAGCATCACCACCTCGACCGGCCAGCACCTCCACCTCATCTCATACTACTCTCGACCGCAGCCTGGGCAGCCCGAGCTGCCTCAGCCGACCAACGACCCGATGCTGCGATCCATCATCCCGATGAAGGGCATGTACCCGGAGTCCAGCATGGGGGAGACGAACCAAACACCTGCACTGACGAGGGCGCCGATGCAGCAGCCGCCGTACATGATTGCTCCTCAGCATCAGCACCACCACCCCCCTCACCCGGGGCACCACCAACCGCCGTTTGCAAGCCATTATCAGCCCGGTTATGGCTGGCCTCCGTCGCCTGTTGCGACTCCTCCATACAGCCATTACACCTACAGCCATCCCCCCCCCGGCCACCATCTACCTCACCCATACGCCCCTCAGGGTCCGCCGCCGCCTCATCACGGCTATGCGCCGCCTCCGCCGCCTCCGCCGCCAGCGCCGCATCACTATCAACATGGCACGCCTAACCTTTACGAGCGAAACTCATTACCGCCTCTCCAAAACGCGCCGAAGCCAGCCCCTCTGCCTCCATACCATGGCCAGCAACATTCGCAGGGACCGACGCCGCCACGTGGTCACGAATCTCCTCACCAACCGACCCTGCAGGCCGCCGCGCAAGCCGCCATTGGCGACTCACGGATCCCGCCGCCCGAGAAGAAGCCTCAGGGGCCTCTCCCGGCTCTGGGTACTGTTGCCAGCGGGCCCCTTGTGTCTGCCCACAGCGGACTGCACACTCCTCCCACGCGGACGCTGAGTCCAAGCCCGCCTCAAAACGCCCATCTGGAGACGCATGGTAGCAGCAGCACCAGCAACAAGGCAAGCTTGTCCGCGCTGTTGCACCCCACGACGTCTTCCACCACCGAGTCTGGCGCAAACGGCAGCGCTCACAGCAGCCCGAGGACGGCCAGTATCACCATGGCCGAAAAGGGCGGCGCTAGCGAAGACGCGCGAGCCTTGAGGATGCTTGATCGCAAGTTTTGCATCTAGGCGGGCGAGCCCCGGGGGGTTTATGATTTCCTTTCTTGTATTTGTTTTGTACGCATAGAAACGCTCAAAGTGTCTGGCGGGAGGCTGTATATGTCACGACTTTATCCCTCTTTTCCTTTTGTTTCTCTCTCTCTCTCTCTCTCTCTCGCGCGCGCGCGCTCTGAAATGCATTGCTCTGGCGTCTGGATGAGCATCAGAATGGGCTCAGATGAGGCCCTCGTGTTCCATCACTGTTCTTACAACTCTACAAATGTTCTTGTTTCCAATTTTTTGTGTGTCTATCTGGAACCAGGTTGGTGGGGAATAAGGGGCAATCCAACGGGTTGTTGGCTTTGGCGAAAGAAAGGGGTGAATTGTACTTGATCGGACGCTTTTCTTCATTTTCCTTTGTTTTCTCTCTACATATGTCACATATATGTTATATTATAGGCAAAACAGTAAGAGTATGAGGGAGCGGTGTATCTTTTATCAAATCTAACTTATTATCTACTGTTGATCCTACCCGAAGTACAATTGCCTGTCTGTGGGCTCGATGGGGATGAGCCGTAATGGCTCAAAAGCTCAAAGTACCTATGCAAGACACTAGGACTTACGATAAAAGATGGTTGTGCTTATAGTTGAAGGGACGCTCATTTGCATGTCAACACGCTTCTACCATATTTGAGAAAAAGAATCTAATGATACTACTAATAATAGAAAAATAAGAAGAGAAAAGCCTGCCTTGCAGCAGAATCTGAACATCTATTCTTCACATGTGCGTGACATCCACGTCACTCTTTTCTATCCTTGATTAATAGGGCTCGCTATTCGAAGGTAATACCCAGTGTTCTCGTCTCTTGACCCGAACAGCATTTATCTTTAATTCTCTAGATTGTAATGATAAGGAAAAGAATCAAGTAACTATAATACGAGCCATGCTTATTATAACTCCCCAACCATCCGTACGGAACTCAAGAAGTGTTTGGTATGAACTACCCATGGTAGGTAGTGACATTAAACTAAACTAACGTAGCAATCATCAACAAAGGGCCGCGTCATCTCCCCAAGAAACTCTTAGCTCCTCCCATCTAGGCCTGGGGACTTTTTTGGGAGGGGGGTTGTTGCGTGCCGGACCGGCAAGAAGATGCCGAGTTTGCGAGACAAAAAGGGAAAAAGAATGGGAGGATGGGGGGTGGCGGCGTTTACTTTACCTTGCCTTGCCTTGCTTGCCATATGTCGAGCACACACACACACACACACACAAATGCGCGCGCAGGGGAGGGGAAAAGGAGGAGGAGGAAGAGCCGCAAGGTAGAAGTAATAAGGGTAGTACTTGGGTAGGGACAGCAACAGCGGGGGGGGAATTGAAGCAGCGCGGGCGCCACTGAGCGTTGAACTTGAGTCGTTAGGACCTAGATAGTAGGTTAGCAAGAGGGTTCATGGATGGATGGATGGATGGAAGACGATGATGCATGTGGCTGCTCGTGGGGAAGCCGGGGCAGAAGTGAGGAGATAGATAAGCTTACCTATGAGTGCGTGGGGAGGGAGGAGTTGCCGTGTCTGGCAAAGGTTGAGTGAGTGTGAGTAAGTGCCTACTGTAGGTATTCAATGGGATGCTATATTTACGCACAGCACGCCAGTTCCCTAAGGCATTCGACAGATCTCACCTCAAAAGATGTCACATCTAATTATATAACAGTCTCAAGAACTCCCTAGTAAGACGAAGATCAATTCCACAACTGCTATCAACAAAAACAAAAGGCAAAAAAAACTCCAAAAAAAGAAACCACCTGATATCTCAATCGAATGACTTTATTTATAGGAAGAGCCCGATGCGGGGGTCGAACCCGCAACCTTGAGATGACCATCAGAACGTGTGCCCAATTAAGAGTCTCACGCTCTACCGATTGAGCTAACCGGGCAATCTTGGTGGATCGGCTTGCGGCCAATCACGGATCACCGATTGAGCTCTAGGCGGCTTGTTGGAAGGGCATGTTGCAATGATTCCTTATGACCCATTGGCTGGGAAGCTCAGGCTCTAACGACTGAGCGTGTTGCAGCCTCTTGATTGCTCTTCGCTCCCGAACTTGCAACCGATAGATATACCGTCGGTGCCAGGGGAAGATCTCCGCTTCCAACAGTCGTCTATTATAGGCGCTTTAACCAAAGGAGCATCTGCGAGACAACAGTCATTCTAACCCTCTCAACACAGACAAAGCTCTTGCGACGGTATCCTCTGAAAGAGGCATCTATGCTACAAAACAATGCACATACCCATCTGCCGCGGGCGTCGGCAGCTCAACGATAGCCGAAGTCGTCAAAGCAAGCGCCTCGCCGTCCCGCACGCTCGGCAGACAAACCATGCTGCGCGTGAACAAGATGCGAGCATCATCGTCATCATGCCCCCCCGGCGCATCGTCAAACTCCAGTGTCGGGAACGTGGCCTCTCCCCGTTGCCGCGCCTGCTGAACCTCCCACAGCTCTCGCACGTGGGCCTCCCACTCCGGCGAGGCGTCCCTTTCCATGTCGTCTTCGTCTTCGATGGAGGCGTAGAACATGCGGGACACGACGGCCGCCCTGGCGTCGGGGTTCAGCTCCTTGAGCCGCGCCTCGAGAGCCTGGCGCTCGGTGGGCGAAAGCTGGCGCAGGGCCTTGCACCGGTCTTGGTCTAGGTCGTAGAGGTAGAGGACTTGAAAGGTGCCGAATGAGGAGTGAGGGGCCTTGAAGCCATGGTAGCTGTCCGCGTCATGGTCGTACTCCTCGAGGTGTTGCCGCACCAGCAGTCGGTTTCCGGCGAGGGCGGGGAGTCTGTCAGATATCGTCGCCCCGTTGAGCGTTCGCGCACTGCTCTTGTTGGAGAAGACGTGGAAGAGATCCTTGTGGTAATCTGGGTCGGAAAAGTATCTCGGCGTGGGTTCTGGCTCGGACTAGTATTTGATCTATTGTAAGTGCTTTGTTTGAGTCATCGTCGAATCTCGTCGGTAGCTTACTGGAATCTCGCCTGTGAGCAAGCCCACGTCTGCGACTGTGAAACGTTTCTGGTCCTGGTGATGGTGAACGACGAAGTTGCCGTGAGCAGAACTTCCCGGGATCGCTATCGCGTCGTGGTCGTCTCCATACTCAAAGTTTTCGTGGTGGTGGAAATATCGGCCAAGATTCTGCTCTGACGGCGCGATTGGAATTGATCGCAGCACGGCATATGGCTTGTCGTAGCAGGGGTCGATGTGGCCGCCGAGAGCAATATACGAAGAGGTAGTGAACTGGATGTTCCCCCTGTGCTTGAGAGACGGTCAGAAGAAGGGTGCAGTGACTGAGCTCATGTTTACTTACACATTGAGGTGCGCGTTCGTCTTGGGGTATCTCAACCTTTGCGAGGTCTCCTGTCTCAGTGTTCCAGGTGATGACATGAGTCGAAGTACCGAGGCAGTTGGTGGATGGCTTCTGAATGCCGATGCGTACACAGAGGGCGACAGTTGGGCCATGAACGGCAAACTCCCCATCGACAGCTTCTGCTGGCACCGTCTGCTCCCTTTTGACGCTGCCGCTCCGGTCATGCGTGCGCAGTATCAACTTGCCTTGACTGGAAGCATAGATCAGTATATATTAATCGAAGACAGGGCTGCAAAATGGTCTCTCAAGGCCATACGCATCACACACATTTGTCTGAACTCTGCAGTGACAAATCCCGCTCGGTTGCTCAGCAGCCTGGATCTCGTGGCATGAAACGGCAGCTCTGCAATCTGGCTGAACTCGACCGCATCGTCATCATTTTCTAGGCTGTCTTCGAGGTCGGCCAGGTAGACCGTGGACGGGGACAAGGCGTCCGTCGTCGATGGCAGAGTCAGCATGATCTGGTCGTCCATGACACTCCATTGCGCGTGATACGAGTTCATCTGCGACAAGCCTGCAGGACGACGCAGAGGGAGGACTCGTCTGGGCCAGCCGCTGAGCCAGCGCATCCGCACCGCTTCCTCTTCCATGGCTGAAGAGTGCGTAGGTATTATTATAGATGGCCTCGGGACGGTGAGCAGGCTGAAGTTGCCGATTTTAAAGATCTTATTGCTTATGAACCCCTGCTTAGCGCAGTCTAGCTGGATGAGGTTGAGGCTTGAACAACTGCAGACAATTATCGCAACAGTAGTAGAGGGTAGAGTGTCTTCTGTACGTATAGCAGCCGCAGTATTGGGAAAACCAGTTTACTGAGATGCTGAGCACCTAAGGTAGGGGAGGGTGGTGGAAAGCCACCCCTTCTTTTGTAACTCCTGCTTCGTCGTAGGTGGGAAGGCAGTCTTTTGCCAATGAGAGTTCTTTTCTCCTATGAAACATCGGCTCGATACAAGTTGGCCTGCAAGAAACGGACAAAGTCGTCTACGCCCTGCGGTTCATTGATCCAATGCCCCCCATCCTCGTAGTCGTGCCACTCCACGCTGAGACCGAGCCGGCTCAACAACTCTCGCATGCGGGCGCCGTTGCCAATGGGGACGACCTCGTCATCCTGACAGTGCTCAAGAAGAATTGGCGTGGGGATGAGCTGCAACTGTGACGGCTTCTCGTGTTGCTCGTCATCGCTGTTGGCGTAGAGTTGCCGCATGTGTTGACGCTGGTTGAGACCTTGCTTGGCCATGTTCAGCGCAGCCTTGTCGGCGAGCGGCAGCCAACTGCAGAAGCCACACAGGCCGGCAAAGCCTCCGCTGCCGTCGGCGAAGAATGTCGCTATTGCGCTATTTGGAAGGCGGAAAAAGTGGTCAGTTGGAAGCCTCAGAAGCGACAAGGAGGAAGGACAAGAAGAGAGAGAGGAAAAAGTCCATCTTTACGTTGCGAAGCCTTGGCTGATGCCGCCCAAAAAGATGCTCTTCCTTGGCACAAGCAGCTCCTCCTCCTTGACCAGGGCTCTGATGGAGGCAACGCTGGACAGCAAGCCCGGGACTTGCAACTCGATGCGCTCCTCGGCGTTTTCCACACTCCACATGTCGAACCACTGCGACATCTCCACGCCGAAGCGCTCCGAGCGGAGGGCTGCCGCCTGTGGGAAAACCCACCGAACCGTGGGGAAAAGAGCCGGCAGCGTCCGGTCTGCCTCGGAGCCCGAGGCTTCGCACTCGAACAACTCTGATGCGAACTCCTGGGCTTGGCTGTCGCGGCCATGGAGGAAAATGATGGTGTGGGTGTGCGCGTGGCCGGCCGAGGGGCCGACGATGTACGGAGAGACGGACATCTTTGCCCAGAAGTGTGTAAGTTATCTAGTTTAAAAAATGATCCGGGTTAGCCTTAGTAGAGTATGAGTTATATGTCGCATCTGAGAATTGCATGAGCGAGTAAGAAGAAAGGGGGAAAAGGACGTGCCGCTTGTATATGCTTTATTGCCCAGCCCACACAGCCCCCCAGCCTTGTTCGTTCTGGTGCAAAGTTACCATGAAGTTACTACTTAGGTACATGTAGCTTACAGAACGCCATCTCTTTGGCTCTGAGGCTTTTGTGTGCTAGACCCTTGCATGGATATGCTTTGGTTGGCGTACAAACAGTTCCTTGATGCACATATCCGTCGTCTAATATTCCATTTAGAAGAATTACTCTTCCAAGACAGAAATCTAATCATTTATGAAGAGGTGGAGGAGGATGAATACCACGCTGGGAACAACCATCAGCCAGGAACAAGCGCCAGCCATTGGCATACCTGTCACATATAAGTCTAGTATGGGGACATTGTTTTCGTAAGAACAAGCAAAAGTAACCCCCCAAAAGGAAAAGTAGTAGATGAAGCAGAAGAGAATCCAAAGATCCTTGGCCAGCAACTCAAGTCTGTGGGTTGAGTTGTGACATTCACATCGAATCATTGGAAAAGGTGGCCGACCAAAGAAAGAAACGAGTCTATAAAGAATATCGAAACATCAGGGGGGGATGGGCCACGGCAAGCAGAGAGCGTAAGCCAAATACTAGGCAGTAAGAGAGAGGGAACACTATCCAGGCAGGGTATTGTTGAACGTCAAGCTTGTAGAGTGAATACTGGGAAGCGTAAAGGAGAGGCGTGAGAGAAGCCGAAGAGCGCCGTCCGGTGATGGCTCAACAAAAGCTTCAGTTAGAGTTCGACTACAAGTTGCCATCTCGCATAGATTAGCGACATGTATGATGATGACTATTGTTATTGACATCGATGATACTGAGTTGCGTGGTGGCAGGACAACCGCCTGGCGCCGCTCAGCCTTACCACATGAAGCTTCAATGACCCCCCTTTTATTCCCAATGAAGCAAATTTGTGAACTCTATCAACGACGATGGGCAAGATTGGAACCTCTACACGCCACAGAACCTTCAGAAGACAGTCCGTCTTTAAACTTGTTCTGTGTATGCATCTTGCGGTAATGTGAGTTTAGCCAAGCGTGTAAACAAACCTACCATGGCTTCAAATGTTGGGAACGAAGCCACCCAAGGGTATATAATCACACATTGCCCCCCCGTCCCCCTTTCTCTCGGTTTCTTTCCCGCCCTCCTCACGATTTTCTTGACCTTCTGAACTTCCCAGCCTTTCAAATCATTGCTTTCATCACAACCATCTCTATATAAGCAATCATCCACCCTCGCACAAACTCTCTCACAATCGTTCACTACCGACACGGCCATCATTATGAGTCTCATGGTCGGTCGCTGGCTTCGCAGCCTCACGTCCAAGAAGGCCGAGCAAGATCCATCATGCGCCATCCTTCAGCTCCCTGTCGAGATGATCCTGCTCATCTTTGAGCAACTTCCACAATACCAGCGTATTTTACTGGCACAAACCTGCTCTTCACTGCGGGCAATCTTCATAGACAACTACAAGGCGCGCGAGGATGGCGGGCAGCCTCTCTCATCCGGCCAGCTGGGCGTTGATCAGCGCTCACGGTTCCTTTTTACCATGGCCTACAGTCAACCCAATCTCTTGGCCTGCCACCAGTGTATGAAACTCCATACAATTGACCAAGAGGATACTCCATCTTCTTGGTGGCAATTCTCATGCCGTCACGAGGAAGGGTCCCCAATGGACATCGTTCGCTGGAGCGAAGAATACGTTACGTTTTATCGACATGCCCAAATCGCCTTGAAGTATACTCGCCTCCTCAAAGAGGAGGGCAACGGCGGGCCAGTTCTCCAGAGAAAATATAAAAAGCACCTCAACAACCTACTGCAACCGTTTTCCATGCTCATCGACACAAGAGTATATGCCGCGCTTAAGGAATGCACTGGCACTTATTCGGTTTTACCAAAGGTTGTCGATGGACAATACATCATTCAGTCTACCTGGAAGTTCGATAAGACTGTCGAAGATGTATCCCAAGAGTCCCTGGGGTATCTCCACATATGCCAACACCAAATAACACTCTCCGCTGGTGATCCATGGATCCGCAGCTTGCCACAAGCTCTTCGATATCAGGCACGACGAGACTGCTGCCGTGCTTGGGGTCCCGTGGCTCGCGGGCTGCGTGTTGAAATCGCCATCAACGATGCTTTCGAGACTGGAGAGGAGATGGTTGGCTCCTGTTACGGGTGCGAGACAGACTTTGCTGTCCAGGCCTCCTCTGAGACAACCGTCGTCCGCGCATGGTCGAATCTCGGGTCGGAAACGACCTTTGTGGATAACCAATCTTGGCAGAGTATGGCAAAGTTCGGAGAGAGTTCCCGTGGCTCTCATTCCCGGCCTGGATGCGTCAGGCAATTGTACGAGCAAGGCGCCATCTCAGGGCACTTGTCGGAAGAATGATTTACGACGGCGGCAGCCTGTACGGTGCGACGGTTGTGACTTTATCAGCGGTATTGTTATCGTTACTTTGTGTTTTTACCCAGCGGGAAACTGTTCACAGGTGTGTGGTTTTGACTTGATACACGAGGATGGTGGTAGTAGATAGCTTCTTGGTTATGAATCGAGTGGATTGAATTATCTTTTATCGCGTCGATGGTACTCTGTACTGAAACCGGCACCCAGTCTAGATGCGAAGTAGAACTCTCTTTGACTACTAGAGACGCATTGTAATACGGGACGTGTATAACAACGGCAGCAACGATCAAGATATGATATTGCTAGAATCTAGTAGCTAGGTAAAGGTCCTACTACACTTTTGTGTTGTGTAGGTGGTTGCGCGTCTGCATAAGGTATGTAAGCTAGGTACTCAAACGAATCGAAGCTATTCGCAAACCCAAAAGCGGAAAGCTCCCCATTTCCCAGCCGGTTCCGACCCGCCGGTCGTGGGAACAAAGTATTGCCGTTCCCGCACCGAAACTCAACCCATGTCCCTTCATGTCTCTTCTGATATCCACCAACCAAGAATTACATGCAGCATGGCGACGCGATTCGCCCAGCAAACTCGCCCAGCATTTTCCTTCGACAGCGGCCACTGATCTTCAGGCGCCTTTCTCAGCTTCTCGGATTCGAAACGACAAGTCATGCTGTAGGAGAGACTCGACCGAAAGCATTGCCATCGCGGCAGCAGAGAATCGACAACCATGTTCACCTTCTGCCCGCTCCAGGGCGCTCTGTCGGAGTCGCTCGCGTCGCAGTCGCTTTTGGAGCTCGATGGAGGAGTCAAGGTGCTGGTTGATCTGGGCTGGGACGAGACCTTTAGCAGCGACAAGCTCGAGGAGCTGGAAAAGTAGGTACAGACCAAGCTGGAACATGTCCAAACGGAGTATGGCAAGATGGGGGATATCGAGCATCAAGCGTCTAGCTTCGAGCAAGGGCAATTGCAAGCAAAACAGAAAAGGCACAGCTAACACGGGCTTCCCCACAGGCAGGTTCCCACACTCTCGCTCATTCTCCTCACCCACGCCACCGTCTCGCACCTGGCCGCATATGCCCACTGCTGCAAGAACATCGCCCTCTTCACCCGCATTCCCGTCTATGCGACTCGCCCCGTCATCGACCTCGGCCGAACCCTCACCCAAGACCTCTACTCCTCCACTCCCGCGGCCGCCACCACCATCCGGCAGAGCTCGCTCTCCGAGTCGACATACGCTTACTCACAGACCGCCGCGACTGCGCAAAACCTGCTTCTGCAATCCCCCACGCCCGAAGAGATTGCGCGATACTTTTCTCTCATCCAGCCGCTCAAGTACTCGCAGCCGCATCAACCCCTGTCCTCGCCGTTCTCCCCTCCGCTCAATGGCCTAACCATCACGGCCTACAACTCTGGCCACACCCTCGGTGGCACGATATGGCACATTCAGCACGGCCTGGAGTCTATCGTGTACGCAGTGGACTGGAACCAAGCTCGTGAGAATGTCTTCGCTGGAGCTGCTTGGCTTGGAGGTGCTGGAGGCGGCGGCGCAGAGGTTATCGAGCAGCTGCGCAAGCCCACTGCCTTGATTTGCAGTTCTCGCGGCGCAGACAGAACCGCGCAGGCGGGTGGTCGTGCGAAGCGAGACGAACATCTCCTTGAAATGATCAAGACGTGCGTTAGCCGTGGCGGCACGGTACTCATCCCCGTAGACTCGAGCGCCAGGGTCCTAGAGATTTCCTATCTTCTCGAGCATGCCTGGCGCACGGATGCTGCGAACAGAGACGGCGTGCTCAAGCACTCAAAGCTGTATCTGGCCGGCCGCAACGTTTCGAGTACCATGAGGTATGCGCGCAGTATGCTGGAGTGGATGGACAACAACATCGTCCAAGAGTTCGAGGCCTTTGCCGAAGGTCAGCGAAAGGTCAATGGAGGCAGCGAGAAGAAAGAAGGGGCGCCGTTCGACTTCAAATACTTGCGATTGCTGGAGCGAAAAGCCCAAATCACAAAGCTTCTCAGCCAGAATATCGAGAACGGAGAGACGCATGGTCGCGTGATCCTGGCCAGCGACATCACCATGGAATGGGGTTTCTCCAAGGACCTCGTCAAGGGTCTGGCCAGGGACTCTCGAAACCTGGTCATCTTGACAGAGCGGCCTAGCTTGTCCAGGGAAGATGCTCCCTCGATTTCAAGGACATTATGGGAATGGTGGAAAGAGAGGAGAGATGGTGTCTCTATGGAGCACGCCAGCACTGGTGACACCCTGGAGATGGTTTACGGAGGCGGCCGGGAACTGGAGGTTCGCGAAGCTCTCCGTGAACCTCTAGAAGGAGACGATCTCGCCATATATCAGCAGTGGCTAGCGACGCAGAGACAGCTGCAGGCAACTCAGCAGGCCGGCGGAGCAGGTGTGCTGGAAACAGCTACCGACGTCGTCGATGATGCTTCATCCGAATCTTCGTCCGATTCGGAAGACGAGGGTGAGCAGCAGGGCAAGGCCCTCAACGTGTCTGCTACCATGGGCCAGGCAGGACGCAAGAACGTGGTTCTCAAAGACGAGGACTTGGGCATCAATATCTTGATCAAGAAGAAGAACGTGTACGATTTTGACACACGCGGCAAAAGGGGCCGAGAACGCTCGTTTCCAATGGCCATCCGACGGAAGAGGGCCGACGATTTTGGCGAGCTGATTCGCCCAGAAGACTACCTACGGGCAGAGGAGAAGGAGGACGACGCAGTTGACGGTGCTCAGATCGCTGCAGAAGACGACAAGCTCGGCAAGAAGCGCAAGTGGGACGATGTCGCCAAGCAGGCAGCTGGTGCCAACAAGCGGCCCAACATGAACCGAACGGCCACGGCTGACGATGCCGAAGCCATGGACCTGGCCGATGGTGCTGCTACGGACGAGCTGGACACTGTCGAGGATGCCGAACCGGAGGAACCCACGGGCCCATGCAAGCTGGTGTACAAGACGGAATCGGTGACGGTGAACCTGCGGGTTGCCATGATCGACTTCAGCGGACTGCACGACAAGCGAAGTCTCAACATGCTGATCCCCCTGATACAGCCGCGCAAGCTGATCCTCGTGGCGGGCACTCGGGAAGAGACGACGGCTCTCGCAGCGGACTGCCGAGCCGCGCTGGCGTCGGACGGGGACCGCTCTGTCGACGTCTTCACGCCCGAGGTCGGCACCTGGGTGGACGCCAGCATGGACACAAACGCCTGGGTCGTGAAGCTGGCCGACCCCCTCGTCAAGAAGCTCAAGTGGCAGAACGTCCGCGGCCTGGGCATCGTCACCATCACGGGCCAGCTGCTCGCCTCGGCCCTCGCCCACCAGGCAGGTTCGGAGCAGCAGGCCCACCACGACCACGACGACGTGGCCAACAAGAGGCAGAAGACGGAGCCGTCGACGACGACGTCCACCGCCGTGGCGCTCACCAACGCCGCCGACACGGCCGCGATGCCCACGCTGGACGTGCTGCCCGCGAACCTCATCTCGGCC